>NC_072007.2:21818546-22127608 GCF_028885655.2 Pongo abelii | reverse complement strand
AGAGGAGGTGATTAGGGAAGCTCCGTGTTCCCTTCTGATTCTGGCTGGTGCGTTGTCCCCACCCTGCCCCCAGCACCACACAGTTCATTGCAATGCAGGCCCTGCTTTCAGGTTTAGCAAAGGTAACTTCCCCTGGCACCCCCAGGCTTCTGCTTCCAGCACAGCGACTGTGATGTGGTGTTTGCACCTCAGTCCTCATACAGAATTCGCCCACCTCAACTCAATCTTCCTCTCCCGGCGGTACCATTAATATTTTAATTTAATCAGAATTTCTGGGACTGGCTTGCCATCCTGAACAACCTAGTTACCTGTCAGCCTCTATCAGCTTGTCATATTAGAGAGGATTGACCTAGGAATCTAATCTGCTTTAAATGATTTTGTGGGGTGTTGGTCTATAAATCATCTCGATGCAGGCCTGACAATGTGAAGGCTTCGGTGGGTAAACAAACCACACTTGTTTTATTTTCAGCAGGCACAGACTTTGCTTTATCAACTTCTTATTGATTTTCATGCTCCAAGAGGTCAAAAAATGTTTTTGCTTCTCCTTTACATACAAAAACATTATTCGTAGAAGAGCTGTGGGCAGGCAACTCTCATTAACATAAGTTCTGAGATTCGCAGGTGAGCTGGCTGGTTGGAGAAACGACACACACCTGTTTCAGCCAAGCCCCTGGTGGAGTTTGGAGTTTCCAAAACGTTGACTTTTCCTCTTTCTGGTCAAAATAGAAATTATATGGATATTAAGGAGCCCCAAGTCTCTGCAGGGATGTGGAGGAACCCTGGACATACAAATACACACACACACGTACACACACTCACCACCCCATGCCAAGAAGATACACAGAAAACTCACTCACCCTTCACTTGAGTTGGCAGATTTGGAGCTGACTTAATGAAGGAAAGAAAAATTGCAGCTACAAAGTAACACAGAGCCAATGAAAAGACAAAAACCACCATTAGATTTTCTTCTTTTCTAAAGTTTTATTTTATTTTTAAGAATCATTGTTCAGATCAGGCGCAGTGGCTCACGCTTGTAATCCCTGCGCTTTGGGAGGCTGAGGTGGGAGAATCACAAGGCCAGAAGTTCAAGACCAGCCTGAGCAACATAGCAAGATCCCATCTCTTAAAAAAAAAGTACAAAAGTTAGCTGGACCTACTGGTGCAGACCTGTATTTCCAGCTACTGGGGAGGCTGAGGTGGAAGGATGGTTTGAGTCCGGGAGGTTGAGGCTGCACTGAGCCGTGATTGCATCACTGCACACTCCAGCTTAGGCAACAGAGCAAGACCCTGTCTCAAGAAAAAAACTCCATAATGATTGTACACATTTATGACATATAATATAATGTTTCCAAGCACGTGTATATCAGTAACAACACCTCATGGTAATTATCAGATCCAGCTGCTCAGAAATCTCATTTTCCAGTGGCTAAGGAATATGTGTTTTTTTTTTTTTTTTGAGACAGAGTTTCACTCTTGTCACCCAGGCTGGAGTGCAATGGCATGATCTTGGCTCACTGCAACCTCCGCCTCCCAGGTTCAAGCGATTATCCTGCCTCAGCCTCCCAAGTAGCTGGGATTACAGGCATGTGCCACCACGCCTGGTTAATTTTGTATTTTCAGTAGAGACAGGGTTTCATCATGCTGGTCAGGCTGGTCTCGAACTCCTGACCTCAAGTGATCCACCTGCCTCAGCCTCACAAAGTGCTGGGATTACAGGCGTGAGCCACCATGCCCTGCAATATGTATCTTTTTAAAAAAACTTTATTTTTCCATAAGTTATTGGAGTACAGGTGGTATTTGGTTACATGAGTAAGTTATTCAATGGAGATTTGTGAGAACGTGGTGCGCCCAACACCTGAGCAGTATACATTGTATCAAATTTGTTGTCTTTTATCCCTCGCCCCCTTCCCACACTTCCCTCCAAGAAAATCCTCTCTTTGGACTATTTTGTAATATACAATATATTCTTGTTAAATATTGTCACCCTGCAGAGAAATAAAACTATGTAATTTACTCCTATTTAATTGTAACTTTGTACACGTGGACCAACCTCTTTCCATCCCTTCTTTCTCCCTCCCTTCCACAGCTTCTGGTAATCACCACTGTGCTGTCCATTCCTAGGAGATCAACTCTTTATTTTTATTTTTATTTTTTTTTGAGACAGAGTTTTGCTCTTGTCACCCAGGCTGGAGTGCAATGGCATGATCTTGGCTCACTGCAAACTCCGCCTCCCGGGTTCAAGCGATTCTCCTGCCTCAGCCTCCCCAGTAGCTGGGATTACAGGCGTGTGCCACCACGCCTGGTTAATTTTGTATTTTCAGTAGAGACGGGGTTTCATCATGCTGGCCAGGCTGGTCTCGAACTCCTGACCTCAAATGATCCACCCACCTCAGCCTCCCAAAGTGCTGGGATTACAGGCGTGAGCCACCACGCCTGGCCAACCCTCTCCTCATTCAGGGGCTTAAATAAAATTTGCTTTTCTCCCCAAAGGCAGGTCGCCACCCCACTCAGCCCAGTTTCAAAGGATGGAGTGTAAACGGTGGTTTGCCCAATTCCTGCTGCCGTGAAATACTTCAGCTTACAGCAGAAAGCCGGGCGCAGACACCATGCTTTATTTCTATTTCCGTGAACAAGAAGTGTCTCTTGCAGTCTGCAATATTTGTTGTCAAAAAGTTCACTGGCTGTTGTATCAAATCAGCCACCTCTATAGGGTGTGATCGTTGACAATTTTTTGTTACATCCCGATGGCCGTTTTACCTGGACCATTTTCTTCCTTTCATGGGTGAAGCAAAACTCCTTGGCAGAGTTTTTTTTTTTTTTTTTTGGGACAGTCTTGCTCTGTCGCTCTGTTGCCCAGGCTGGAGTGCAGTGGGGCAATCTCGGCTCACTGCAAGCTCCGCCTCCCGGGTTCACGCCATTCTCCTGCCTCAGCCTCCCCAGTAGCTGGGACTAAAGGCACCCACCACCATGTCCACCTAATTTTTTGTATTTTTAGTAGAGACAGGGTTTCACCGTTTTAGCCAGGATGGTCTCAATCTCCTGACCTCGTGATCCGCCTGCCTCGGCCTCCCAAAGTGCTGGGATCACATGTGTGAGCCACCGGGCCCGGCCAATGTGATGATTATCTATAGATATACCCTGATCATCAGCAGGAGGAAATGAAGAAGAGGTATTGGTTAAAAATAGAAAGTTGCAGTTACGCAGGACGAATAAGTACTAATTTGTAACAATTCAGTATGAAATAGTGTGACCTTGGTTAACAAGACTCTGCTCTATGCCTGACATCTGAGAACAGGGGAATTGAAGTCGGAACTTTGTTCAGAAGAGGATGGCTTTGCAGGCTTTGCTGAGCATGCTGAATTCACGGTTTCCGGGTCAGCCCCTGAGCTGCCCAGGGACAGGGTGGAGACCCTGCCCCAGAAAGTCCAGGAGCCAGGAACCTGCTTAGAGACACATTTCAACAAGGAAAACTACACCCAGGCCAGCCTCCTTAAAAACACATAGGCCGGGCGCGGATGCTCAAGCCTGTAATCCCAGCACTTTGGGAGGCCGAGGCGGGCAGATCACGAAGTCAGGAGATCGAGACCAGCCTGGCTAACACGGTGAAACCCCGTCTCTACTAAAAATACAAAAAAAATTAGCCGGGTGTGGTGGCGGATGCCTGTAGTCCCAGCTACTCAGGAGGCTGAGGCAGGAGAATGGCGTGAACCCGGGAGGAGGAGCTTACATTGAGCCTAGATCATGCCCCTGCATTCCAGCCTGGGTGACAGAGTGAGACTCCATCTCAAAACAAACAAACACACACATATATCATGGGCCAGATGTGGTGGCTCACACCCGTAATCCCAGCACTTTGGGAGGCTGAGGCGGGCGGATCGCCAGAGGTCAAGAGTTCCAGACCAGCCTGGCCAATGTGGCGAAACCCCATCTCTACTAAAAATACAAAAATTAGCTGGGCGTGGTGGTGGAGGCCTGTAATCCCAGCTACTCAGGAGGCCGAGGCAGGAGAATCGCTGGAACTCAGAGGATAGAGGCTGCAGTGAGCTGAGATTGCACCACTGCACCCTGCAGGTTGAGTGACAGAGCAAGACTCTGTCTCAAAAAAAACAAAAACAAAAACAAACCATATATCATGGAAAATACATTAACCCAGCACTTTGCAAAGCTGCTAGGTGTGAATCCTGCTTGCCAGCTTGGCAGCTCCATCAACATGGAGGTCAACGTCTGGGAAGTGTTGCAACGTCTGGGCAGTTGCAGAGGTGGGCTTGCCTGTCACAAACATGGCTCTGGACCCCTTTACTTAAGATATGACTGGCTCCCTGCTGCCCACCCACCCCACAAAAGCTGGGGAGATACTGCAGGAGGAGTATGTGTGGGATGGAAAATTGTTTTCACCTTCCCATTTGGATATTAAAGAGGCCATCGGTGGTGGGAGAGTTTGCAGCATTTGGAGCTGGAGAGGTCCTTCCAGGGCCAGGTCTGCCAGGGGAGGGATGGATGCAGGATCCTGAAAGAAGAATGAGGCGTGAGGGCTCATTGCAGAAGTTAACTAATGCTCTGAGATTTAATTTTTCAAGGAAAAAATGACCATTTCTACACAGACATGTACATAGACCATTTCTACATAGAAGCACCGATTAGCAATGTCCATCATGAGGACTTTTGTTTGCTTCCGCCTTCATGGGAAAATTGCTTTAATACTGCTCTTGTTTTTTTTGTTTTTGTTTTTGTTTTGTTTTTGAGACGGAGTCTCGCTCTGTCGTCCAGGCTGGAGTGCAGTGGTGTGATCTCGGCTCACTGCAAGCTCTGCCTCCCGGGTTCACGCCATTCTCCTGCCTCAGCCTCCTGAGTAGCTGGGACTACAGGCGCCCGCCACCACGCCCGGCTAATTTTTTGTATTTTTAGTAGAGATGTGGTTTCACCGTGTTAGCCAGGATGGTCTCGATCTCCTAACATCGTGATCCGCCCGCTTCGGCCTCCCAAAGTGTTGGGATTACAGGTGTGAGCCACTTCACCCGGCCAATACCGCTCTTGTTTTAACCCACTTTCGCCCTTGGCTGGTCCGAGGTGCAAAGACAAATTACTTTGGGATAAACCTGGGGTTTGCACCATAGTGTGAGCCATTTGTGTAGGGCTGGATGCACCCAGAGGTGCACACACAGATCCATACACAACACAGACACTCAAGACACACACACATCTTTAGACAACGTACATGTATAGACACAACACAGCACGCTCAACAGACACACGCATGCATACACAACACAAAGTCAGACACAAACATATACACACACACACATTCAAGACAACATCTATACACGACAACACGACACACATGTATATATAAATAATGCCACGCACGATCAACAGACACACACACACACAACCCACACTCAAGACACTTCTATACACAACACACATGCATATACACAATACCACACATGCTTAACAGACACACACACAAGACACACTCAAGACACAACGTCTATAGAGCACACACATGTATATACACAATACCACACACGGGATCAACAGACAGACACTAATATACAACACACATTCAACAAACACACACACAAACACATCATATATACAAGACACACAGATCTATACACAACACACTCAACAGACACACAACAGACACACACAACATGCTCAACAGACACACAACACACAAGAGACACACAAACACATCATATATACAAGACACACACATCTATACACAACACACTCAACAAACACACACACAACACACAACAGACACACACAACACGCTCCACAGACACACAACACACAAGAGACACATGCACAAACACATGATGAACACAGCACATGCACTCAAGACACACATGGACACACAACACAGTTTAATGTAGGTTTCCTACCCTTTTAGAACTGAAAAAAATAAGAATGAGGCATGAGGGCTCATTGCAGAAGTTAACTAATGCTCTGAGATTTAATTTTTCAAGGAAAAAAATGACCATTTCTACACAGACATGTACATAGACCATTTCTACATAGAAGCACCGATTTGCAACATCCACCATGAGGACCTTTGGTTGCTTCCCCGTCCATGGGAAAATTACTTTAATACCGCTCTTATTTTAACCCACTTTTGCCCTTGGCTGCTCCGAGGTGAAAAGACAAATTACTTTGGGATAAACCTGGGGTTTGCAGCAAAGTGTTAGCAGCGTGTGTAGGGCTGGATGCACCCACTGCTTAGCAGTCACGGGCTCACCCCAGAATGTGGGGAGGCCAGACGTGGGGCCTGGTCCCTGCCGCCACTAATTAGCATGGGTTTTGTAGCCGGTCGTTAAAAAGGCCGGGTCAAACAGTTGCAAAGTTATGAAGCAGCCACACATGCTAAAGACCTGGGCTTTGCAGAGGTATGAATGTTTCACTGTGTTGCCAACTTCTCCTGAACTTTGGCGTCCTCATGGGAAAAAAAAAAAAAACCTTCTAAAAGGGGAGGGAGCCATGTAAATGACCTCCCCGTCTCCACACTGCCTTTTTCCTGGATTGAAACTGTGGCGTTGAAAAGGAGACTTATCTGCAGACACCCAAGTCAACCTCAGCAAAATTAACTCTGTCTTTTCCGAGATGTCGTCACGATTATTTTTCCATGATGACAGTAAGAGTCAGAAAATATACCACCTTGATAAATATATGTTTATCATTAGGTGCTTCTTGGGCCAGCTAGAAGATGAGTGGGTTTTAAACTTTGGAGCTGGCATCTTGAGAAGGCATTCATTCAGTTTTGTGTTTTCACCCAGAAACCCACATTGATACTGGACTTTGGAACTCGGCTCTGATTTCAAATTCCTGTCTTCTTAAGACAGTGTGGCAGGTTCCACGGCTCCGACGTGCGTCTCTGCGTGTACGTAGGTGGTCAGGTCAGCGGGCCAATGCGCCGACGCTACAACAAATGATACGTATAAATTATTGGAGCACTCCAGGAATGGCAATTTGACTTTTTATGAGCCTGTAACGACATCCCTAGAGAAGTGTGTGTGTGTGTGTGTGTGTGTGTGTGTGTGTGTAATTCTGGAAAGGATTTTGCATTTTCGTACCTTTGGCACCACTGACTTTAAAAGGGGCTGCTTTAGATTTTGAATTTCTCCACTCATCAATAAGAGATATTTTGGTGTTTTTTTTTTCTTCTTCTTTTCTTAATGTCTGGTTTGTGCAGGAAATATAACAATTCTAATCCTTGTTGATGGGGGTCTTCAAAAAATGAGACTTTGGGGTGTAAAATGGAGCTTACCCGTCTACATCTTGGGCATGGCAATTTGGGCACCTATTTCAAGGGTGTGGGCACGAAACCACAGGCTCCTGTGAGCTCATATCACTGTTGATGGGTTGGCAGAGTAAGCGGATTCTGGACACTGTGGCAATTTAACCACAGTGAGAAAAGCAGGCAGAGATGAGACGGTCAGCTGCAAGCAGCCTTTCTTCCCGTAGGCTGATGGGCTGAGATGCTGCATCTCTTCCTGCCTAAACCTTTTCTGGATGTTTTCACCACAAACTGGCACCTGCAATGTAACGGGTTGGAAAATGGGCTCCGTGGGGAATTGGATTTGCCTTGCTTGGGGGTGTCTCTCTTGAGGCCGTGAGCCCTGACTCCCTGCTCTCTGATCCATGAGGGTGGACTCGGGAGGCAAGGGGATGAGGCAGATACCAGAAGGGAACGGAGAGACGAGCCCTTGGAAGAAGCAAAAGGTTTAGATATTGTAAGGGTTTCCTGGGGATGCTGTCACAAAATGCCAAAAACCAGGGGATCAAACAAGAAAAATTTAATCTCTCTGTGTCCTGAACTGTGGTCCTCCTAAAAACTGTATGTACATCCTCAGTCTCATAGCCTGTGAACGGGACCTTATCTGGAAATAGGGTTTCTGCAGATGCAGTTAGTTAAGGATTTCAACATGAGATCATCCTGAAGTAAGGTGGATCCTAAATGCAATGACAAGTGTCTTTCTAAGAGACAGAAGAGGAGACACAGACATGGAGGAGAAGGCGACGTGGAGATGGAGGAGAGACAGGGAGGACTTCTGGGCTCCAGGAAGGCCAGTATTGGGTCCACTATGATTGTGTTCAGTTCCTTCTGGAGGCTCTAGGGGAGGATCCTTCCTGCCTCTCCCAGCTCCTGGGGGCTCCAGGCATCCCTGGGTTTGTGGCCACATCACTCCAGTCTCTGCCTC
This sequence comes from Pongo abelii, assembly GCF_028885655.2. Taxonomy (NCBI): domain Eukaryota; kingdom Metazoa; phylum Chordata; class Mammalia; order Primates; family Hominidae; genus Pongo; species Pongo abelii. The sequence continues at coordinate 22,119,407 of NC_072007.2, read as the reverse complement.
CATCTCCACGTGGCCTTCTCCTCTGTGACGGTCTCCTCTTCTGTCTCTTAGAAGGACGCCTGTCTTTAGATTAGGGCCCACCCTACTCCAGGATGGTCTCATCTCCAGATCCTTCACCTAATTACATCTGCAAAGACCCTGTTTCCAAATAAGGTCACTTTCCCAGGATCCAGGTGGACATATGTTTTGGGGAGTCCTCCATTGAACCCACTGCCCACACAGTCTGGCCTGCGGCATCCCCACACTGGAAATTCCACAATGTCAGCTCTGACTTCTGGCCTCACTATGTCCCCAAGCCTCACTGTTTTGGGAACTGGTCACTGACTCCCAGCTCTGGGCCTGGATCTGTCCCTGTGTCTCTGTTCCGGTGGCTTCCAGACTGGCCTCATTACTTCCTGGACCCCACTTCTCCCTCTGGAGCCCACACCCTTCCTCAGTTGGGCACCCCAGGCCCTTGAGAGGCTCATCTGGCCCTGCCACCTGTCTCAACTCTGAATTCCCTCTCATCCCTCCCCTCCTGGGGTCCAACCCACCTCACATTGATATCTATCTACGTATCTGTCTATCTGTCTATCTATCTATCTATCTATCTATCTATCTATCTATCTATCTATCATCTATATCTATCATCTATCTATCCATCCATCCTTGTACCGTCTATGTATCTATCTATCCATCCATCTATGTAGCTATTTATCTATCTATCCATCCATCCATCTATGTATCTATCTATGTCTATCTATCATCTATCATCTTTCTGTTTTTCTATCATCTTTTTGTCTATCGTCTATCATCTATCTATGTATCTATCATCTATCATATATCTATCATCTATTTATCTGTCTATGTATCTATATATCATCTATCATCTATCTGTCTATGTAATCTATCATCTATCCATCCATCATCTATATTCTATTATTGCATACATTATCATCTATCATGTATGTATCTATCTACCTATGTATCATCAGTCTTTCTATAAATCATTCATCTATCTTCTATCTTCTATCTACCTATCTATTATCTACGTATCTATAGATCCATCCATTCATCTACTATCTATGTATCTGTCTATCCATTATCTACCTATTTATCGACCTATTTCTCTATCGTCTATTTATTCTCATCTATCATCTAACTATTGATTGATCTCATCTATTATCTATCATTAGTCTATTAATCATCAATCTATCTTCTATATTCTATCATCTATGTATCTATAGATCTATCTATTCATCTATCTACTCTCTGTGTATCTATCTATCCATTATCTATCTGTCTATCTATCTATTCTCATCTGTCATCTAACTTTCAATTGATCTCATCTATTATCTATCTATCATGAGTCTATTAATCATCAACCTATCTATCATCAATCTATATATGTATCTATGTATCTGTCTGTCATGTATCTATCTATCTATCATCAGTCTATCATCTATCTACCTATTTATCATCTATCTATCTATCTGTGTATCCTGGCCACATTCCCTGGGCTGAATGTGATCCCTAATGCTTGCCTCTCTTGTTGCCCAGACATCTCAGTCAGATACAAGACAGGACCTTATCCCTTTCTCTGCAATGGAAGCATCAGTTCTAAGCCAGGCCCCATCCATCCTGGCTGCTCAGGCCCCGTGCATCCTGGCTCCTCAGAGGAACTGGTTAGAGAAAAGCTTGATCCCAGGCCTGGAGTGGTGTCTGCACAGAATGCAGGACAGAAACAGAAGGACAGGGGAAGTGGAGTGGGTGCTGTTGAACAAGGACTCCTTAGTAAACATTCAGAGATGGGGTCAAATGAGGTGTGGAAATGGCAGTTCTGTCTCCCAATTCACGAGAACATATTTGAGAGAGAAAAAGATGGGGCTAGAAGAAATATATGAGAGGATTCATGGTACCATTTAGGAGATGCTATTTTTTCCTTTTTTTTTTTTTCTTTTTTTTGGAGACGGAGTCTTGCTCTGTTGCCCAGGCTGGAGTGCAGTAGGAGATGCTATTTCTTAAACATTTTAAAACACCTTCATGAACTACTTTTTCTATTCTGGTAAAATACACATACCATAAATTTGCCATTGCAATCTTTTTTTTTTTCTTTGTTGAGACGGAGTTTCGTTCTTGTTGCCCAGGCTGGAGTGCAATGGTACAATCTCAGCTCACTGCAACCTCTGCCTCCCAAGTTCAAGCAATTCTCTGGCCTCAGCCTACCGAGTAGCTGGGACTACAGGCACCTGCCACCATGCCCGTCTAATTTTGTATTTTTAGTAGAGACGTTGTATCTCCATGTTGGTCAGGCTGGTCTGGAACACCTGACCTCAGGTGATCTGCCCACCTTGGCCTCCCAAAGTGCTGGGATTACAGGCGTGAGTCAACGTGCCAGGCAGTGCAATAATTTCTTATTTTTAAAATTTTACTTTAAGTTCAGGGATACATGTGCAGAACGTGCAGGTTAGTTACACAGGTATACATGTGCCATGGTGGTTTGCTGCACCTATCAACCCATCATCTAGGTTTTAAGCCCCATATGCATGAGGTGTTTGTCCTAATGCTCTCCTTCCCCTAGTCCCCAACGCCCCAACAGGCCCCAGTGTGTGATGTTACCCACCGTGTGTCCATGTGGTCTCACTGTTTGAATCCCACTTATGAGTGAGAACATGCAGTGTTTGGTTTTCTGTTCCTGTGTTAGTTTGCTGAGGATGATAGTTTCCAGCTTTATCCATGTCTCTGCAAAGGACATGAACTCATCCTTTTTATGGCTGCATAGTATTCCATTGTGTATATGTGCCACACTTTCTTTATCCAGTCTATCATTGATGGGCATTTGGGTTGGTTCCAAGTCTTTGCTATTGTGAATAGTGCTGCAGTAAACATACATGTGCATGTGTCTTTATAGTAGAATGATTTATAATCCTTTGGGTGTGTACCCAGTCATGGGATTGCTGGATCAAATGGTATTTCTGGTTCTAGATCCTTGAGGAATCACCACACTGTCTTCCACATGGTTGAACTAATTTACACTCCCACCAACAGTGTAAAAGTGTTCCTATTTCACCAGGCATGGTGGCTCATGCCTGTAATCCCAGTACTTTGGGAGGCTGAGGCCGGTGGATCATGAGGTCAGGAGATCAAGACCATCCTGGCTAACACGGTGAAACCCTATCTCTACTAAAAAATACAAAAAATTAGCTGGGCGTGGGGGCGGGTGCCTGTAGTCCCAGCTACTTGGGAGGCTAAGGCAGGAGAATGGCGTGAAACCGGGAGGTGGAGCTTGCAGTGAGCCGAGATTGCACCACTGCACTCCAGCCTGGGCGACAGAGCGAGACTGTCTCAAAAAAAAAAAAAAAAAGTGTTCCTATTTCCCCACTGCAATCAGTCTCACTGTGCTGCCCAGGCTGGAGTGCAGTGGTGCAATCATGGCTCACTGCAGCCTCGACCTCCTGGGCTCAAGCGATCCTCCCATTTCAGCCTCCCAAGTAGCTGAGACTACAGGTGAGTGCCACCACGCCAAACTAATTTTTGTAACTTTTGGACAGATGGGGTCTTGCTCTGTTGTCCACACTGGTCCCGAACTCCTGGGCTCAAGTGATGTGTATTGTTTTAATTCTTATTTTTACTGATTGTTAAGTCAAAGATCTCTAGTGCTACACCCTAGAAAGGATCCTTTCCTTTATTTTTATTTTTACTTATTTATTTTTTTGAGATGGATTCTCGCTCTGTCACCCAGGCTGGAGTGCAGTGGTGTGATCTCAGCTCACTGCAACCTCTGCCTCCCAGGTTCAAGTGATTCTCCTGCCTGAGCCTCCCAAGTACCTGGGATCACAGGCATGCACCACCACACCCAGCTAATTTTTGTATTTTTAGTAGAAACGGGGTTTCACCATGTTGGCCAGGCTGGTCTCAAACTCATGACCCCAGGAGATCTGCCCGCCTGGGCCTCCCAAAGTGCTGGGATTACAGGCGTGAGCCACTGCGCCTGGCCCCAGGTTTGCTTTAGAACGTCAAAGATGAATTTCTACAGTTTGTTTGTTTGAGCCAGAACTGAAACAAGGTCACCTTGTTATATTTACTGATTTTTCTCAAGTACCTCTTTAAAATGAGACCTGAGACAAGTATATATAATTCTATATATATATTATTTTATAATATAAAATTATATATTAATTATAATATATTATTCATCTGTCATATATAAATATATATTTATATTATATGTTATATCAATATGTACAAATTATATATTTAAATATACAATTTAAATAATATTAAACAATATTAATATAGCATATTATATATAATATAGCATACATATGATATAGCATATATCAATATATAATGTAATAGTATATAATAACTATTAATATTAATTAATTATTGCTCTTCATTAATTATTAATAATACAATGATTGTTAATATAATAAATATTATATATTATATAATACATAATATTATATAATATATACATATATAATATAAATATATTATATATTATATAATATAAATATATTATATATTATATAATATAAATATACTATATTATATAATATAAATATATTATATATTATATAATACATAATATTATATAATATATACATATATAATATAAATATATTTATATTATATCATATATAATATATAATATAAATATATTATATATGATATAATAAATAATATAAATATATTATATATTTATGATATATTAATTATAATTTATAATAAATATAATATAGATTATATTATTATATATTTTTAATATATTTTTCTATGTAAAAAATGCACTGAGGTGAGCTTCACAGAACATAAAATTAAACATTTATAAAAGGAACGAGTCTATGGCTTTTCATATATTTGTAGTGTTGTTCAACGATCACCTGTATATAGTTTTTTTGTTTTGAGATGGAGTCTTGCTCTGATCCCCAGGCTGGAGTGTCATGGCCCAGTCTCAGCTCACTGCAACCTCCACCTCCCAGGTTCAAGCAATTCTCCTGCCTCAGCCTCCCCAGTAGCTGGGATTACAGGCGCCCACCACCATGCCCGGCTAATTTTTGTATTTTCAGTAGAGAAGGCATTTCACCACGTTGGCCAGGCTGGTCTCGAACTCCTGACGTCAGGTGATCCACCTGCCTCAGCCTCCCAAAGTGCTGGGACTACAGGCCTGAGACACTGCAATGGTCACCGTATCCATTCTTTAATAAAATTTCTTTTTTTTTTAATTTTATTATTATTATACTTTAAGTTTTAGGGTACATGTGCACAATGTGCAGGTTTGTTACGTATGTATACATGTGCCATGTTGAATTCTTAATAGAATTTCTTTAGATCAAGCCGCATTTCACAAGTCCATGCAGCCCCTACGCCTCCAGGCCTGAAAGAGTTAAAGCTAATTCTTTTTATGTTGGAGATTACCACTTTATTACCAATGCTTTGCAAAAGTGCCATTATCATAAAATTGAAAAACGCCATCAAATTCTCTCCACGTGAAGAGTGGAGGCTTTTAGACGTGGGAGCGATTCTGACGCTGATGGGTGGCAATTACCCTGTGACCATCGTCTGAGCGGAGGATTAAAAATAATAATTAAAGTAACGAGGCATGAGTGGGATTTAAGGAACTCTCACCGTACTTAATTTGTTTTTGTAGTGAATTATTTAAATCTTCTTCCCAGGCCCCCATGCCTCCCATTTTTCTTTGGAAAAGGGACGTGCATTAATGGTTTTTAGAAGTGTACGTGGTGAAGCTGGTAAATAATAATACGATTTTGTTTTGTTTTGTTTTGTTTTGAGACAGAGTTTTACTCTGTCACCCAGGCTGGAGTTCAGTGGCTCGATCTCGGCTCACTGCAACCTCCGTCTCCCAGGTTCAAGTGACTCTCCTGCCTCAGCCTCCCGAGTAGCTGGGACTACAGGTGCCCGCCACCATTCCCAGCTAATTTTTGTATTTCTATAGAGATGGGGTTTCATTGTGTTAGCCAGGATGGTCTCAATCTCCTGACCTTGTGATCCACCTGCCTCGGCCTCCCAAAGTGCTGGGATTACAGGCATGAGCCACCGCGCCCAGCCTTTTTTGTTGTTTTTTGTTTGGCTTTTTTTTTTTTTTTTTTTTTTCTGAGACAGAGTTTCACTCTTGTCATCCAGGCTGGAGTGCAGTGGCTTGATCTCGGCTCACTGCAACTTCCATCTCCCGGGTTCAAGCGATTACCCTGCCTCAGCCTGCCAAGTAGCTGAGGTTATAGGCATCTGCCACCACGCCTGGCTAATTTTTGTATTTTTAGTAGAGACGGGGTTTCACCATGTCGGCCAGGCTGGTCTTGAACTCCTGACATCAGGTGATCCACCCACCTCGGCCTCCCAAACTGCGGCGATGACAGCAAAGACGTGAGCCGCCGCACCCAGCAAATAATGCGATTTAAAAACAAAACAAAACAAAAGGAAGCTAATGCTGTTTTCTGTCTTAGGAGTGTTTGAGTTGGAGTTGACAGGCTAGCTGTTAATATCCTTGTATTTGCTCTGTCCCTCCAGGAAAGATATCCCACATGGGGGAAAGGCTGATACATCCAGCCTTAATTATGTAAACATAATTAATTATAAACACTGATGCATGTAGCCTTAATTACGTCACCACCTTCCACTGTCCAGAACACATGTAGGTGTGTCTATGTTTATTACAGACGTGAGTGTTGTGATATCATCCTCTTGCCTCTCTCTGTGAAAACTCCTGGCATCCTCACGCAAATTTCTTTCCTGGTTTTATTTTCCAATCTTGACGATCTTGCTTAGCACAGATGGCTGTCTTTAGAAATGGCAGACGACCAGCCGGGTGCAGTGGCTCATGCCTGTCATCCCAGCACTTTGGGAGGCCGAAGCGGGAGGATCATGAGGTCAGGAGATCAAGACCATCCTGGCTAACATGGTGAAACCCCGTCTCTACTAAAAGTACAAAAAATTAGCTGGGCGTGGTGGCGGGCACCTGTAGTCCCAGCTACTCGGGAGGCTGACGCAGGAGAATGGCTTGAACCCAGGAGGCAGAGCTTGCAGTGAGCCGAGATTGCACCAGTGCACTCCAGCCTGGGTGACAGAACGAGACCCTGTCTAAAAAAAAAAAGAAGAAAAGGAAAGAAAAAGAAATGGCAGACGACCTAGGTGAGTGCTTTTATTTGCTTTGTCCAATCCGAGAGAATTGAACACCAAACGCCTCCAGATGTAATTTTGTAGCAAAATGCCAGAGTCCTGAACAATTTGTAAAGGCAAAGAACAGCCACAAATGCTGGTGTTTCTTGCCTGGAATTTGGAGAGTTCGTTTCTTGGCTGATTGGGTGCCTTAGGGACCGGGTGTGGTGGCTCACACCTTGAATTCCAACACTTTGGGAGGCCAAGGAGTAAGGATTGCTTAAGGCCAGGAGTTTGAGACCAGTCTGAGCAACATAGTGAGACTCTGTCTCTCAAAACACACACACACACACACACACACACACACACACACACACACACACACCCCTGTAGTCCTAGGTACTCAGTAGGCTGAGGCAGGAGGATTGCTTGACCCAAGGAGTTCGAGGCTGCAGTGAGCCGAGATTGCACCACTGCACTCCAGCCTGGGCAACAGAGTGAGACTCCATCTCAAAAAAAAAAAAGAAAAAAAAAGACCAGCCTAGCCAACATGGTGAAACCCTGTCTCTATTAAATATACAAAAAAATTAGCTGGGCGTGGTGGCACACACCTGTAATCCCAGCTACTCGGGATGCCCAAGCAGAAGGATCGTGTGAACCCGGGAGGTGGAGGTTGCAGCAAACCAAGATTGCACCACTGCACTCCAGCCTGGGCAACAGAGCGAGACTCCATCTCAGAAAAAAAAAAAAAAAAAAAAAAAAAAAAGACCAGCCTGGCCAATATGGTGAAACCCCGTCTCTATTAAATATACAAAAAAATTAGCCAGGCGTGGTGGCACACGTCTGTAATCCCAGGTACTCACTAGGCTGAAGCAGGATGATTGCTTGACCCCCAGGAGTTCGAGGCTGCAGTGAGCCAAGATTGCACCACTGCATTCCAGCCTGGGCAACAGAGTGAGACTCCATCTCAAAAAAAAAAAAAAGACCAGCCTGGCCAACATGGTGAAACCCCATCTCTACTAAATATACAAAAAAAGTAGCTGGGTGTGGTGGCACATGCCTGTAGTCCCAGGTACTCAGTAGGCTGAGGCAGAAGGATTGCTTGACCCCCCAGGAGTTCAAGGCTGCGGTGAGCCGAGATTGCACCACTACACTCCAGCCTGGGCAACAGAGCGAGACTCCATATCAAAAAAAAAAAAAAAAAAAAAAAAAAAAGACCAGCCCTAGCGAACATGGTGAAACCCCGTCTCTACTAAATACACAAAAAAATTTGCCGGACGTGGTGGCAAATGCCTGTAATCCCAGCTACTCGGGAGGCCCAGACAGGAGGATCGCTTGAACCCGGAAGGTGGAGGTTGCAGTGAGCCAAGATTGCGCCATTGCACTCCAGCCTGGGCAACAGAGTGAGACTCCATCTCAAAAAAAAAAAAAAAAAAAAAGACCAACGTAGCCAACATGGTGAAACCCCGTCTCTACTAAATATACAAAAAAATTAGCTGGGCGTGGTGGCACACACCTGTAATCCCAGCTACTCGGCAGGCCCAGGCAGGAGGATCGCTTGAAACCGGGAGGTGGAGGTTGCAGCGAACCAAGATTGCACCATTGCACTCCAGGCTGGGCAAAAAGAGTGAAACTCCTCAGACAAAAAAAAGAGTGTCTTAGGGGTGTCTTAGTGGGACAATTTTGTGGCCTGAGGAGAGGTTTCACTCCCTCAGGGGTCTTCCCCTCCCCATGAGCCCTCCGGGGCCCCTAAGAGCAAAGTGTTGACAAGCACGTCTTAGGACGCCCACCCTGTTGAAATGGAGTTTCACTTTTATACTAAGTGCCTCAGCATGAAGGTTTTCTTTCAACACAGCAATCCCACTGAAAGAGCTGGGAGAAGGTTGAACTGAGGGAGCATGGAGAAAACCCACCTCAAATAACGAACAGGGTGTGGGGGTGCAGTATCCTTAACCATTCCTCTCTGCAGGTCTCTTAGCTGATTAACCCGATGGAAAAATCGATGCATTCTGGTCTAGAAGGACAGGAGGCAGCTTGCGTACCCACCTGTTAGAGGCCGGGAAATCAAGCCCCAGAGACTTGGGGGTGATAGAAATAAAATCTACGAGCTTCAATGGCCTCATCTGCAAACTGTGAATTAAAGGCAAGGTTGAGAGAGAAATTCCTTAGCATCCAGGGTGATTTAACTCCTTTCCGTGGGCTCCAGAGTATTTCTAAGTGGCACTGGTCATATAAAAGGCACTAATCAGCCGGGCGCAGTGGCTCACGCCTGTTAACCCAGCACTTTGGGAGGCCGAGGCGGGTGGATCACTTCAGGTCATGAGTTCGAGACCAGCCTGGACAACATGGTACAAAACCCCGTCTCTACCAAAAATACAAAAATTAGCCAGGTGTGGTGGTGCGTGCTTGTCATCCCAGCTACTCGGGAGGCTGAGGCAGGAGAATTGCTTGAACCCGGGAGGCAGAGGTTGCGATGAGCTGAGATCGCATCACTGCACTCCAGCCTGGGTGACAGAGCGAGACTCCATCTCAAAAAAAAAAAGCAGGGTTGAGAGAGAAATCCCTTAGCACCCAGCATTATTTAACTTCTTTCAGCAGATTTGTCTGTATTTATAAGTGACACTGGTCATATAAAAGGCCCTAATAAGCCAGGCATGGTGGCTCACACCTGTTAACTCAGCACTTTGGGAGGCCGAGGCAGGTGGATCACTTGAGGTCAGGAGTTTGAGACCAGCCTGGCCAACATGGTACAAAACCCCATCTCTACTAAAAATATAAAACATTAGCCAGGTGTGGTGGTGCGTGCCTGTCATCCCAGCTACTCAGCAGGCTGAGGCAGGAAATTGCTTGAACCCGGGAGGCAGAGGTTGCGAGGAGCTGAGATTGCATCACTGCACTCCAGCCTGGGTGATAGAGTGAGACTCCATTTAAAAAAATAATAATAATAAAATAAAAATAAAAATAAAAAGGAGGGTTGAGAGAGAAATTCCTTAGCACCCAGCACTATTTAACTTCTTTCAGTGGATTTGACTGTATTTCTAAGTGGCACTGGTCATATAAAAGGCACTAATCAGCGGGGTGCAGTGGCTCATGCCTGTTAACCCAGCACTCTGGGAGGCCAAGGCGGGTGGATCACTTCAGGTCATGAGTTCGAGACCAGCCTAGCCAATATGGCACAAAACTCCGTCTCTACTAAAATTACAAAAATTAGCCAGGTGTGGTGGTGCGTGCCTGTCATCTCAGCTATTTGCGAGGCTGAGGCAGGAGAATCGCTTGAAACCAGAAGGTGGAGGTTGCAGTGACATCATGCCACTGTAGTCCAGCCTGGGCAACAAGAGCAAAACTCTGTCTCAAAAACAAAAATATATATATATATTCATAATATATTTTTTTGTATATATATCATTCATTCATATATAAATATATATATTCATATATATATTCATTAGGCAAATAAGATTAAAGAATTACAGCTTTTTAAAGAGAAATTGCCTAACATTGTTATGATTTACAGGTTCACTTACGTGGTTCCCATTTGTTACTTCGACGAGCAGCTGTGGCATGTCTTCGGCAACTTGCACAAAGAGAAGCAGCGGAAGTATGTGAATATGCCATGAGCCTGGCAAAAAATGCAGGGAACAAAGAGAGCAGTAGTGCCAGTAAGTTATATTATTGGTCAATATTCTTTTATGTTTAAATAATTGTACATTTCAAATAAGTACTATTTATCAAACATTTTTGTGTTGAACTGTGGCCAGATGTCTTATTCTTTGAAATAAAACCATTACCACTTTTAACATTCCAATTTGGTATTCTTGATAATTTTGCATTTTGCTTTTTAAAAATGTTTGCAAGTTGGGCATAGTGTTGTGTACCTGTAGTCCTAGCTACTCAGGAGGCTGAAGCGGGAGGATCACTTGAGTCCAAGGGTTCAAGGTTACAGTGAGCTATGGTTATGCCCCTGTGCTCCAGTCTGGGTGGTAGAGTAGGACCATGTCTCCTAAAGTAAGGAAGTAAGTAAATAAATAAGTAAAAAGGTGGGTGTGAGCAACTGGATTTAGAAAAAAATTATTTGCAGCTTAAAAAAACTGAATAATATTTAGTATCAGAATATTTCTGCCATTTCTTGAGGATGTTTTAGGGGCACTTGAAGGTTTCCAGTTCTGGATGGTAGTTAGCCTCTTGTGATGTAATTTTTCCTCTAAGAAGGTAAGACCAAAGTAGCCAATAAAACTATGAAATGTCAGTAGATGTTTGGTAGCAAAAGGTTGATCTTTGCTTCCTTTAGTCCTTTCTGCTTTTTTGGAGGGTTTTAGGTATAGCTTAAATTCCTAGCTGGTCTTCTGATATCTAAGTGTAGGTGGTTTGGAAACTTTTTAAAAGTTTAATTGACAGAGATATTTCCCCCATTATGAAGGAAAATTTTTACGTATAAAAGTTTTCTAATGCCTAGAAGCTGCGTGGATACAAAGAAGCAAGATACAAGAATAACTTCAATTTTAGCATAGCATAAGAACTTTATTAGCAGACATATACAGTATTGTAGAATATTAAAGAAGTGTGTTATAAAAATCTAACAGTAGACATTACTGTTTTTTGGAGAGAAAACATCACCAAAAGTAGTTACAGACCTCTCTGAATACATATAAATTTTCAGAACTTCTAAATGTCAGTTGCCATAAACAAAATTGAGACTACTTGGAAGGCTGAGACAGATCACTTGAGCCCAGGAGTTCAAGTCCAACCTGGGCAACATAGTGAGATCCTGTCTCTTTAAAAAAAGAAAAGAAAAGAAAAGAAAAGAAAAACAGAAAGACAGCTAAGATAGGGAAAAATATTTACAAAATATATTTTTATTAACTAATTTTATTTACTAACATATGTATTTAATAAAATATAAAAGTGTTTAAAGCTTTTACAAATGAGTATGTTTGAAGTCCCCAAGATCACCCCCAGGTTTGATGATTTCCTAGGTGGACTCAGTGTATAGGCTTTTTCCTGGCTGTGTTTATTACGAAAAAGTAAGAAAAGGTGTGTAGGATGAAGTTAGAGGAAACCAGGCACAAGCTCCCCAGAGCCCTGTCCCCATGGAGTCATAGAGATTGCAACCCAGCAATGGACTGTGACAGCATGCGTGTAATGTATTCTCCCAGAGAAGCTTATTAAAGACTTAATGCCCAACGTTTTTATTGGGGGCTGATCCTATAGGCATTTCCTGCCTGGCACATACCAAAAGTTCGGACTCAGAAGGAAAGCAGATGTTCAGCAGAAGCCAAAGTTTAGCTACAGCGAGACACTTTTATCAGGGAATTAATGGTGGGAAACCTCTAGAAACCCAATTCCCAGATGCTAGCCAAGGGCTAACCTTGCAATTAAGTCTTACTAAGGTAGTCTCAGGCCTGCAATGTTAATTCGTTTTTGCATCTTGTAAAAACCACTAGAGCACATTTTATAAAGAAGAAATAACAAATATCTTTAACCTCCAGTGATTTAACAATTGCAAGTTACTATAATCATAAAATAGCATTTTTCTTCTATAAAACTGATCAAGATTAAAAATAATAATTATAACCAGTGTTGGGAAAAGTAGGAATAGATATTTCTTGTACTACAGATAGAAATGTAGAGTCATACACATTTTCTGGAGGGTTTTTTGGCACTATGTCCTTGAAGTTTTCAAAATGTGCTTACCCTTTGACCTAGAAATTCCCTCTTAAGGAATTCGTCCTCTAATCAATTAATTTTCTTTTAAGGAATTTGTCCTCAGTGATTAATCAATTAATTTTCCCTTAATTTATTGGTTTGCTGCGTAGCTGTTAACATTCATACTATAGAAGTGTAATTACTGAAATGGGAAAATATTCACTATCTACTGCTAAGTGAAAAAAAACTCTCTGTGCCTAATCTCTTCCTAATGTTCTCTTTTCTTGGAACCCTTTCACTTAACTTTTTCTATTGTTTTAGAATTTCACTCACTATGGCTATTTTCTTCAAACCTCCCCTTATTCTGTATTTGGGGTGACACAACAAAAATAGATACCTTTCAACTCCATTCCTCTATTTTACTCCCTTTAGGGTTCAGTGGGCTCTAGACTTCAGAGGGCGTAATAACACTCATTCTTAAAGCCACCAGTTATATACCACTGCTGTTTACAAGAATGAAAAGATTTTCCGATGAAGCAAGAAATGTAACCACAATTTCATGACAACATTACTTTTTGGTTGTTGTTACTCTTTGGATTTTCCCAATTTTTATTTATTTATTTATTTATTTTTATTTATTTTTTTTTGAGACAGAGTCTCTGTCACCCAGGCTGGAGTGCAGTGGTATGATCTCGGCTCACTACAACCTTCACCTCCCAGATTCAAGCGATTCTCCTGCCTCAGCCTCCCCAGTGGCTCGAATTACAGGCACCTGCCACTGCACCCGGCTAATTTTTGTATTTTTAGTAGAGGCAGGATTTCACCATCTTGGCCAGGCTGGTCTTGAACTCCTGACCTTGTGAACCTCCCACCTCGGCCTCCCAACGTGCTGGGACTACAGGCATGAGCCACCGTGCCTGATGGAGTTTCACTCTTGTGGTCCAGGCTGGAGTGCAATGGCACAGTCTCGGCTCGCTGCAACATCCGCCTCCTGGGTTCAAGCAATTCTCCTGTCTCAGCCTTCTGAGTAGCTGGGATTACAGACACCCGCCACCATGCCCAGCTAATTTTTGTATTTTTAGTAGAGACGGGGTTTTGCCGTGTTGACCAGGCTGGTTTCGAACTCCTGATCTCAGGTGATCCACCCGCCTCAGCCTCCCAAAGTGCTGGGATTGCAGGCATGAGCTGCTGCACCCGGCCTTGGATTTTCCCAATTTTTAAATGAACTCTTAGGGTACAATCCACTTAGAGTTTGTGTTCTGGCTTTATAAAAATTTTAAAATCTGAACTATAAGACTGAATAAGTTTCAATTTATTCTTCTAACAAATACAAGTTTTTTAGTTTGTTAAATATATTTAGCAGTGTATCTCTGTTCCACACTTTTTCTTATTAGAATCAAATATTTATTGAGCGTTCCCTGAGATTTGTTTACAATATCTCAGAATAATCAGTTTTACAGTTCAAGGTTTTACTCTAATTGCCAGATTAAATTATAATCCCAAAGATATGTAAACTAGAGGCCATAGTTAAATTGTATATAGCTAGCTGGTTTTGTGGCTATTGTGAATTTATATGTAAGACTTGGTCTTTATCATTATTATTACCTATAGCGTACACCAAAATCCCATACAAATTCATTTGTAAAAATTACCTTTCAGATGTCAATCCTTTTGCACCTGGGGTTAGTTCTTGAAGTGATATCCATTGCCGGCACCAAGGTTTTAATATAACAGAAACTGCTCTTGAGGGACTTCTTTTTGGAATGCTAGACCGGGAAACAGAAAATTATGTTCTGATATTCATGACACTTTGGGACATATGCTTTCTTCGCTGGCAGTAGAAAAACTTTCTCATTGGCTAATGCTTTGTAAAGATGTCCTGGCAGCTTCTAGTGGTAAGTATTTAATGTGTGTTCTTAAAATAATGGAAATTGTTTTACTTCTGATATATACATATAGATATATGTATAAAGATACACACATGTAAATTTGAGCTTATATTTAAAAGTAATAACTTTTGATCTACAAATCCCTGTCAAAATGTTGAAAGTTAAATTATGTTATAAACAAATGAGCTTTTTTATATTGTTGGGAGAATGTATTTCAAAATTTTTTGGATGTTCAAACTAAATTTTCATGTATAAAAATCCCAAGTTACTCTAGAGTATGACATAGTCTGTAAAACTATTGAAATATGTAAATGTAGTTTACATATTTATGTTATCTTTTCCCTGGCTTTTGATTGTTTAAAAAAAATTCTGCTAGTTTTACTGTTTTCCAGCAAGTAAGAATTTAGTCTTTTTTTAAAATAAAAAAAATTTAATATTAATAACTGTTTTTAAAGGATCATTTTTGCTTATGTGAAGTTGTCATAATATTCCTTATTCTTGTTACAGATATGAGTACTGCAACTATCTTAAGTAGTGGAAAAGATGAAGAAGCTGAAAAGAAAGATGAGATGGATGATGATACCATGTTTACCACGTTAGGTGAAGAAGATAAATCAAAGCCCTTTGTGGCCCCTCGCTGGGCCACTCGAGTATTTGCTGCCGATTGCCTGTGTCGAATCATCAATTTGTGTGAGAATGCAGACCAGGCTCACTTTGATCTTGCCTTGGCATGTTCTGCTAAACTTTGAAACCCTACAAGTAAATTTAAAATCAGCCCTTCTTTTCCCCAAAGCATTTTTACAGCTCGAGATATTTTACTGCTATGAGATATTTTACTGCGATGGATATAGCGTGCTTTAGAATATGCCATTTATTTATGTAAGTTGTCTTGCCTTTCATCTTAGTTTTCTGTCCCCTCTGCATACTATTCATCTTCTGATTCCTATT
Organism: Pongo abelii; assembly: GCF_028885655.2. Lineage (NCBI taxonomy): Eukaryota > Metazoa > Chordata > Mammalia > Primates > Hominidae > Pongo > Pongo abelii. The sequence goes on along the minus strand of NC_072007.2, from coordinate 22,103,829 downwards.
GGGAAGATAAGTTGAAGAAGGTGGTCCACAAGATAGATTGATCTGTGTGTCTGTCTATTTAATCATTTGCCCAAAGGATAATGATGGCAGTTACTTAGGTTTTCTCAGTACATTGTCCTGGATTTTAGCGTTTCAGCGGAAAGGAAATAGTAAAATTTTAAGGCATATAAATAAAGTGAACTTTGCTGTCCCCAGCCATGGAGAGTATCAGAATTCAGGAATGCCCTGGTAGATTTCAAACTCTCAAATTTCAGAAGTCCTATTAGGTATTTTTGAAAAGGTGAAAATTGTTTATTATGGAAACAAGTTTTATCTCATTATTTTTTATCTTTTGTAAACTTTTTATACCATGTATCCCCTGAATCTGACATTATAGGGAATTTACAAAGAGACCATCAGACCCAGTAACTTCATTTCATAGTTGAAGAGACCCAGAGAAATTTAGAGGTGATAGAGTAACAGATTCCTTATCCTATAGTTTGTTGTCTCTTCATCACTCAGACATTTTTTTAAATATCTGAAGACAAATTGTATGTGTTAACAATATTGACATCTATGAATTGAAAATGCCTTTTGGGTTATTTCATTGTGTATAAGAAGCAGCAGAGCTCACATACATATTTTTAAAACAGACAGGCTGGGTGCGGTGGCTCATGCCTGTAATTACCTCCCAGCACTTTGGGAGGCTGAGGCGGGTGGATCACTTGAGGTCAGGAGTTCGAAACACAGCCATGAAATTCCAGTTAGTCAAATTTTTTGGTTCATTTGTTACAACTCAAGAAGCAATTCAGAAGTCTACACAATTGGAAGCCTACTCCAACAGAGATAATTTTTCCTGACTTGAAAAACAGACCAGTATTTATAAAGAGAAAGTTCCCCATGAGATCTACAACTTACACAGATTTCTGTAACCTGAAGAAGTTTTGTTAAGAGGATTATCCTCTAGATATCTATGCATGCAAAAACATATTGCATATATTTGTGTAAGATTAATCTGTACCAGCCCTCGGCACATTAAACAAACTTCATGTAAACATGATAACTTTATCACTTACTGTGCACTCACACTTTACTGGTTTCAGAAGTTCATCGCCCTTGTGATGCAGCAATAAGTTCCTTTGAGAATATGCTGTTGCTTCAAGTGAACATGTTCTAGATCCTCACTTGACTTCATCATTTCATATTGAGCGTAGATGTGTCTATGACTGAAAACCCAACATTTTTATCCAACAGATTCTCCTCTTATGAGATCATCCTGAAACCTGCCAACAGCCTCCATCATGTATGCTTCCAGTGTTTTGCTTTTAGGAAATAAGAGGTAAATTCATAATCCATCCAAGCTTTAAGGGAGACTCCTTCCTGGCCTTCCATCATATTTAGTAGAAACTCTCATTGAGAGCCATAAGCAAACACTGTTTATGGATCATAACTCAAAACCAAAACTGTTTTTCATAATGGCTATACAATTCTACATTTCCACAATTATGGAAAGCAATATAAAGCCTCCTAAATTAATTAAAACTGGAGATTTTATATGACCAGAAATCCTGTTTCTGGGAGTATACCCAAGTAGATGAAATTACCACCTTGTAAAGATATCTGCATCCTATGTTTATTGAAACACTATTAATAACAGCCAAGATATGGAAACTATCTGATGGTCAGCACATAGACAAATGAATAAAGACAATGTGGTGTGTGTATACAATATAATACGGCTTAATATTATAAAAGAAAGATGCTGTCATTTGCCACAATGGATCAATTTCCATAGCTACTAACAGTGCACACCATCCACTATAGCACCTCCTTAGGGGATGGCAGATCCTTATTCAGTAGTAACCACTGGCTGTGGTGGGAAGGCAATTTTATGTACTGTTGAATTTTTCGGCATAAGACATCAATGTCTTAAAATATTCTGTGGTGTCTGCATGTGATAAAGTGGAGTCTAATATTGGAGGCAAAATTAAAAGTGCACGAGTCTTCTAGACACCAAGTCATAGGATGATCCTGGCTGTGTCCTTGAGGGAGTGGACCATATGTAATAGCATTTGGATTGGGGATTGATGCATTTCCAGTTGTACGAATAAAGTTGTATTATATTAAGTGTAATTATGACTTTATTATTGTCTTTATTTGAAGATTGTATATAATCTCAGGAGATGTGTATGGTTTCAAGTTGACGTGGTGGACTTGTAATGCTAAATACTGAGTGTCAACTTGATTAGATTGAAGGGTGCAAAGTATTGATCCCAGTTGGGTCTGTGAGGGTGTTGCCAAAAGAGATTCACCTTTGAGCCAGTGGGCTGAAAAAGGGAGACACACTCTTAATCTGGGGGGTACAATCTAATTAGCTGCCAGTGTGGCCAGAGGAAAAAAAAACAAAAAAACAGAAGAACATGAAAAGAATAGACTGGCTTAGCCTTCCAGCCTACATCTTTCTCCCATGCTGGATGCTTCCTCATCTCGAACATGGGACTCCAAGTTCTTCAGCTTTGGAACTCGGACTGCCTTCCATGCTCCTCAGCTTGCAGATGTCCTGTTGTGGGACCTTGTGATCATACGAGTTAATACTCCTTAATAAACTCCGTGTGTGTGTGTGTGTGTGTATCCTGTGTGTGTATATATATCCTGTTTGTTCTGCCCCTCTAGGGAACCCTGACTAATACAATCTTACTTCAAAAGAAATTTTTTTAAAAATAGGTGATTAGGAATTCCAGGATGGAATGCAGATAATATAGAAAATATCTAATTCCATTACAAATGTATGAATTCAAAAGAGGTACTAAGTAGATTCAGAAATGGTGTTGGCAATAAGATTAAAGAAAAAAGAAACTGCACATCAGCATTGTACTGCAATTGATGATGTTCCTTCCACAAAAGAGCACAACTTACACATCTGGTTACACTCCACAGGAATCTTGGAATTGGACTACAAAGAGAATGGATGGTGTGTGGGGAAATGGAGTTCCTCATTGTTGGAGTGCAAGGTTAGTGACAGGCACAGAAGGAATGTGATAAACATTCATGTGGTATTAACTTAGAGTGGACATGTCATTTTATTTGCAAGTTTAGCATAATAGAGATACATATATTAGATAAAAATAGTTTAGATGTGTGTGTATATATGGGTTAATACACAACACATACTTCCTAGATTTTTTACCTGAGAATTTCTACAAGAAATGAGTGCACATTAACAAAAAATACACCCAGAATCAAGATTTGAGTTTTTAATACTATTCTTCTATAAAAGAAACCAGTGACCGGGTGTGGTGGCTAACACCTGTAATTCCAGCGCTTTAGGAGGCTGAGGTGGGCAGATCATTTGAGGTCAGGAGTTTGAGACCAGCCTGGCCCACATAGAGAAACCCCGTCTCTACTAAAAATACAAAAATTAGCCAGGCATAGTGGCGCATGCCTGTAATCCCAGCTACTTGGGAGGCTGAGAGAGGAGAATCGCTTGAACCCAGGAGGTGCAGGTTGCAGTGAGCCTGGACCCTGTCTCAAAAAAAAAAAAAAAAAAAAAAAAAGAACCAGCATGTCTTTGAGAAATGGCTAATGCTAGGGCTTCAGAAGAGAATATAGGGATTAGTCTACAATTTCTAATCATACCAGAAAATGAGAAAGGGTTCCAAAACAGAGAATTGCTCATTTTGCATTTTTCTTGTTTGTTGATAAATCTAGCTAGCAGTCTAACAGTTCTGTTCATGTTTTATTTCTGTTTTTTTTTTTTTCAGTAGAATCAGGGTGTACCTGTGCAATTTTGTAACGTGAATATATTTCATAAAGGTGAGGTTTGGGCTTCTGGTGTAACTATCGCCCACTAGTGAACACTGGAACCAGTAGGTGATATTTTAACCCTCACATTCCTCTCACCGTGCCCTCTTTTGCAGTTCCCAGTGCCTATTGTTTTTTATCTATGTATATGTGTACCCATTGTTTACTTTCCAATTGTAAAAGAGAAGATCTTTTTGAGTTATTTTATTTAGGCTAATGTCCTACAACTCTATTCATGTTGCTGTGAAAGACACAATTTCAATTTTTATGGCTGCATAGTATTCCAAAATTTACATCTATCATATTTTATCTATCTAATCATCCACTGATTGACACTTAGATTACTTGACTTTTCTATTGAAAATAGTGTTGCAGTAAAAATAGGAATGCAGGAGACTTTTTCTGATATAAAAGTTTGGGAGGAATATACCCACTGGGAGGGATTACTGGGTCAAATGGTAATTCTAATATTAGTTCTTTGAGAAACTTCTGTATTGTATTTCATAGAGGGTGTACTAATTTATATTTTCACCAAGCATATAAAAAGCATTATTTTTCCTATGCTTCTCTGCAAACACCTGCTGTTTTTTATTTGTAATAACAGCCATTGTGACTCGTGGAAGATGCTATATCATGTTGTTTGTAATTTACATTTATCAGATGATTTGTGATGCTGAGTATGTTTTCTTATTTGTTTTGGCCACGTCTGTGTCTTCTTTTGAGAAATGTCTGGTTTTTGCTCACTCTTTAATGAAGTTATTTGTTATTTCTTGTTGACTTATTTGAGTTCCTTGTAGATTCTATGTGTTAGTCCTTTGATGAATAGACTGCGCATTTTTTTTACTGTTCACAGGTTGTCTTTTCACCATGTTGGTTATTTCTTTTCCTGTGCAGACAATCTTTGTTTCAATTAATCCTGTTTGTCTAATTTTGTTTTCATTGCATTTGCTTTTGAAGTCAGTCTTAGTCATATTTTATTTGCTTATGCGAATGTCTAGAGGATTTTTTTTAGATTTTCTTCAAGCATTTTTATGAGTTTATAAATTTAAACATTGAATCCATATTCAGTTAATTTGTGTCTGTGATGATATCGAAGTCTCATTTTATTCTTCTACATAAGGCTATCTAATTCTCCCAGCACTACTTATTGAACAGAGGGTTGTTTCTCCAGTGTATATTTTTGTCAGTTTTGTCAAAGAACTGTTGGTTGTAGATATTTGGCTATATGTCCGGGTTCTTGATTTTTTTCTACCACTACCATGCTGCCTCTCTTATTATATTTGTGTTGTGTAATTTGAAGTCAGGGAATGTGGTACTTCCAGCTTTGTTCTTTTTGCTTAAGATTGCTTTTGCTATTCAGACTCTTTTTTGGTTCTGTATGAATTTTAGGATTTTTAAAAATATGTAATCAATTATATTAGTTACTTGATATAAATTGCATGGACTCTGTATATTGCTTTGGGCAGTGTATTAGTCTATTTTACATTGGTATAGATTAATACCTGAGGCCAAGTGATTTACAAAGACAAGAAGCTTATTTGGCTTACAGATCTGCAGGTTGTGTGAGAAGCATGGCACCAGCATCTGCTTCTTGTGAGGGCCTCAGGAAGCTTACAGTCATGGTGGAAAGCAAAGGGGGAGGAGGCTGTATCATATGGTGAGGAGGGGGGACGTGAAAGGGTAGGAGGGTTGCCAGACTCTTTTGAACAATCAAATCTCACAGTAGCTAATACAGCAAGAATTCACTAATTACCGTGGGGTGGATGACAAGCCAGTCCTGAAAAATCTCCTCATGACCCAAAACCACCCAGTTGGCCCCCCTCCAACATTGTGGGTCACATTTCACCATGACATTTGGAGGGGAAAACCCCTAAATGATATCATTGCACTCTCGGACCCAAAGTTCTCATATTCTTCTTACATTGCAAAATATAATCACCTTTTTTTTTCAATAGTTCACAAAACCTTAACTTGATCAACCTCCAACTCAAATGTCCAAAGTCTCATCTGAGTCTTAAGGAAATTTCCCTCCATCTGTGAGCTTGCAAGTTTAAAAAATGTAAGTTGTTTGCTTCCAAGGTGCAATGATGGTGCAGGCATTGGGTAAATAATTCCAATCCCAAAGGGATAAATTGGCCAAAGGGACAACCAACAGGCCCCACACACATATAAAACCCAGCACTGCAGATATTAAATCCTAACGCTACAAAATAATCTCTCTTGACTTTATGTACTTCAACCACGGCACACTGGAACAAGGATTGGGTCCCCAAAACCCCAGGCAGACAATCCCTATAGCTTTTCTAGGCACAGACCACGGGGCTGCCTTCACAAGTGAGAGTCAAGTGCTGGAAGATTTTCTAGGCTGAGGGTGCAAGTTGCCCATGGCCCTACCATTCTGGGGTCTTGAGGGTTGTGGTCACATTCCCACAACTTTACTATGAAGTGCCCTTGTGGGGACTCTGAATGGGGGCTCCAACTCCATCTCTCCCCATCTTTGGTGCTGCCCTAGTAGAGGCTGTCAGTGGTGGCTCCACTCCTGCAGCAGGCTTCTTCCTGGGCATGCAGGGCTCTCTACACATCTGAAATCTAGGTAGAAGCTGCACAGGCTCCTTCACTCTTGCATTCTCCATATCTGCCAGAATCCAGTTATCCCAGCACCATTTACTGAATACAGAGTTTTTTCCCCATTGCTTGTTTTTGTCAGCCTTGTCAAAGATCAAATGGTTGCAGGTGTTCAACTTTATTTCTGTTTTCTATTTTGATCTATTTTTTTTTTGCGTGTCTGCTCTCATACCAGTACCAAGATGTGTTTGTTAGCAAGACGTTATGGTGTAGTTTAAGGTCAGTATCATGATGCCTCTAGCATTGTTCTTTTTGCTTACGATTGCTTTGGCTATTCAGGGTCTTTTTTGGTTCCATATAAATTTTAGAATGTTTTTTTTCTAATTCTGTGAATAATGATGATGATAGTTTTATGTAAATAGCATTGAATCTGTGAATTCCTTTGGGCAGTATGACAATTTTTACAACATTGGTTCTTCCAATCCATGAGCATGAAATGTTTTCCCATTTATTTTTGTCATTTATGATTTATTTATGCTGTGTTTTGTAGTTCTCTTTGTAGGGATTTTTCACCTTGTTTGTTATCTGTATTCCCAGGCATTTCATTTTCTTTGCGGATATTGTAAGTTGGGTAGGATTATGTTCTTGATTATACTCTCAGCTTGGATGTGGTTGGGGTACAGAAATGCTGGTAATTTTTGTCTATCGATTTTGTATCCTGACACTTTACTAAAGTTGTTTATTCTACAATTATTTTGGCAGAGTTTTTAGGATTTTCTAGCTATAAAATTGTATCATCAGTGAAGACGGACGGATGGACTTCCTTTCCTATTTGATGCTGTCTTAGTCCATTCTCGCACTGTAAAGAAACCACTGAGACTGGGTAATTTATAAAGACAAGTGTTTTAATTGGCTCATTTAGTATGACGTTGACTGGGGATTTGTCATAAATAGCTCTTATTATTCTGAAGTATGATTATTTGACGTCTAGTCTGTTTAGGGTTTTTATCATGAATGGATGTTGGATCCCATCAGAAGCTTTCTCAGCATCTATTGACATAATCATATGGTTTTTGGGTTTATTCTGTTTACATTGTGAATCACAGTTACTGTGGATATTGAATGAGCCTTGCGTCCCAGGGGCAATGCCCACTTAACCATGATGTATCACATTTTAAAGTGCTTCTGGATTTTATTTGCTAGTATTTTGTTGAGGACTTTCAGGTCTACATACATCAGGAATATTCATCTGATATTGTCTTTTGTCATTATGTCTCTTCCTGATTGTGTGTGCCAAGAACACACAGTAGAGGAAGGACAGTCTTTTCAATAATGGTGTAACAACCAGGCATCCATATGCAAAAGAAATAAAATCAGGCCTTCTCTAACTCCATATAGAAATCAACTAATAATGGGTATAATAACTGAAACCATAAACTCATAAATGACTTGGAGGAAAAAAAATCTTCCTCCCATTGATTCAGAACTGATTTCTTTGAATTTAATACCAAAGCACAGGAAAAACTATGTGCAATTATGTATCTGACAAGAAGTTCTATCCAAATGTATAAATAACCCATATACCTCAATAGCAAATAACGAATGAACTGATAAAAAAGGGCAAAATCCTGGATAGATTTTTTTTTCAGAAGACAAACACATGGCTAACAGAAAATGAAAATGTTCTCAACATTCCTCATTACCAGGGGAATTCAAATCAAAAGCACAATGTGATATCACCTCACACAAGTTAATATGGCTATTATCAGAAAGGTAAAAGATGACAAATGTTGGCAAGAATATGGGGAAAAGGGAATATTTAGTAGTGGGATTGGTTACTCCATAAGTTGAAAATAAAGCTATCATATAATCTGGTGATCCCACTTCGTTTTATACATCCAACAGAAATAAAATTATTTTGCCAAAGACATGTTCATTGCAAGATTATAAATAATTGTGTAGATTTGTAAAATAACTTAATGACTGTAAATGGATGAATGTATAAAGAAAATGTGTATACACAAAACTGAATTTTATTTGGCTTTGAAAAGAAGGAAATTCTGACATTTGCAACAACATGGATGGGCCTGGAGGACATGATGCTAAGTGGAATAAGCCAGATGCAGAAAGACAAATGCTGCACGATCTCATTTAAGTGTGGGATCTAAACTATCCCAGCTCTTGAAAGCAGAGAGTAGGATAGTGGGTCTCAGGACCTGAGAGGAGAGGGAAATTGGGTGATGTTGGCCAAAGGGTACAGAGTTTCAGTTGTCCAGGGTGAATGAGTCCTGGGGTCTAATATACAGCAATGTTCCTATAGTTAATACTGTATTGTAAAAATGATATTTGCTAAAAGGGTAGATCTTAGGTGTTCTCATCAGACACACACACACACACACACACACACAATAAAAATAAAAGTGGTAGGTCTGTGAGATGATAGATATACAAATTACCCTACCATGATGAGCATTTTACAATGTATATCTTATTTGGTTTGGATCTGTGTCCTGGACCAAATCTCATGTATTATAATCCTCAATCCTGAAGGTGGGACCTGGTGGGAGATGACTGGGTCATGGGGTGGGTCTTTCGTGAATGGTTCAGCAACAACTCCTAGTGCTGTTCTCACTACAGTGCATGGGATCTTACAAGATCTGGTTGTCTAACAGTGTGTAGACCTCTCCCGCCGCTTCCTGTGGCTGCTGCTCTGGCCATGTGATGTGCCTGCTCCCCTTGTCTTCTGCCATGATTCTAACTTTGCTGAGTCTCCCCACAAGGAGAAGCCACTGCATTTCCTGTACAGCCTGCAGAACTGTGAGCCAATTAAATATCCTTTTTTTAAAATTTCTGAGTCTCAGGCATTTCTTTTTAGCACTGTGAGAACGGACCAATAAAACATAAAAACATCAAGTGGAGCACTTTAAATATATATTTTTTAAAAATTTTCTATTATACCTCAATAAAAGTGAAAAAAATTAAACTTTTATAATAAAGAAATGCATACTTCATATTTTCTCAATAAAAACGAGAGAACATAGAAAAACTTACGTTAAGATATTTGCAACAGCTTTGCTTACAATATTCATAAACTGGAAACAAATTTAAAGTGCATCGACAGAAATACAGATCACTATATTGTCATTTATTTACTTAATGGGCTGACTCAGACATAAAATCTCTGTCCTTTCTCTCTCTCTGTCTCCATATATACATGAAAACTTTGAGGTTTCATGTCAGAGTTAGTTCATTAATTGAATAAATGACAATATGTTGATCTAATTTTATACATTAAATAACATAAATACACCTCAAATATAGCAAAAGTAGCCATTACCAAAAATAGCCTATAATGTTAGATTTCATTTATGTGAAGTTCAAAGCAGAAAAACATGGATCTATGGTGTCAGAAATAAAAACATTTCCCCATGCAGGAGCTGACCGCAGGCACAGAGGAAGACCTCTGTTGGGGGTGGACTTGCTCTTCAGCTACCTTAGGTGTTGGGGACAAGAGTATTCACCTTTGCCAGAAACTCTCTAGTGATACATTTTAGATCTATGCATTTCTTCTTATATGTAAATTTTATCTCATAAAACAAGAAATAAAAATGTATAAAATACTTTAAAATTCAGCAAATAATAAAAATAATATTAAAGCCTTATATAAAATATGAACATTATTAAATGAATTAATATAGTACACTCAAGTATGCCTAGCAAATTAAATTCCTGAAGCCGAAAAGATAAGGGTAACATCTATAACATAAAAAATAAAAAGCATACATTTCATAGAGAAGACAAAAATAGTCAGGACATATATGGAACATGTATTCTTTTTTCTAATCAAATGTCTTTAAATTATTTACACAATATTTTAACCTGTGTCATAAGTATAAATTACTAATATTGTGTCTGATATTACAACTATGAACAACTTTTAAAGAGAAAAGGATATTTGAGAACATGTGAAATAAATTAAATTTATTCTCAAAGTTGGTACAATGATTACACCTAAAAGTTCTAATAATACCCAGGTTTTCAGTAGGTCTTTTGAAAATTAATTTTAAGAGATAAACTAATGCAAATCAAAACCACAATCAGATATCATCTCACACCAGTTAGAATGGTGATCATTAAAAAGTCAGGAAACAACAGATGCTGGAGAGGATGTAGAGAAATAGGAACACTTCTACACTGTTGGTGGGAGTGTAAATTAGTTCAACCATTGTGGAAGACAGTGTGACAATTCCTCAAGGATCTGGAACCAGAAATACCATTTGACCCAGCAATCCCATTACTGGGTATATACTCAAAGGATTATAAATCATTCTACTGTAAAGACACATGCACACGTATATTTATTCCAGCACTATACACATTAGCAAAGACTTGGAACCAACACAAATGCCCATCAATGTTAGACTGGAAAAAGAAAATGTGGCACATATATGCCATGGAATACTATGTAGCCATAAAAAAACAATGAGTTCATGTCCTTTGCAGGGACACGGATGAAGCTGGAAACCATCATCCTCAGCAAACTATCACAGAAACAGAAAACTAAACACCACATGTTCTCACTCATAAGTGGGAGTTGAACACTGAGAACATATGGGCACAGGGAGGGGAACATCAGACACCGGGGCCTGTTGGGGGTGGGGGGCAAAAGGAGGGATGGCATTAGGAGAAACACCTCATGTAGTTGATGGGATGACGGGTGCAGCAAACCGCCATGGCACATGTATACCTATGTAACAAACCTGCACGTTCTGCACATGTATCCCAGAACTTAAAGTATAACAATAAATACATAAAAGAATAATCTTTAATAAAGAGACATCAGCATTCCATATCAGAAAGAAATTGAAAATATGTAATACATATAAAGTCCTAATAAGAAACCTTGAATCATAGGAAGAGTCTCATGTATGGTAGGCTGTAATATGTTTATTGTTAAAATTATCACCTTTATGTTGTTTTGAAAAATTAAACCAAAGCATAATAAAAGGAAGTGTTTTTGTGTTTATTTGGTACAACAACAGCATGTTGAGAAAACTGAAGAGACCTGAAATCCTGAGGAGGAGGCCTAATCCAAGGAGAGAGATGCTCCTGGACCTGTGGACACACACGGTTTGCCTGATTCTACCCATCTAGGAGCTACTTCCTGAAGCCTTCGGGAGACATGAGAATGGATGAGTTCCTCAGGACAATTCAATCAGATCTGGACAGGGGGCAAAAATTCATGACCTAGGGTAGATTAACAAATATAATTAAATTTTCATTGAAAATTGAGAAATTTTGGTTGTATATATTTATGGCCTGCAAAGCTATGTTATGATTTATAAATACAATATGGAATAATTGAATCAAGCTAATCGACATATATATTGCCTCAAATCCACAAATCCCTATCACTTTTTTGACAAGAATATTTGAAATTATTTCTTGGCTATTTTAAAATGACCAATACACTATGTTTAAGCTTACAAATAGACATCGATTTATGTGAATCATAGAGAATCATTGAAATCAATTATAGATTAATAATTTATATTTGTTTTTCATTAAGTTTGATTCTTTAGGACATATTTTAGAATTGTTCTGTTATAACGTTAAATATAAGAGACTACACATGTATGCATTGGTTTGTGTATTTAATCGTATGTCTAGGATGTAAATTAATGTCTCTATAGCTGTGTAGTAGCTGATATCAACAGACGTTAATAAAACTCTAGAAGAATAAGAGTAAATAATTAGGAAGAATTATTTCTTGAAGTTATGTATCTTTAAAAAATATCCCTACATATAAATTTTAAAATTACAATAACACAAATATCAATAAAAATACATCGTAAATAAAAATAATAAGATATCGCTACCTCATAAAACTCCAGAGTCCTGGAAAAACAAACCCGCCTCCTGCATCTGAGAAAGGAAACCGCCCCCTGCTCCTGCTCCTGCTCCTGGGACCTGTCCCTTTCTCAGTGGGTCCCGAGCGCCCCCTGGTGGCCCTGCGCGCCGCTGCAGGGAGGTTTGTGTCTGGGCTCACACTGACCTCCCCTCACTGTGTCTCTAGCACGGTAATACATGGCGGAGTCCTCGGTCTTCAGGCTGCTCATTTGCAGATACAGCGTGTTCTTTGAATCGTCTCTTGAGATGGTAAATCTGCCTTTCACAGACGCAGCATATTCTGTCGTGTAACTGTTAGCTTTGTTTCTTATTAAACCTTGCCACTCTAGCCCTTTCCCTTGAGCCTGACGGACCCAGCTCATGTAGTGATCACTGAAGGTGAATCCAGAGGCTGCACATGAGAGTCTCAGAGACCCCCCAGGCTGGACCAAGCCTCCCCCAGACTCCACCAGCTGCACCTCACACTGGACACCTGCAAACACAGAGACACCCTGGTCAGAAACTGCCACACAAATCCACTGTTTCTCTCACTCATGTCCCCTCACACTCAATCTCTCTATTTCTCCATGAATCACCTTTTAAAATAGCAACAAGGAAAACCCACCTCAGCCCAAACTCCATGGTGAGTCCTCTGTGTTCAGTGCTGATCTCTGAATGGAAACACCTGGGAATCTCAGGGCTGGGGCTCCTCTCCCAGAGCTGCAGGGTCAGGGCTGGGCTGGTTTTCATCAGCAATGGAAGGGGCCTATTTGCATGTCTCCTACTATATAGCGAGTTCTGGAAGGGATGCCTCAGAGTGGGCTGTGTCCCAGAGTGGATGTGAGCAATTATATGTCATAAATAATTAATTATCATTAGCATGTCTACTTTTAGATGCACATGAATTATGCTCTGTGAGAGTCAAATTTTCCTTCATTTACAAATGTGAACATAAACTCCCAAGCATGGAGGGGCCATGTGACGTGTCTACGAGCTCACATCTGGTAAGAGCCAGTCTCACTGTCTAGCCTGTGTTTCTCAGGACTGGATCCAGCTGCTGCCTAAATTAACTCTAGGACAGAGCAAGAATTCTGAGGGAGGTTTACAAAATCCTCTTAATATAATGATATCATATTATTTGGCTGTATCTTAGTGTTTTTCTAAATAATATAGAAAAACTGAGGATTAATTCGCATGTGTATTCAGAAGTCTATGGCTTTTCTTGTATTATTTTTATCTCTCTTTATCTTTTTCTACCAAATTATACATTTTTATTTTTTATGAGGTAATACTGACAAATTGTAGTCTTCACCTAATATGTTCTCAGTTTGACAAATATTGACATAATCATCACCATTCACAGTGAAAACAAATCAATTAGCCTCACAATTTTCTCTTTTTCTCCTGAAATTTCCCTTTCTACACCTTTCCTCCTCTTACCATGTAGAAGTCAGTTAGGTATCTTCGTTATGTAACTTGCAATGAGTATTCACTTTGTACATTTTATAAATTGGAGTCATATGTATGTGCTTTGACTCATTATACTTATCATGTGTACTTGTAAGTTGAACCACACTGTTGATCATATCCAACATTAATTGATTGTAGTAATGGGTACTATTCCAATAAATGACTTTTCCACAATTTGTTTACTGATAAAGCTGCTGATTAATATTTGGATTTTCAGTTTCTGTGTATTTCAAATAAAGCTGCTGCTTAGCTCAGAGAAGTACACAGCTGAGAATCATGTTCTTAATCTTACAACAACATGAACAACTGCTAAACTGGTCAAGTTGCAAATGAATCAATTTGCTTTAATATATCAGGTAATTAAAGTTATAGCACCCCCTGTGTTTGTCAGTGTATGTGAGAGAAAGAAAGAAAAAGGGAGGAAAGGAGACTGAAAACTAAAGTGATTCTACAAAAATTTTAATTTATGAAGTCTTCAAATACAGGGACTTATTCCTAATGAATGGGGTCCACATAAGTTGAAGCTAAAGAGCCTAACATATGGCTATATATTTATAATATAAATATTATTCTCTAAACATATAAACACTCATACACATGAGACTAGATATAGTGGAGGGTGTCTAGTGGTGCAATGAGAATGTGGCACAAAACCCCGTCTCCAGGGCCAAAACCCCGTCTCCAGGGCCTTTCCCCACCTGCTGTACCTGCCCTGATGCTGAGCCTTGAGCCTGCCTGACCACCGAGCCCCACAATGCTCCTGTGGTGCCAAGTGCCCCCTGGTTCTCCCTGCTGGTTCTTGAGTACTTGCTTCTGTCCTCAGCACCTTCAGCTGTCTTGTGAACCCCCACAGGGAGGTTTGTGTGTGGGCTCACACTGATGTCCCCTCACTGTTTTTTGCTTAAAAATACATGTGCGGTAGCTCACGCCTGTAATCCCAGCACTTTGGGAGGCCAAGGCGGGCAGATCAGGAGGTCAGGAGATCGAGACCATCCTGGCTAACACGGTGAAACACCAACTCTACTAAAAATACAAAAAATTAGCCGGGTGTGGTGGCAGGTGCCTGTAGTCCCAGCTACTCGGGAGGCTGAGGCAGGAGAGTGGCGTGAACCTGGGAGGCAGAGCTGGCAGTGAGCCGAGATCGTGCCACTGCACTCCAGCCTGGGCGACAGAGCAAGACTCCACATCAAACAAACAAACAAACAAAAATACATGGTTGTGGCCAGGTGAGGTGGCTTACACCTATAATCCCAGCACTTTGGGAGGCCAAGGCAGGCGGATCATCTGAGGTCAGGAGTTTGAGACCAGCCTGAGCAACATAATGAAACCCTGTCTCTACTAAAAATACCAAAAATTAGCCAGGCATAGTGGCGGGCACCTGTAATCCCAGCTACTCAGAGGCTGAGACAGGAGAATCGCTTGAATCCAGGAGGCGGGAGTTGCAGTGAGCAGAGATTGTGCCATTGCTCTCCAACCTGAGCAACAAGAGTGAAACTCCTTCTCAAAAATAAATAAATACATACATACATGGTTGTGTGCTTGTAGCTCAGCTGTAGGAAAAACTGTTTTTTGGACATAGATCTGGAGGTGGTGACTGGACTCTTGAGGAGTGGGTCAGAATTTGTGCTCCCTTCATGACTGTGCACCTGACCCACTCCAGTCCCTTCCCTGGGGCTGATGGATCCAGCTCCAGCAGGAAGCACTGGTTCTGTTGGGGAATCCAGCATTTCAACCTAAATGTTATTGTTGTTGATTCACTAAACAAAATGTGGCACTCGTTTTTATTGTGTTGAGATACACAAAACATAAAATTTACCATTGTAGCCCTCATTAAGTGTATTGGTCAGTGATACTTTACACATTCACAATGCTGTGCAACCATCACCACTGTTTGGTTTGGGAACATTTTCATCTCCTCAAAGGAAACCTCAGCTCCATTAAGCGTCACTCCCCATTTCCCCTCCACTCACCTCCTGGGATCTGTCTCTAGGGATTTTCCTCTTCTGCATACTTCATGTCAATGGGACAATTCAGGGTGTGTACTTCCGTGTCTCCCTCAGTTCACTCACCCAATGTTTTCAAGGCTCATCCAAGTTACAGCCTATGTCAGTGCTTCACTCCTCTTTAAAGCTGGGTTAGAGACACACAGACACACCGCAGCCTCTTCATCCCTGTGGGTTACAGACACACAGACACACCGCGGCGTCTTCATCCTTGTGGGTTACAGACACACAGACACACCACGGCGTCTTCATCCCTTGGGTTACAGACACTCAGACACACCACAGCGTCTTCATCCCTGTGGGTTACAGACCCACAGACGCACCGCAGCCTCTTCATCCCTGTGGCAGTCGATGGGCACTTGAGTTGTATTCTCCATTCGACTACTGCGAGTGGTGACACTAGGTACACTTGTGTATGAGGTTTTCAGTGAAGACCATTTTCCAAAGTTGCTGTCCCATTTCAATACCAACTGGCAATCCACAGCCATTCCAAATTCAGTATGTTTTTACCTACAAGTGATTATGGGTTTCTATTTAGTTTTGAATACTTGTTTTCTCAGTGTGTGCAAGGCAGTAATCTATATGGAATTTAAATCAGCAGCATAAATCAAATAACCCCATTAAAAATGGGGAAGGGACGTGCACAGAAACTTCTCAAATACAGACATAGAAGGGGCCAACTAACATACAAAAATGCTCAGCATCCTCAATCATCAAATAAGTGCAAATCAAAACCAAATGAGATACTATCTAACACATGTCAGAATTGCTATCACTAAAAGATCAAAAATTAACAGATGCAGGCAAGGCTATAGAGAAAAGCGCCACTTACATATGTTTGGTGAAAATGTAACTTGGCCAAAGCACTGTGGAAATCAATCTAGAGATTTCTCAAATAACTTAAAACAGACCTACAATTCCCCTCAGCAATCCAATTACTGGGTATATGCCCAAAAGAAAACAAATTATTGTAACAAAAAAACACATCCACTCCCGTGTGTATCACTGTGCAATTCACAGTACCATAGACATGGAATCAACCTAAGTGTCCATCAGTTATAGACTGGATAAAGAAATCATGGTTCTTATACACAGTGGAATACTATGCAGCTATAAAAAAGAATGAAATCATGCTTATTTGCAGCTACTTGGATGCAGCTGGGGTCAAAAATTTGAAGCTAACTGACATAGAAACAGATGATAAGAGTCAATCAGAGAGGAAATGAACATTTTGGGTGTTGCTCTGTGTACAATTAAGAAAAGAAATCCCCAGGTGCATGAATACTTGAAATACAAAAGCCTGGAAACACTCATGTCCTGACTTCCATTTCATTAGGTTGTGCTTTCTCTCATTTTTTTTTCAGTTACAATTGCTTTCCTTCACTCTTGGCCAAGATAGCCACACATAATCATCTAGAGACATTACAATAAAAATAACACATCTGAACATTAGAACAAATGCTAACTTTTAGGTCAAAGTTATTGTGGATTCAGTGTGATAGACAGGAGACATGGCTGAATACTAGTAGTGTGCTCACAGTAATTTTATCTAAATTATGAAAATTTGTTTACATCTTTTAGATTAGATTCCCATTGAAATCCTTGATCTAATATCATCTCTGATGCATTATACATCAGTGATGAAATGAGGTTATGCACTCAACTGAGTAGTGCAAACTTTCACTCAGAACTTGTTCCTCTACCTGATGTAAAGTCAGCCCAGATGGCAGAAGTTATTGCAGTCAACAGAGCTCATCAATAAGCCAAAGACAAGGATTAAACACATGTTCTAGAGGAGTGCCTGACTTTGGGATGCTCTTCACACAAAGAAATTTCTCACATCTTCTGGAACACGTAAAAATGCACAACAAAATAACAAATTTTAAATGCACTCCTACATTTTAGAGACCTGACTAATATAACTTGGAAAGTAAAAACCTAAAGGAAAATGACATAGCATACCAACTAAAAGTATACATGTTGTAGTGGGTCATCACACCAAGCAAGCAGTCTTATCAGTCAGGGGTTTATAATATTATCTAAATATGGAAGGCATTAGCATTATGTATACAACACAGCATCCATCCCATCCACAATCTTCTAAAAATGTTGAAGAAAATTGTCATCCTTAAACTAAAATTGTCCAAACCTTAAAAACATCTTGAACTTCTTTGGCCAAAGGTCCTCTCCCTAGCAATGGAGCCCTTATAGTTAACACCCTCAGGGAGACATCAGTTGTTAGCCTATTATTTGGTAGCTGGAAGGCCCGTACATTTAGAGATTTTCCCCCAGTGCTCACCTCTGTCCTATTACATGCATGCATGACAAAGTATTAAAAGTGATGACTGCATTTTACCCACACTATTCATCAACAGATTAAACCATCATTTCCCTACATCTTTTCAGTAACCTCTAATAACATTAAAGCAGGAAATTATATCTATTGGAAGAAATATCAGGGTAGAATTTTGCTCTTGAACTACTTTGGAAGGAATTTTACCAGGTACTTTTAACCACAACACAGCAGTGAAATTGCAGAAAGTCAATAGTTGGGTTCATATTTATAAACTGTAACCTAAAAATAAATCCCTAAAACCCACGACTGATTAAATAGTCCATCTCTTGGCCTAGGGAACCCCCTAAAAATCTAAAAACTGTTTCCAGCCATGACTAAACAAGAGATCGGACACGCCTCGTTATACCTACTCCCCTTTGTGGTTTAGACACAACAATGACCAACACTCATGTTAAAATAGATATCATAAGACTGACAGAACAGTGGCAGTAAGATGTCAAATTATAAACAAGACCTAAGGCCTTGCCAGGCAAGGATTTTGCCACTCGCTTCTACACTTAAAAGATAAACTATGTTCTAACTGCCAATAGGTTATTCCTTTTCTCTAGTGTCTCAGTAAGCACCGGCACTGAGACAAGCACTATGAAGACAATTGCAGCCCATCCCCTGATGAACTGACCCCCTGTTCCACAAGCTGTAACCCCAGCTTTGATTGAACGTTTGATATCAGGAACTTTCTCCTGATCAGAGGCCACTGACCATGGCCTGGCTCTGGCCGTTTACAGAGGCTGCACTCTGAGTGCCTTTGTGTCTCTGCTTCTGCTATTTGCACATAGGGCCTGACTGTAATGGACTTAAATGGTAAGTCACCACTGGTAAGTGAACAAGGCTCATACGTTACAGGCATGTTTGTTCAGTATGCATGTGTCAGGACGACCTCCATGAACATCCATAGCCCCTCCTGTAACCTGTTGATTAAGTCTGTTTAGCCAAACAGTTCAGCATAAAGCTTCTGCCCAACCCCTTCTTCTTGGGAGTGCCTGTCTCTCATCTTTATCAAATCTATGCTTTCCAGCATATGGGATGGCTGTAACCCTTGATAAAAATATAGTCTCAGTTTCCTAATTTGTAGATTGTGGTATTTTTAAATATTTAATACAACTGAATATTACATTCAGAATTTCATCTAATTATTAGACTACTTTAGTAAAGTATGACAAACTGTGGATATCCTATAAGGATTTTTATATACCCTATAAGGGCCTGTGATATTTTGAAGCAGGAACCTGACCTGAGACCTTCAGAATAAACTGATGACTGTGGATAATGAAAAGGCCCCACCCAGGACATTGATTCAGCACCCCTGCCTGTCTCATTCCTTCTTCTCTTTCTTTTTATTATGTGCTTACCATAATAAAATTTTTTTTTGTCTTTAGATCTGTTTGCTTTTCACACATAGTGGACTCATCTCTCTTTTTCACTCATTTTCTTAAGCTGCTAGGGAGAATAAAATGTCAGGTCCTATTTTGGTGCTCACTGCTGATGAATTAAGGTTTATTCTTCTTCTCCCTTGTCCCCCACATATGGGAAATCTAGTAAGAAATCATAGAAGCTCCCTTATCTGATGCCAGTGTGAGGTTTAAATCACACAAGCTCCTTCTCCTGAGTAGAAACGTGCCCCCACCACCAACCCCACCACCAAATCATTATAAAGCCCTGAGCCAGCCTCCTTTCCTGTTCCATTGAGGAAATTCCAGTTTGGAATTTCTTGAGAGGCCTGTGCTGCTCCCAGCAGACAATAATAGAGTTGGTAAATCTTTTCATAACCACCTGAGGTGTTATGAGGTGTGGCACTATCAGACTTGACATCCACACTAACCATTGGTGGGGTCTCTCTTCTTTTGCATGGGGTCACCTACAATTGGAACTATGGGCTTGGAGTCCTGGCAGCGACCACCACGGGGCCTTTCTTCTTTTGCACTGGATGCTAACTCCCTCTGCCCCAGTGCCCAGCATGCACTTTATCCTGCCTGCTGCTCACTGACCCTTGTAGTTCTGTTGAGCTGGGCTGCGGTGTTGAGTTAAACACCACACCTTTTATAGATTTAGCTGATTGAATTCAGAAGCATTGATAATTTATTCACATTGAGAAACAGGAGTGACTGTAGGTGACTCTGCCTTTGGTGCATGTGAGAAAATTCTTCTCTTGTTACCACAAATGTGTCTTCTTCAGGAAGAACAGGTTAAGGAATCCAGAGAAGTGCCCCAGAGGAAACTGTTTTATGGAGAGGAAGCCACAGGGCTGACAGGAAACCAGACTTTAACCTCCCTCTGCACCTGCCCTGGGGCTGGCTCTTATGCTCAATGGGTCCTGAGCACCCCCAGGTGGTCCTATTCCCTCTTCAGGGAGGCTTGTTTCTGGGCTCATACTGACATTTTTTCTAATTGTGTTCCCCAAAATGGAGACAGAGTAAACCGTGAATCCATGCATCTCAGAGAACACAGAACAGCAGAATTACAGCCCCTGCTCCCCCCACACACATTTAGGTAAATCTTATTAAAACTGCTGAAAAGGAAAGACAAATAGAAATATATGCAGGCAAGTGGAGGTGAGTAGAGGGGGCATTCCTTCCAAAAGAACAGAAAAGATGATGACAACATTCTTCTGGTTAAAACCTTACAAGCAAGAGGAAAGTTGATGGTATCTGTAAAGTGTTGGATGAAAAGTCAACCCATTATTTTATAATGCATGGATTTTCTCCAAAAAGTGAAAAAAATATTCTATTTCTCTTTGACAGCATGAGGGTTTCAGTGAATCCATGTCCTCATGAGACCAGTGAAAATTATTTTGAAAAATTACAGGGTTTGGAAAGGCTCTAACAGCATAAAGCAAGTGAAGAAATATTTATTCAAGTAAATCTAGAAAACTCAGTAAGGCCAGTCATCATATGTGATCTAAGATGCTCTTCCTTCCTTCCAAATCCCAGCTCAGCATGATGTAAACTCCACTGCAAACAGATGCAGCCAAGAAGACAGGACACCTTCTACCAACTCCCACCAGAGGAAACTCTTCCCCAGGGAACAGTACGTTGGCCCTCTGACCCTGCACACAGCACATGATGCTGAGGTTCAGTGCTGGACAAGAGCTACTGAGAGCCAGAGACTCACTTCTTCCATGGAGACTCATGGATGGAGGCTCTGCCCTGGGTCCAGTGCCACTGGGAACATTGGGTCTCTGGTTTCTAGCTCTGTTCTATGGCAGAGGTTCCACCCCACAATAACCGAAGTGCTGAGAAGGTGGGAAGCTCCTGCCCGACCCTCCACTGAGCGCTCAGCTCCTAGGCTGAGGAATAAAACAGCTCAACTTTGTCTACACCTGCAGAACCTTGTATAGGAGCTCTGTCCCAGGAGACAGGGGGCAATGGAATTCAGTCATAAAATATGATCCTTAATTAGTCCTAAAAATCCTAACTTCAGTAACAACAGAATGTGGACAAATTGAAAGACTGCCAGTGCTCTCAAAAACAGTGGATGGTGTGGTGGAAGGCCCTTGGAAGGAGATGGGTGGATGCATGGGAGATGCAGGCTACATTGCAGGGCTGCCGACTTGCAGGAGAGAACTGAGGATGAAGGAGAGCTGGGGAAAGTTCTCTTGTGGTTGAAAGAAATGCCAGACACTCTTCAATGGAGCCCACGTTTGTTTGGTTCAGTCTGTGAAGTAATTCAAACCTCAGTGCATGATTGAAAATAGTAGAATTTTCCATCTGCAAGTGGCAGAGCTCAATATCTGGGCCTGATCAGGAGAGAGACAGAGAGAGCCCAGCCCAAACCACTGACACCTGGGGTTGACAGTGCTGCTTACAGATGTGTTCCTTTGACCTTTGAGACTGGCTTCTCTCACTTAGCATAATGCCTGGAGTTCAACTGTAATGGTTTGTGAATCAATCATTTGATATTTTTTATTGCTGATGGATTCAATTTATAGATGTTTCCTAGTTTTTTCACCTACTCAGATTTTGAGACATTTATGTTATTTTTTGTTTCTAACACACACACATGCAATATCTTGAATATTTGAATAGAGGTTTTGTGTGAATATAAGATTGTATTTCTCTGAAGCAAAATTCAAGAGTGGGATATTTAGGTCATGTGTTAAGGGCATGTTTGATTGTAGAAAAAACTGAAAATTATTTTCCCGAGTAGCTGTTTCATTTTGCATTCCCATTAACAATGTCATAGACACTAGGAACTTGGTATGCTCATCAGCATTGGTATTACCTGTATTTCTTCTTAATTTCAGCCATTCTAAAAAGTGTATAGTGGTGTCTCATTGTGGGCTTGATTTGAATTCCTTTAATGGAAAATCCTGCTAAGAGCCTGTTTATATGCTTATGTGTCATCTGCACATCTTATTTGATGAAATGTCTGCACAAACCTTTGCCTATTTTATCCATGGGTTGTTTCTTTCTTATTTTTTTTTTTCACAGTTGGGTCCTGAGAATTCTTATTGTAATTAAATTGGTGGTTATGTGATTTGAAAATAGTTTCCCATCTGAAACTTGACATTCATGTTCTTATAGTTACTTGAGTAGAAAACGTCTTTAAATCTAATGAGTTTCAACTGATAGTAATTTCATTTATTGATGATTTTTTACATTTTATTTTATTTTATTTTATTTTATTTGAGATGGTGTCTTGCTCTGTCACCCAGACTAGAGTGCAGTGGCACGATCTTGGCTCATTGCAACCTCTGCCTCCTGGGTTCAAGCAATTCTGCTGCCTCAGCCTCCCGAGTAGCTGGGATTACAGGTGCCTGCCACCACGTCTGGTTAATTTTTGTATTTTTAGTAGATGGGGTTTCACCATGTGGGCCAGGCTGGTCTCAAACTCCTGACCTCATGATCCACCTGCTTCGACCTCCCAAAGTGCTGGGATTACAAGCGTGAGCCACTATGCCTGGTCTAAATTTTAATTTTAAGATCATTGGTCAACTGTTAATTATTTTATATTTTTAACTTTTTTGTTTGTACATTTATTTGTATAAATTTAAGGGCTATGAGTGCAACTTTTGCACATGGATATATTCCGTAGTGGTCTTGGCTTTTAGTGTACTATCACCCAAATAATGTACATTGTACCCACTAGGTAATGTCTCCTCATGCTCCCATCTTCCACCTCCAATCCTTCTAAGTCTCCGGTGTCCATCATTTCTCTCTCCATATCCTTGTGGACACATTGTTACCTCCCACTTATAAATAATAATGTGTGACATGTGACTTTCTGTTTGTGAGTTAGTTCACTATTTATATTGTCCCCAGTTCTAGGCGTCTTGCTGCAAAAGACGCAGTTTCATTTCTTATTGTTGTTGACTAGTATTGAATTGTGCATATGTGCTATGTTCTTTTATAAAATCATCTGTTGGTGGACACTCAGGTTGACATGTGTGCTATTAAGAATAGTTTTGTGGTAAACATAGAAGCATGGATATCTTTTTAAAGTAATGATTTATTTTCCTTTGGGTAGTTACCCAGTAGTGGGATTGCTGGATCAAATGGCAGTTCTATTTCCAGTGTTTTGGGAAGACTCCATACCATTTTCCATAGAGGCTGTCCTCGTCCACATCCTCATCTACAGTGTCGGTGAGTTCCTGTTACTTTCCATCCTCACCAACATCTGATACTTTTGAGTTTTTAATAATAGTCACTGTGGCTTTTGTAAGATAATATCTTATTGTAGTTTTAATTTGCATTTCCCTGATGGTTAGTGATGTTGAGCATTGTTTATATATTTATTATCCATTTGTATGTGTTCTTTGGAAATGTCTACTCATGTCCTTTGCTCATTTTAATAGGATTATTTGGTTCTTCTTCCTGTTGTTGTATAGTTTAATTCCTTGTAAATTCTTCATGTTAGTTCCTTGTTACAGGCAAGGTGTGCAAAAATTTTCTGTCATTCTGCAACTTGCCTGTTCACTCTGTTGATGTGAAATATCTCTATAGTTTAATTCTCATTTGTCTATTTTTTTCTTGAGTGTGCTTTTGTGGTGTTAGTCATAAATTCTTCACCTCAGCCAGTGCCCAGAAGAGTTGTCCTGGTATTTTATTTGAGTACATTTATAGTTTGAGGTCTTATATCTAAGTCTTTAATTCATTTTGTGTTGAGTATGTATGTGTTGAGGGTAGGGATCTAGTTTTGTTCTTCTGCATGTTCATTTCCAATTTCCCTGGCACCATTTATTGAATGGGGTGTCCTTTTTCTGGTGTATATTTTTGTTAATTTTTGTTAAGTTTGTCAAAGATCATTTGGCTGTAGATTGTGTGGCTCAATTCTGGGTTCTGTAAAATGTACCCAAGAGCCTTGATTCTCCTGAGGCCTCAGTGCTGACCTGCTCACAGTTAGAACTCTGTTGACTCAGTGGTGTTTCTATGAGTGTAGTGATTCGTTGTCATGGGGTGGTTTTCCTAAAATTGTGGACAATTCTGTTTTAATGTTCAAACATGTGCTAAAAATTTCACAATAAATGTGTTTGAGAATTTTCCATTTCATTTCCACATTACTCCTCGGAATTACTGAGATGTGTTTGTGATGTCAAGATGAGGCGTTTTTCTTTGCAGGTGTTGGATTTTTTACCTGTCTGGGTATTTATGGGCTCCCTGTGTGGAAATAAGCCTCATCCATCACACCTACCTTATGGAATTTTTAGAAATTTATTTGTGCACTGCCACTGTGAGACACTCCATGATGATGACACATTTCATTTATTTTATTGTTTCATAAAATTACTAGTGTACCTTCCACTCTAGAAGAGAAGATGCTATCTGGATTTTCATAATTCCTCCTGCTCTCTTATCTCCACATTCTTCTTCGACACCATATCTGCAGTTTAAGAATGACATACGCTATTGACATTTGTATTTGGTCCCTTAAAGTGATATGAACCTAAGAAACTGGTGGCCGCCTATCAGTGATGCATCTGGCTCAGGTAATAGGAACCTTTCATGCTGAATCATGTCAAACTGGATACAGCCTTGGCTGTGTCCTGTTGAATTAGGCATAGAATAGACAGCTTCATTGCCAAAGAAAAAAATAGGGGGTAAAATGGGTGGTATGTCTCCAGCAAATACAATGCATAGGAAAACAAATTGCCATATGCTTTAAGCCTCCGCTGCAATCTTCTCTGAAACAAGCTTTTTCCTTCTCAGCTTATTTGGGTGGCAGAGTCAGCTCCAAGGCTGCAGGCAGAGGCACCGCTCCTGAAGCACTGCTAGGCCCAGCTCCCATGTCAAAGGCCTCACGCAGCCCTACACACAGGGCTTGCTGGTTGCTCCCAAGCCCAAGCCTCTGTTGGGTGGTTTCTTCCTCAAGATTTTAGAAACTGGCTTTCTGGTCTGTTGAAATAAAGGCAGTGGTCTGATGGTTTCTAAATAAATTTAAAGCTTATTTTTTCTCCCTTCTAGAAGAATCGTGTACATTTGCAGCCAAGTAGCTCTATTATTCCAGGCCATTAAATCTGAGAAATCTAACAGTTTTCATCAAATTTGTCTCAGGTCAATTCTCATTCTTTAAAACCTGAAATATTTCTTTTCATAGAGTATCTTAAGCTTCTTACTAAGTGATATTTCAGCCATATACTCAGTGTTCTTTGTAGAATACAGTTTCTGATTTTGGCAATATGTATAGGTTGAGAATTTTCTAAGCGCTCAGCTTTTGTATTCTTTTTCATTTATATTTTTTTCTGATTTTAATTTATCTACCTCACTTGTTATAAGCACTCAGGGGGAACCAAGCAAAATATCTTCAACACTTTACTTTGAACTATTCTCAGCTACTCACAAGTTCTCACTACTCACAACTTCTCTTTCACTAAATATTATATCACTGTCCAGCCAAGATTTTTTTAAAACTTTATAATAAGGATGACTATTGCTCCATTTTCCAAAGCCACTCTACTCATTTCTGTCTATCAGCATGACCCTCAATATACAAATTTCTTCATATATGTCAAAGGTACCCATCTTTTCACACATAACCCAATTCCAAGCTACTTTCACAATGTTCAAATAATTGTAACATCAGATTTCCACTTCCTAACCCCAAATTTTCTTTTGTCTGTTTAAGCTGCCATTACAAACTATCAAATTTGGTGACTCATGCAACATTAATTTTATTTCATTTATCAGTGCTGTGAACTCCAAGATCAAGATGCCAGCCATCATATTGTTACTTTTTCATATGATCATTTCATTGTAGGGCATGTGTGTGTGCATGTGTGTGTGTGTGTGTGTGTGTGTGAGAGAGAGAGAGAGAGAAATAGAGAGAGAGAGAGAGGCTGTCTGGTGTCTTTACTTATGAGGTCAGTAGTTTCATTCTGATGTTTCACCCTCATCATCTCCTTTAAAATTCAGTACTTTCTTTCTTATAGAAAGCAGCCCGACAGAAATTTGCAAACTTCCCTAAAACACTATGAGGTTTTTTGTTGTGATTTTTATTATTATTATTTTTTAGCTCATCAGCTATTGTTAGTGTTAGTGTATTTTATGTGTGGCCCAAGACAATTGTTCTTTCAATGTAGCCCAGGGAAGCCAAAAGATTGGACACCCTGCTCTACAGCTACAGTAGTTTAATATTAATATAAAGATATAGACAGAACAATTGAACAGAATAAAGACTAGAAAAACATCTAAACATATTACTATTTATCGAAACATATTACTGATTTTCAGTAATGAAAATCAATTAACCACTGACATGTGTTACCTATATGAATCTCACAAACAATGTTGAATGAAAGACTCAAAGCAGAGGTTGTACATTCCATTTCAAAATTTCAAAA
This sequence comes from Pongo abelii, assembly GCF_028885655.2. Classification (NCBI taxonomy): domain Eukaryota; kingdom Metazoa; phylum Chordata; class Mammalia; order Primates; family Hominidae; genus Pongo; species Pongo abelii. The sequence continues at coordinate 22,076,993 of NC_072007.2, read as the reverse complement.
ACAGCAATCAAGACCAGTGTCAAAAGTTAGCATAGTGATTACTTCTGAATACTGTTGGAAGATAAACTTAGATAACTAGGAGATTAATGAAAAAAACAATCAAAAATGGCAGTAAGCATTGAATCTAACTACCTATAGGAGGCCAAGACTAATATAGGGATTATGATTTGAAAATTAAATGTTGGAGTTGTAAACCTTGATAGTAGAATAGATACATAACTGTCTATATATAGAGAGGCTGAGGTATGAGAATCGCTTGAACCTGGGAGGCGGAGGTTGCGGAGAGCTGAAATTGTGCCACTGCACTCCAGCCAGGGTGACAGAGTGAGAGTCTGTCTCAAAAAAATAAAGTTGTGAATAACTGTGCACCAGATAACAGAGCATCAGCATACACAGAGAAGAGCTATAGGGCAAACAAGAAAAAATATAGAAAACACAGCATCTTAATTATTTAATTCATGTGTTTTAGTTCATTAAACATCAAGAGGACCAAAATTAAGCAAGACTAAAAAATACCTAAATATTGTAATTGATAAGGTAGAAATATGTGTGTGTATGTCTGAACATAACAACTCATTCTTTTTTTAAGTGGCAATGAAACATTCATAAAATAAAAAAAAGAAATTCCTTAATTGCTATAAAAGTGTTCCTGGGGATGAGTAATTTATAAAAAATAAACTCTAATTTGGCTGATGGTTTTGAGGGCTGTACAGGAAGTGTGGTTCTGCTATCCGCTTCTGGTGAGGGCTTCAAAAACCTTATATTTATGGTAAAAGGCACAGGGGAAGCAGGAGTGGTACATGGTGAGCAGGGGGAAGAAGGAAAGGGGGAGACCCAAGGCTCTCTTAAACAATCAGATCCTGAGTGATCTAACTATGTGAGAAGTCACTCATTACCAAGTGGATGGCGCTAAGCCATTCGTGAGGAATCCACCCCCATAATGCAAAACCCCAACCAACATTGGGAATAACAGTCAAACATGAGATTTGGAATGGGCATACATATAAGCCACATAATTCTTATCACCCAAAATCTTACATTTTTCTCAACTGAAAAATGGAAAGATTTTCTTCCCAATACCCACCCTTTCAAATATACCCCTTAAATCTGAACTTGTTTCACCACTAACTTAAAGTCCAAAGTCTTGTCTGAGATTCATGCCCACATTTCTTCCATCTATGAGCCTGTAAAATTAGAAACAACTTATTTACTTCAAAGGTACAATGTTGGTGCAGACATTGGGTAAACATCTCCATTTTAAAAGAGAGAAATTTGCCAAATGAATGAGTAACAGGCTGTATGCAAGTCTAAAATCTAGCAGGACAGGCACTCAATCTTAAACCTCCAAAGTGACCAGTGACTCCACATCTTGCAGCCAGTGCAAGTTATGGGCTTGCAAGGCTGAGAGCAAAACCACTTATGTGGCTTTTCTCAGTGCAGCCAACGTGGCTGCTGTCACAGTTTAGAGTTGAGTGACTTCATCATTTCTAGGCTTGAGGCACAAGCTGCTATTGGATCTTCCATTCTGGGTTCTAGAGGCCAGTGGCCTTCTTTCCACAGCTCCACTACACAGTGTTCTGGTGGGGATCTTTTTTAGGGGATTTAGCTCTTCATTTCACCTCAGCATTGCCCTTAAAAAATTACTCTGTGTGTACTCTGACCCTGAGGTAGACTCATTTCTGGCACCTAGCTTTTCTCACACATCCTCTGAACTCAGGAGGCCAGCCACCTGAGCCATGTTGACTCTTTCATACTGTGAAAATCCAGGCTTTATGCCACATGGAAGCCACCAAGGATTACAGCTTGCACCATCAGATGTGGTGAACCGAGCTGTACCTTTGAGCACTGGCTGGATATGGAGCAGTGGGGATGTGCTGAGCAGCCCCCTGAGGTGATGCAGCACATTTACACCCTGGGTCTCACCCCCAAAAACATTGTGTCCTCCTATACCTAAGCCTGTAATGAGAGAAGTGGCCTCAAAGATTTCTGAATTGACTTCAAGGCTATTTTCCCATTGTTTCAGATTACTGCAATCAGCTCCTTTTTAGTCAAGCTAATCTTTCTAGCAAGCAGTTGCTTCACAGTGTAGCTGGATTATTTCTTTACCAGAGAACCAGGCTGTACATTTTCTAAACTTCCGTGTTCCACTTCTCTTTTAAATAGAAGTTCCAACTTTAAGTCATTTATTTACTTCTGTACCTGATTTTAGACTGTTAGAAGCAGGCAGACTCCGTCTTGAATGCTTTGCTACTTACAATTTTTTTTTTTTCTGTCAGATACCCTAAGTCGTCATTCTTAAGTTCAAACTTGCACAGATCCCCGGGACATGAAAATAATGCAGTCAAGTGATTTGCTTGACAGGCAATCTTTACTTCACTTCCCTATAACTTTCTCATTTACATTTGAGGCATTCTCTGCCTTGACTTCACTGTCCATATTTATTTCATCATTTTGGTCAAACCATTTAACCAGTCTCTAAAACTTTCCCAACTTTTCTTTATCTTCCTGCCTTTTTCTGAGCCCTCCAAACCCTCCAAATCCCTGCCGGTTATCCTCTTCCAAAGCTGCTTCCATATTTTCATGTATTTTTTACAGCGATGCTCCACTTCTTGATACCAACTTTCTGCGTTACCGTGTCCTTGCATTGCTAGGAAAGAGGACTTGAGGCTGGATAATTTATAAATAAAACAGGTTTCATTTTGGCTCTCTGTTTGCTAGGCTTTACAATAAGCGTGGTGCCAGCATCTGCTTTGTGAGAGCCTCAGAAAGTTTATAACCGTTGTGGAAGGCAAAGGGGCAGCAGGCACACAGGCGCATTACTTGACAAGAGAAGGGGTAAGAGAAGAGATGGGGCCGAGAAAAGGCAAGAGAAGAGATGGGGGAGGCTCCAGACTTTTCTAAACAACCAGATTTCATGTGAACTAACAGAAAATTCACGCATCACCACATGGATTGCAGAGGCCATTCTTGAGTGATCTGCCTCTATTATCCAATACCTCCCACCAGGCCCGCCCTCTAGCATTGGTGATTACATTTCAACATGACATTGGGAGAGGACAAATATTCAAACTACATCACTTTCAAAAGTCTCATTTCCAAATACCGTTAACATTGCAGGTGGGGAACTATACATGTGACTTTGGGGAGGGCACCATTAGGTCCATAGCCAGGGTCCTTGAGAGAAGAACACTAGGGCTGTGATGTTCTTGCAAGACTGGTCTACTTTGCATGCAGGTGGCCTTTGAGGATAAAATGGGATACAAAGGGAAAAATATGTCATCCTGCTGCCTTTTGGCATTAGCTGTTATTGATGAGAAATCAGCTGTTGATAGAATTATCTTGTATATGAGAAGTTGTTTTTCTCTCACTGCCTTCAAGATTTTCTCAGTAGTTTTTTTGTAAAATATTGTATTATAATGTGTTTTATTGAGGATCTCTTATAACTTATTTTACCTTGAGTTTGTTGAGCTATTCATACTTCAATGTGTATATTAATATTTATCATAACAATCATGGAATTATCTGCCATTATATTATGACATATTTTTGTGACATATTTCCTTCTGTCTTCTCATGCTAGTATTCACACCAAGCATATGTTGATTCATCTAGCAGGGTCCACCTTTTATGTTAAGCTTCTTTCACTTTACTGCAATTTTCACTGTTCTTTGAATATAGCATATCTACTAATATATATCTAAGTGTGTTTTTTTTTTCCTTTTAGGTTCAAATATACTGCTTATCACCTCTGACATATAGTTTTAAATTACTGTATTTTTAACTTTAGAGTGTCTATAACTTTCTTTCAAAAACGCTCTCTCATTATTGATATTAACTCTTTGGTGAGATACTGTCATCATACCTTCCTTAACTTTTCTAGGCATAATATTCCTTTGTGATTTGTGCATTTTTATAATAATTGTTTTGAAGTCTCCATCTGTTAAGTCCAAAATCTGTACCAACTCAAAGACAGTTTGTGTTTTCTGGAAATTTTCCTGTACATTCGTGACATTATTTTTTTCTTTGTGTATCTTATAATTATTTTCTGAATGACAGTTAGGTAACATAATTCAGAAACTCTGAATAGTGATCACCCAAAACGCTCTGATGTGTTGGTGAAAACAATCACCATATTTATTTCTTAAGTCCCTTGCTTTGTCTGTTTCAGTGATGTCTCTTTCCCCGACCCTGTTCAAGGCTTGATGTCGTCATTCACCGGTGCAGTTCCAGACGTACACACAGTTTCCATAAAAACCTGACGCTCAGCAGTGCAGCCTTTGATAGCTTCGATATCTGATGTCTCTGTTTGGGTGTCTGTATCTCTTCATATGTCATCCAGATGTTACACTGCACTCATGGCAGGCATGGTGACACTGTTGTGTCATCCATTAATCTACGGTATTACACAATTAAATTTGGGCCTCATTTCAGGGGCAGTTTTTGAATTTTGTCCTGACCCCAAAATGTTGTTTATTTTACTAAATGGGGTCTAGCTACATTTTCAGGTTGGCCTTGAAATTCTGGGCTCAAGTGTTTTTCTCACCTCAGACTCCCAAGTGGATGGAACCACAGGCAGTGCCACAGTGCCCGGCTCATTATTCTTAAATTGTAGTTTTTCTCATTCTGTCTGCTGAAATGAGTGGATTCTTGTTTAATGTATTGCTCTCATAAGCCACCAGCTTTCTATTAATAACTTACCATAAATATTTATAATATTTTAGAAAAAACCTAGGGTTTAAATTATTCTCCTTTTACTGCAAATAAAGTCACATCCACTAAAGAGAGCTCTGCCTCTCTGTTTTTATGCACTCCCTCTGCCGCTAAAAAAATATAACAGCCTCTGACTTGGTGCGGAAGAAAGGGTTCATATATGTCAGAGGGACACTCCAGCTTTAAGTACAGGAAACTCCATGGGAGGGGTGGACTCATACAGCCTCTTTTTGCCTCACCCAGAAAGCTCTCGAGATCCTCTGCCTTACAGGTGAGATTGGTGAGAATAATTAGGGTTCCTCTATTCTTGGCCTATAGCACATAGCCTGGAATCTCTGTCTCGTAAGTGGAGCTGAGTGAAGAAAGACATCCATGAAATCACAGACTGGAATTCACTCTCAGCCACAGAGATCTGACACCATGGCCTCAACTGCGATCTGAGGGAGAGGAAGGACACTCTGCTTGTCAGTTCAGCCCAAGATCAAGCTTCTGTCATCCTGAGCTGGAAAGGAGAGGGTGGTGCTCATCTCTCAAGTATTGTGGGCCCTCACTGCCCTTGCTGAGACTTGATGTTTTAGCTGCCGTAAGAGTCTGAGTGGTTCAGATAAAACATAAACGTATTTGCCACAATTCTCAAAGTGAGCAAGTGCAAGGCCAACATGCTTTGAAACTGGTAACTGGTAAGAACCTGATTCCTCCTTCGTAGGTGACTAACTTTTTAATTTTTCCTCACCTGGTGGAAGAGGAGAGGGAGCTCTCTGGAGTCTCAACAAGGGCACTGATTCATTCGTGAGGGTGGAGCCTAATCATTTTCCAAAGGCGACCCATTCAGTTACCAACGGTCCCACCTCCTAACACCATGACATTGGTGTTAGAATTCCAACACATGCCGGAGGCGGGAAATAAACATCCAGTCTATAGCAACACACTTTATCAATCAATGATTTTTATTTACTGTGCATCCTTAGAATAATTTGAATTGATTTTATATGTTTTGGTTATTACAATTTTTATCAGACGTTGTTGTTTCATCGGAAAGCTTAGGACTCTGGTAATAAGAGTACTAAGTCACTTAGCTTAGGGCTCTAGTAATATCACTTTCATAATAATAAGCTTTCATAATAATAATATAATAATTACATTTTATTATAATTAATAATCATAATTAGTATTAATCATAATAAGCTTACAATAATAAGCTTTCTTAATAATAATAAACTTTCATCAGAAAGCTGAGGGCTCTGGTACTGCCACTCTGGTAATAATTCTATTCATATACTTGTTTGAAGCTTCCTCATTAGGGCCATAAGCACTTTGAATGTTGTTCTCTAAAATCATTTGCCATGGTAGAACAAAATTGCCCCCCTCATAAGTATTATTATTTGCTCAGAAATACACTTTTTTATATTTTAGTGTAGCCAACTCACCTTTCCTTTATTTGACTTTATTATGGTGCCTTTCTGTATATTTTAAAGTTTGTAAGTATATATTCATATATTTACCATGGTTTTAGATTTTAAGGAGACCTCCCCATAGTAGGGTGTGTTCTCACGTACCACTTTCTGCTTCCCACACACTGTTCCACACTCTGTCACGTCTGCGTGTTCCTCCTGCCATCTATAGGGTTCATGCACTGACAGTATTCTGCAATCCACTTGCTATCCTGTGGTATCCACAGTTCTTGGCCTATCTGGGTTTGCAGCTCCTTTTATTAATTCTAAATCCACATGGTTCCACTCCAGCACTGTAGCCTGGCAACTCCCTTAAGGAAGTATCTGAGTCTGCATTCACCAGGCTTGTTTTGCTTAATTTTGCTCATTTCCTCTCTCAGTAATCGCTGTCTTTGTTGCCTGGTGTCAAGCATCTTAAAATCATGGTTAAGTAATTTCACTGGGTTTTCCAGTAATTTCTGGTAGAAAGTTACATCTGGTTTCTGTTGTTACAACCTGTTTGAAAGTGATCATCTTGCACATAAATATTAGAATCTATTTTTATGATGTCACCAATATTTACCCTGGAATATATATAGATATTCAAAAATTCAACAGTAAATCCCCAGAGACATTTTTGTAGACGTCATGAATTTTATATATATGTAAGTGTATGTGACATATAGTATATATTTATGATATTAATTCTACCAAATACTTCATATGTGTATATGTATATATATATAATATTAGTTGTAATATCAATTCTATCAAATACTATGTAAAATACTATTTCTATTTCTATACTATATATTGTATATATAGTAATATATATAGTATTTGGTATAATTAATTATCTATCTATCATCTATCTCACACTTTTCCTAGAACTCTCATAAAATGAATATTGAGATGATTTATAGATTAACTGGATAACAACAACACTGGTGCCACTTATTTTTCTGATACTTCACTGATAACTTATGAATTGACCAATTCTCACCTATAAATTCTGATATGGTTTGGGTCTGTGTTTTCTCCCAAAGTTCTTCTTGAATTGTAAACCCCAAGTGTCAGATGAGGGGTCTGGTGGGAGGTGATTAGATCTTGGGAGTGGTTTCCTCCATATTGTTCTCTTGATAGAGTTCTCAGGAGATCTGATTGAAAAGTTTGTGGCTGTTTCTCCTCCTTCTTCTTCTCCTTCTCTCTCTCTATCCTGCTGCCTTGTGAAGAAGGCACTTGCTTCCCCTTTGCCTTCCATCATGATTGTTAGTTTCCTGAGGCTCCCCAGTCATGCAGAACTGTGAGTCAATTAACCTCCTTCATTTATAAATTACCCAGTCTCAGGTGATATCTTTATGGCAGTGTTAGAACAGACTAATACAGACTTTTTCCCATAAAATGTAATTTTTAATTAAATGAACATTTTTACCATAAGATAAAGCAGTCTTAATGAGTGTTGATTTTAACACGAGAACCATCATGTTGCAGATGATGGCATTCTCAGACAAATGACCCAGGTTCAAGGAGTTAACTGTGGAGTCATATTCACTTGTGTTTTTCTTTGGAACAGGAAAGTTATGAGTTACAGATGAAATAGTGGATTTTCTCCTTAGTGTTGGATGCTGTGAAGCAGAAGAAGATAACCCTAGATTGTAGTCAGAGATTCTCTGGCTGGTTCCTTGATGCATCTGCTACTAAATGGGGCTCTGTCTTGGCTGAGTTCTGAGCTTCTCCTGTTGATCCTCTGCAGACCATGCAGCCCAGATAATGCAGGGCTGGGGGATCTGCTTCTGAGATGCCCAGTCCTATGTCTGGCTCCAGTTCAGGAACTCAGCCAGTCCCGGGGGCTGAACCTTGGATTTCTCCTGTGCCACCTAGCCTGTGCACTGAGCTTCCTCACAACAAGGTGACAGGGTCAGCTTCACAGACATTACTGCAGGCGATTTTCAGCAAATCTAATTGTATTTCGACTATATAATTAAGAAATCGTGTTCATTTGGGTGTAAGTGACTGACATACACACACACACACTGCACACACACACACATAAACTGTATGGCATTGATTTACATTTCCCATAAACTGGACACATTTTTTACTATTCCAGATGAGTTCATAAAACTCTGAGGTTTTAACCATAAAATAAAAGATAACATTTTCTGTAACCAAACTTACAAATGAATAAGATGAGAAAATGAGAACAGAAAAATCAAGATGGAGTTGTTACCCGCAGTCTGATGGTGCTGAGTTGCATAATGGAGCTGTGTTGAGATGGGATCCCAGGTGCTCTAATTCTGAACCAGTCAATTACAGCTGACCAGCAATCTCTGGCAGTGGGGAAGCTGGAGGTTCCCCCACACAGGATAGCTCTCTGACTCCATAAAACTTCGTTGGGCTTCTCTTCAGGTTCTGAAGTGTGCAGGCTCCTACCCCAGATTCTGCAGTCAGACAAATCTCTCCTCTTTCCAGGGGGACACAAGAGACAGTGTGGATAAGGGCCAGACGTGTTCTACTCAAGGTCTCTGCACATGGAGAAAAACCAGTGAAAGTGAAAAATGCATGTTCTTGATCCTTTGAACAATACCTATGAAAAACGCAACTCTGTGCCAGGACATCATGCAGAATCATAAATGAATGCAATTAAAATAAATGTGAACATTACAATTGTCATCAGGTGCACATTTGTTAATAGATTTTCCAATAAAATAAAGTAAAAGCAGGTGTTTTCTATAAAAATCCACAGTGTGTTGACCCTGAGAATGCACCTCCCTGCCTCCTCATACAGGCAGCAAAATGCAGGTGGATCAGGTTTCCAGCAGCTACTTTCTGACATCTGTGGCATGGCGTGTGCTGAGGCCCATGTCCTGTGGTCTACTCTAATGAAAGGAGTGACTCCGCACGGATTTGTAATCAGAGCCATTTCTGGGAGTCATGGGGATCCCTTGAGAGGTAGCACTGATTGCACCAGGCTCAATTATATTTTGCACCTTCCTTGCACAGCACAGAAATATAGGAACGTTTCACCCAATCCACCCTCCCTCTTTCCTTCACTCAGGGAAAGGCTTCCATCATATGCCATCAGCTTCCCAGCCTCATTCCACCCCCTGTGTATTTTCTCTCAAAGGGATGGATGTACTTCTTACAATGGATGGATTATTCATGAGTACTCTAGGCAATTCCCTAAGATAATGGTTCCTCCCCTCCTTTTTAGACCATATAGGGAAACTTCCTGATGTTATCATGACATGTGTAAACTGTCTTGGCGCTGGGGGGAACGTCTTTTAGCATGTTAAGGCATTATACTAAGCATATAATGAGCAGTGAGGATGAACAGTGGTCACTTTTGTCACTGTCTTGGTTTTGGCGGGCTTTGGCCAGCATCTTTACTGTAACCTTCATCAGCAAGGTATTTATGACCTGGATGTTGTGCAGACCTCCTATCTCATCCTGTGACTAAGAACGCCTTAGCTTACTGGGAATGTAGCCCAGCAGGTCTCAGTCTTATTTTCCCTAGCCCCAATTCAAGATGAAGCTGCTCTTATTCAAAAGCTTCTGACATAAAAACAATGTAGCAAAAATATTTATAATATGAGCACGACTATCTTGCCAAATATATAATAAAATATTATAATGGCAACAATCAATTTTACGTGTCACTTTGACTAGACCATAGTCTCATCTATTCAATCACAAACTAACCTAGGTGTTGCTCCCATGGCATAATACAGGTGTTAGGAGAGCCTCCCATTTTTTTTCCTAAGTCACGAAGAGTGTTCTAGGTAATCAAGGTGGGGCTGATTCAATCAGGGCATAGTAGAAGACGATGGGACTCCATGCTGGATGGCAGACGCAGGTTTTCTCAGGAATTCCAGCCTGTCTTTCCTGAAGGCCAGCAGCGTTGACCTTAGGCTGCCTGGCCAGACCCTACAATTACTGTTACCAGAGCTCACAGCACAATGGAGTGTCCATCCTCAGCTCTCCTCAAAGTCACAGGTGAGAGTCCAAACTCTGTGACAGTGTGAGAAGCACAAGATCAGTTCTACATCAGTATCCCATTGGAGAAAACTAGTATTCTTCCCTTCATGACTAATGTACACTTCATTTTCCAAATGTCTCTGTTCGCAGAAGGCAACAGAAGAGTCCAGGCAACGGTGAGTGAGAAAGCGCCCTCAGCCTACCCAGGTCCTGCAGACCCGAGCCCTGGAATTTAGACTACAGAAAACACATCCTCAGTTTTCAGGGGAGAGAAGAAAGGCAATTGTGAGAATCAAGCCTGCAGAGAAGGAAAATGGATTAGCAGAAGAGGGTCAATTGAATCAGTCTGAGTCAGATGTACACAGTTTTACAAGACAAGGGGGGATAGCTGTAAAAACCATCAGGCTTTAAGGACCCTGACCCTGGGTGAGCCTCTCTCTTGGCTCCCATCAGAACTCAAAGCCTGTTCTAATCAGAGATTTCCGTGGAGGTCTCTGCCCTGAGTCTAACTGGCAAACACTCTCCGGGTTCCCCTGAGATTCCTCGGAACTTTCATCCTGCTGACCACAGAAGGATTATCTGCCCCCAAAGTGACACTGGTTTCTGTGGAGGTGAGAGTGTGTCCTCCTGTTACAAAAACAAAGAAACAAAAAGGACAAAAAAGTTTTGCATTTAGAGACATGAAATGTTAGTACAGAATTGTAAATCTGGAGAAGTGCCCTGATGAAATTTGACAATGAAGCAGCCCCAGACCATGACAGGAAGCCAGCCCTCAGCAGTGCCTGTACCTGCCCTGGAGACAGCCCCGTGCACAGTGTCCCAGGCGCCCCCTGGTGGTTTCGGGGACCCCTGCAGGAAGGTTTGTGTCGGCTCTCACTGACTTCCCCTCACTGTGTCTTTCACAGAGTAATACACAGGCGTGTCCTCGGCTCTCAGGTTGTTCATTTGCAGATACAGCGAGTTCTTGGCGTTGTCTCTGGAGATGGTGAATCTGCCTTTCACGGAGTCTGCATAGTATATGTAACTACTATCACTACTAATGTATGAGACCCACTCCAGCCCCTTCCCTGGAGCCTGGCGGACCCAGTTCATGCGATAGCTACTGAAGGTGAATCCAGAGGCTGCACAGGAGAGTCTCAAGAACCCCCCAGCCTGTACCAAGCCTCCTCCAGACTCCACCAGCTGCACCTCACACTGAACACCTGCAAACGCAGAGACATCCTCGTCAGAAACTGCCATATACAGCCACTGTTTCTCTCACTCGTATCCACACACACTCAATCTCTCTACTTTTCCATGACTCACCTTCTAAAATAGCAACAAGGAAAACCCACCTGAGCCCTAACTCCATGGTGAGTCCTCTGTGTTGAGTTCTGATCCCCACGTGGAAATGCCTTGGAATCCCAGGGCTAAGGCTCCTCTCTCAGAGCTGCAGGGTCAGGGTCATGTTGGTTTTAATCAGTAGAGGGAGGGCCCTATTTTCATATTTCCTACTACATAGCAAGCTCTAGGGTGGGACGCTTGAGGAATAGGCTCTACCCAGATAATAAGACGGTGCCCTGCAGATGTTTGCTGATGATGATGGTATTTGGAAAATATGCTGTCTTACTATGAAATTGTGCTGTGATAAACACTTTGCCCTGATCACCCTATTTCATCTTTAAATATTTGTGTAAATTACGTTCCGTAGGAGTCAATATTTTCTGCTTTTACAGATGTGGAAGTGAAACCACACATGGTGGGGGCTCTGTATGCATCTAGGAGCTCATGTCTGGGATGAGTGAACGCTGGTATCTGGCCCTGTGCTCCTCGTCACTGGCTCTGACATCCCCCTAAACCAACTACAGGATAAAGCCGGACGTGCCGGGTGTGGTTTTCAGAACCCACTTTCTGTAATAAGAGCATGTGTGATGTTGCCACACTCCAGCACTCACCTGAAAATATGGAGAGAACTAGGGTCCAGACACACTAATTTTCAGATACTTCTGACATTTAACCTATGTTTGTATCTTTCTACTACTCCGTGCTTGTCTAAATTTCCATTTGCTTGTAATACAATTTATGCAGCTTAATTGAAAGATAATAAACTTCACATATTTAAAATGTACAATTAATAAACGTGATGTAACTGTCATCATTATCAAGAAAGTGGACAAGTGAACTCTTCTCAACACTTCCTCTTGTTCTGCTGTATTCCTCCTCCTCTCCCCTTCCCTTCTAACATTTCCCCCGGCAACTACTGATCTTCATTATTTTACTTTAGATGCATTTTTTATTCATCAGAATTGATAAAAATGAAATAACATAGTATATATTCTTATTTGTTTGGCTTATTTTACTCAGTATAAATACTTAGATATTTTAGGTTGTAGTTCTGTGTATCAGACGTTTATTTATTATAAATGATGGGTAGTATTTTAGTGAACACATTTACCGTAATTTGTTTTACTATTAAGCAGCTTAACAGTATTTGCGTTCTTTTATTACTCTGGGTCTTACCAAAAAAATCTGCAACTCAGTTTTGAAATGTACATAGATGAAGAATATATTTTACTTTTTTTTACAATAACAACATCAACAATAACAGATAAACAGAGAAGATGGGATTTTGAAAATTAAAAAAAATACTTTAAATACTTGAAATTTTAAGAAAAACATCAAATCTGAAATCCAGGGAGAGGCAAGTTCTTGTAGACAGTAATAAGGCCAGGATATGAGCTGAACTGGGGCAGAGTCTGGCCTATAAAAATGTAGGCTACTACAAGAGAAAAACACACATATATATATTGGATTGCTTGAAGTCAAGTGTGGTAAAGGTGTTGTATGAATTTCTCAGGGACCACATACTGAAGAGCTTTCCTATCCTCTTGAATCACTTTTCCCAATAATGTGGAGAGTCACAAAAATCTTTCCATGCCAATGTGTCTGTCTGTGAGAAAAAAAGAACCCACACTCTGAAATGCATTCAGACTCACCTCCTTTATCCCCATTGCAGAACTAAGAAATTACTCTGCAGGGGCAAGCCACAAAAACCAGGATCTTAGGGGCACTGGGACAATCCCTTAGAAACTGAGATGGGAAAAGAGGTCTTTACCTAAGTTCCATTGAGAAGTACCTCCCCCTTTCTTATTGAATCAGAGCCTTAATCTATGGGTCAGGTCAGCAAATCTGGAAGATGATAACACCAAAATAGAACATTGGAGCTGTGGGAAGGAACAACTGGGGAAAACAAGACGACTCTCACCCAGGGAAAACAGCAAGAACACACAGACCAACATCTCATCTGGAGGAAGTTCAGAAACAATGGAAAGCTCACACCTCGACTCATGTTCACAATATGAACCCATGAAAGGTCAGAAAATATCCCTTTATTCTATTATCCCTTTATTCTAAAAATCCCTTTATTCTAAATATCCCTTTATTCTATGACAATTTCACAATTGTCAGTTGAATATAACATCTTAACCCCCCTGAAGGTACTGAAGGAGATTCTCTGGAGGAGGGAACAGGTGAAGAGACAAAGCCATGGAGGAAAGAAAAGCAAGGTATCACTGGAGGATCTGAAGTCTCTGGTGGGCACAGAAGAACAGACTTCAACTCTGACGTCCACTGCAAAAGTAAATGTCAAATGTGGATGTGAGAATATTCAGACATTTCCACAATAAAGGCCTGGCAATGATAAAGTGTGGTCAAATACAAGCAGAAAATGGATAAAATGAAATAATAAGACAATATCAACTGTCTGACCCAACTTGTCTGGTTATCAACAACAATTATTACCTATATTAATGAGAAATACTAAAGTCATAATAAACAAATGTTCAGAATGAGATTTGTAAATGATACAGATATTAGAAATATCTGATTAAACAAGATATGTAAAGTAACTATAATTCATATGTAAAAATCTCTTAAAGGAACTGTGGACATAATGCAGGACTAGATAGGGAACTGAGAGATATAAATATTAAGAAAGAATCAAATGGAAGTGCATAAGAAACCAAAAGCAATGCAGTGTAAACATTGAGCAAGCTTTGGGCACACCCCTCAGTAGAGCTGGCTTAGCTTTTAAATGAAACCATTCACTTAAATTGTCTCTAGAAAATTCACAATGTAAACTGCAAAGGAATGGAGAGTGAAGAAACTAAACATTAATATCAAAAAGTGTAGTATATGTATATTTTAATTCTGAAAAGGAGAAATTACAGATACAGAGAAAGTATTTGAAAAAGTTACAGCTAAGAATGTTCCCAATTTTTTGAAACACACTGAACTACAGATCCTAGAATCACAGAGAACCCCTAGCAGAGGAAATACAAACAGACACAGACACACACACCATACATCCACCATGGACAGCGTGGTTACAAGAAAAAGCTTACACATCACACACCACACACACATTTCCTCAACTTTATTCCTTTTACTTAGCTGTTTTAAAATTATTTTTATTTATAGTATTAAGGAGAAGTCTAAATTTAAAATATATTATTCTTTGCATAAGTCTGTCTATACTTACCATGATCAAATACACAGTTTGGTGCAAAAGAATGTAACTATTTTGTTAGGAATTTCACTATTTCAAATAAAAATGTTATATTTTCCTGGCTCTGTGTTGAATCATTTGTAATGTATGCAAATAAAATCTTTTTTAATTAAAGGATTTTTTAAGTTGGCAGATAATGATTGTTTATTTTTATGGGGTAGAGTGTGATATTTCAATACATCTGTGCGTTGTGGTTTTACCAAATCAGAACAATGAGCTAATTCATCAGCTCAGACATTAACATTTCTTTGCTTGGTAGCATACAAAATTCTCTCTTCTGGCTAATTGTGAACACAAAGTGTACAATATATTGTTAACTGTAGTCACCCTTCTGCACTGTAGGACACTAAAGCATATCCCACCTGTCTACCTGTAATTGTGCATTTGTTAACAAACCACTTTTTATCTGTCAGTCTCCACCCATTTCCGATATTTCATAACCACTACTCTACTATTTCCTTCTAGAAGATGAACTTTCTTAAACTTCCACATAGCATTGAGAAAATGAGGTATTTATTTTTCTGTGTCTGGCTTGTTTCACTCAACACAATGGTGCCCAGTTCCATCCATGTTGTTTCAAACAGCAGAATTTCATTTTTAAGGCTGAATAATATTCCATTGTATAAACATACCCCGTTTTATTTACCCATTCATGTGTTGATGGACACATACATTAATTTCATATCATAATTGTGTTTAGGGCTGCAATAAACATGGGTTGACAGGTATCTCTTCAATATTAGTTTTTTTCTTTTAATTATTTAAATAAATATATATATATATATATGTATACACTCAGCAGTTACATTGCTGATTTATATGGTAGTTGTCTCTTTCTTCCCATGATGGCTGTACTAATTTACATTTCCACAAGTGGTCTATAAAAGTGTTCATTTCTATGCAGCTTGGCCAGCTTTTGTTTTCCTTATTTTGTCTTTCTAATAACAGACTTTCCAGCAAAGATTAAGGAAAAGATAGCTCATTGTGAATTTGCATTTTGCTGATATTAGTTATTTCTAGTGATATATGTACGTATATATCCCTATCGATCCATCTATCTATCTTTTGCATGTCTTCCTCTGAGAGACGTTTATCCATGTTATTCGCCCACTATTAACCATATTGTTATTTGCAGTTCAGTTGAGTTTATGTGCTTGATAGTAATCCCTTGTCATGTGAGTAGTTTTCAATATTGTCTATCATCTGCAGGTTCTCTCCTCCTTCAATTGTTTTCTCTACTGTGCTGGAGGTAAACTTCCTTGATAGAACCAGGGCAGGTGGGCTGAGGTGCTGCGGGACATTGGAGGGGAAGAGATGGACCCAATATCCAGACCATGTGAGCTTTTACTCACCATCTGGTTTGTTTTCTCAGTTTATGCTGTGAACAGATGCAGAAGAGTTTGTCACGGCCTTCTGGGGGGTGAAGAATTTTAAGGGAGAATGATACATCTTATTAGTCAAATAAATGAAAATATCATAATTGTGTATATGTACTTGTGAGTGCGTCTCGCTCAGCAGTGTGCGTTCATCCCCTGAAAAGAGAAAAATATGTCTCCTGTGAAAAGAAGACATAGCCTTTGACATAAGTGGTTATTATTGATGACAACTGAGCCTGGATACTAGATCATGTTATAATGCTAGTGGGAAGATTCAATAGAAGAAAGAATGTTATAGCAACAAAAAATGAAGCATCAAAGATTTAAATGAAATGACTTTGAATATTACTAGTAATGAACACACCAAGAAAAATCAATTACTATAACCAGAAGAATAATTCATGATCGCCAGTGGGACTCATGTTGAGAAGGTATAAAATTTCCATTTAATGGCTCGTCACCACCCTCATAAAATGGTTCAGAGAACAAACTAAGAACAGAGTGTGACCTTACATCAAGTGGAGGCCAAACATTTGCGAGAGAGAGCGTCTGTGTTGGAATTGTGAGAAGTAGAAACCTGAACTCTGCAGAGAAGCAGCAGTGATCAAAGGCAGTGCTGAGTCCACTTGAATTTAGTGGTGAATACAGTGATGATGGGTTTCTCTGCCCTCATTCAGTTTTTGCTCCCAATACGCTCTTGGAAGCTCAGTTGTGAACATTTGGAATCTACCTAAATCTCAATCACGGCAAGCAATTTTTCACTGAAGGAAGAGGTAACAATTTGGGGGTAATTAAATTTAAGTTATAAATATTAGTTTTTGAAATCTGAATGTCACTCTCTAGTAACTTATATCATAAAATACTCACCCTCATCAATGGAGTCCTCTTATCCTATCAGGGATGAGTGTCCATGTGGGCAGGAGGTGCAGTCATGGAGGCTGGGGAGATGGTCTGTCCAGGCTTTCCTGGTCCTTCAGAGGAGAAGTGCAGACTCATCTCCTCCCCTAGTCCTACCAATTTTCATATGTATGTGTGGCCCTTGAGAATGTCATTGCCATATCTCTACATAATAGGAGTCAAATGGGGCATGAAGCTGATATGCTGGGTGTATCAGTGTTGAATTGGGAAAAGAAACTACCTGCATGCATGAACTGTTCCATTATCCAGGCCTGGAGCCTCTCACATCTAGGCTTTGCATTTTATTAGTGATTTTCTGTGTGGTTTACTCTGTTCAAATGTTCTGTTTAACTTTCTACTGAAATTGACTCACACAACAATCTAGAGGCACAAAGATTAAAGAATGACTTATTAACTTAGGTTCCAGGTGGGGTCATAGTTTGTGGTGATAGTGAGACAGTGAGAAGCATGGCTGGAAACTATGACTGTGCTCAAAACTGCTTCATGTTAATAGAGAAGAGCCCGTACACACACGAGATTTAGACACTCCCACTGAGAACCTCGACCTAATATTATTTCTTATGACTCGCACCTCAATAGTACAACTCTAGGTTAATGACTAAAATTGCTCTTACAATTTCCTTTAGAACACAGTCCTCTTATCTGATAAAAAATCAGCCCAGATGGCAGAAGTGATTGTATTTATTAGAACTTTCTAATTTGTCAAACTAGGAAATGAACACCTTTTGGCACAGTACATGGCTTTGGAGTGCTTTGTAAACAAAAGAGCATCTCATAGGTTCCGGAACACCCACCAAAATGGGCAAGTTAGGGGACTCGTAGAGGCACTCTTATGTCCCAGATTTCAGGCAAATATGAAGGTGGAAGTCAACGCAAAAAAGGTAACACTGAAGCTAAGAAAACTGCCACACCAGATGGTATCCTCAGAAGACAAAACTGCTGAGAGAGCCACGGATGTTATCAAAAATATCAATGCTTAGCCACTGATCTTAAATACAAATGAATGAAAAAACATCATTTTCAACTTTGCTTAGATAATTTGTGCCAGATTATTTCAAATGAAATTTGTTGCATTTCAACTCTATAATTTATAGACAAACTGGTTATCAGATTAAATAAACACTTTGAGGAAACAGCAGAGGTTAATTCTTGATGAGGAGTGACAAGCCACCCACAAAATCCTGGGAGAACCCTAACACTGGGACCTAGACAGAAACCAAGCCACAGGGCCCTTTGGACAAGTTTAGGTAAATTTTCCTCAATTTCTACCTTTAAGGGGATGTGAATGTATTTTATTTATCATCTATCTGTGTTCCCCGTGTCTTGAAATAATTCCTTGAGAAAAGTCTACAGCCCTTCCAGTTGATTAAAAGCTTCTGTATTTTGTGTTTTTAGCCTGTAACCTGCCAGGGTTTGCATGAACTGAGTGAAGCACACCCGTGAAAGTATTATAAAGTGATTATGTGAGGCATGGCTGATACTAAAGTATGACATTGTGAAAACCTCCTACAATCTTCCATGTAAGTTTAAAAGAATGGTATTCTTACGTTAAAATTATCACAATTTTAATAAACCCTAGAACTCCCTTGGACAAATATACTGCTACTAACACTGTGGCATTATGGTCCTCTACCTCAAGGACATATCTGTTATTGTCCTGTGACTTGGTAGCTGGAAAAAATACATTTACAGGTTTTACCTACAATACTAGCCTTTGCCATACTGTATTTCAATGAGGCAGAACATTCAAAGAGATTCATGTATTATGCTCACTCCTATCACTAACAGATTAAAGCTGTCATTCTGGTATGTCTTTTTAGCAATAGCCTTTTATAATATTCAGCCATGAAAATTTAAACATTGGAAAAATTTTGGAGAAAAAGTTTCCTCGAAACACTGGAAGGAATCCTATTAAATAATTTTTTTATTGTACTTTTAAGTTCTAGGGTACATGTGAAAGATGTACAGGATTGTTATATATGTATACATGTGCCATGTTGGTGTGCTGCACCCATTAACTCGTCATTTACATTAGGCATATATCCTAATGCTATCCCTCCCCACTACCCCCACCCTACAACAGGCGCCAGTGTGTGATGTTCCCCATCCTGTGTCCAGGTGTTCTCATTGTTCAATTCCTACTTATGAGTGAGAACAAGTGGTGTTTGGTTTTCTGTCCTTGTGGTAGTTTGCTCAGAATGAGGGTTTCCAGCTTCATCCACGTCCCTACAAAGGACATGAACTCATCCTTTTTTATGGCTGCATAGTATTCCATGGTGCATATGTGCCGCATTTTCTTAATCCAGTCTATCATTGATGGACATTTGGATTGGCTCCAAGTCTTTGCTATTGTGAATAGTGCTGCAATAAACACACGTGTGCATGTGTCTTTATAGCAGCATGATTAATAATCCTTTGGGTATATACCCAGTAATGGGATGGCTGGGTCAAATGGTATTTCTAGTTCTAGATCCTTGAGGAATCGCCACACTGTCTTCCACAATGGTTGAACTAGTTTACAGTCCCACCAACATGTAAAAGTGTTCCTATTTCTCCACATCCTCTCCAGCACCTGTTGTTTCCTGACTTTTTAATGATCACCATTCTAACTGGTGTGAGATGGTATCTCATTGTAGTTTTGATTTGAATTTCTCTGATGAGCATTTTTACATGTGTCTGTTGGCTGCATAAATGTCTTCTTTTGAGAAGTGTCTGTTCATACCTTTTGCCCACTTTTTGATGGGGTTGTTTGATTTTTTTCTTGTAAATTCATTTAAGTTCTTTGTAGATTCTGGATATTAACTCTTTGTCAGATTGGTACCTTGCAAAAATTTTCTCCCATTCTGTAGGCTGCCTGTTCACTCTGATGGTAGTTTCTTTTGCTGTGCAGAAGCTCTTTAGTTTAATTAGATCCCATTTGTCAATTTTGGCTTTTGTTGCCATTGCTTTTGGTGTTTTAGACATGAAGTCCTTGCCCAAGCCTATGTCCTGAATGGTATTGCCTAGGTTTTCTTCTAGGGTTTTTATGGTTTTAGGTCTAACATTTAAGTCTTTAATCCATCTTGAATTAATTTTTGTATAAGGTGTAAGGAAGGGATCCAGTTTCAGCTTTTTACATATGGCTAGCCAGTTTTCCCAGTACCATTTATTAAATAGGGAATCCTTTCCTCATTTCTTGTTTTCATCAGGTTTGTCAAAGATCAGATGGTTGTAGATGTGTGGTATTATTTCTGAGGGCTCTGTTCTGTTCCATTGATCTATATCTCTGTTTTGGTACCAGTACCATGCTGTTTTGGTTACTGTAGCCTTGTAGTATAGTTTGAAGTCAGGTAGCGTGATGCTTCCAGCTTTGTTCTTTTGACTTGGCATTGTATTGGCAATGTGGGCTCTTTTTTGGTTCCATATGAACTTTAAAGTAGTTTTTTTCCAATTCTGTGAAGAAAGTCATTGGTAGCTTGATGGGGATTACATTGAATCCATAAACTACCTTGGGCAGTATGGTCATTTTCATGATATTGATTCTTCCTATCCATGAGCATGGAAGGTTCTTCCATTTGTTTGTATCCTCTTTTATTTCCTTGAGCAGTGGTTTGTAGTTCTCCTTGAAGAGGTCCTTCACATCCCTTGTAAGTTGGATTCCTAGGTATTTTATTCTCTTTCAACCAATTGTGAATGGGAGTTCACTCATGATTTGGCTCTCTGTTTGTCTGTTATTGGTGTATAGGAATGTTTTTGATTTTTGCACATTGATTTTGTATCCTGAGACTTTGCTGAAGTTGCTTATCAGCTTGAGGAGATTTTGGGCTGAGACTATGGGGTTTTCTAAATATACAATCTTGTCATCTGCAAACAGGGACAATTTGACTTCCTCTTTTCCTAATTGAATACCCTTTATTTCTTTCTCCTGCCTGATTTCCCTGGCCAGAACTTCCAGGAGTGGTGAGAAAGGGCATCCCTGTCTTGTGCCAGATTTCAAAGGGAATGCTTCCAGTTTTTGACCATTCAGTATGATATTGGCTGTGAGTTTGTTGTAAAAAGCTCTAATTATTTTGAGATACATCCCATCAATACCCAGTTTATTGAGAGTGTTTAGCATGAAGGGCTGTTGAATTTTGTCAAAGGCCTTTTCTGCATCTATTGAGATAATCATGTGGTTGTGGTCTTTGGTTCTGTTTATATGATGGATTACAATTTTTGATATGCATACGTTGAATCAGCCTAGCATCCCAGGGATGATACAAATTTGATCGTGGTGGATAAGCTTTTTGATGTGCTGCTGGATTTGGTTTGCCAGTATTTTATTGAGGATTTTTGCATCGATGTTCATCAGGGATATTGGTCTAAAATTCTCTACTTTTTGTTGTGTCTGGGTCAGGCTTTGGTATCAGGATGATACTGGCCTCATGAAATGAGTTAGGGAGGATTCCCTCTTTTTCTATTGACTGGAATAGTTTCAAAAGGAATGGTACCAGCTCCTCATTGTACCTCTGGTAGAATTTGGCTGTGAATCTGTCTGCTCCTGGATTTTTTTTGGTTGGTAGGCCTCAATTTCAGAGCCTGTTATTAGTCTATTTAGGGATTCAACTTTTTCCTGGTTTGGACTTGGGAGGGTGTATGTGTCCAGGAATTTATCCATTTCTTCTAGATTTTCTAGTTTATTTTCAGAGAGGCGTTTATAGCATTCTCTGATGGTATTTCTGTGGGATCGGTGGTGATATCCCCTTATCATTTTTTATTGCGTCTGTTTGATTCTTCTCTCTTTTTTTCTTTATTGGTCTTGCTAGCGGTCTATCAATTTTGTTGATATTTTCCAAAGACCAGCTCCTGGATTCATTGATTTTTTTGAAGGGTTTTTTGTGTCTCTATCTCCTTCAGTTCTGCTCTGATCTTAGTAATTTCTTGCATTCTGCTAGCTTTTGAATGTGTTTGCTCTTGCTTCTCTAGTTCTTTTAATTTTGATGTTAGAGCATCAATTTTAGATCTTTCCTGCTTTCTCTTGTGGGCATTTAGTGCTGTAAATTTCCCTCTACACACTGCTTTAAATGTGTCCCAGAGATTCTGGTGTGTTGTGTTTTTTTTCTCATTGGTTTCAAAGAACATCTTTATTTCTGCCTTCATTTTGTTACATACCAAGTAGTCATTCAGGAGCAGGTTGTTCAGTTTCCATGTAGTTGAGCAGTTTTGAGTGAGTTTCTTAATCCTGAGTTCTAGTTTGATTGCACTGTGGTCTGAGAGAGAGAGTTTGTTATAATTTCTGTTCTTTTACATTTGCTGAGGAGAGCTTTACTTCCAACTATGTGGTCAATTTTGGAATAAGTGTGATGTGGTGCTGAAAAGAATGTATATTCTGTTGATTTGGGATGGAGAGTTCTGCAGATGTCTATTAGGTCCTCTTGATGCAGAGCTGAGTTCAATTCCTGGGTATCCTTGTTAACTTTCTGTCTCATTGATCTGTCTAATGTTGACAGTGGGGTGTTAAAGTCTCCCATTATTATTGTGTGGGAGTCTAAGTCTCTTTGCAGGTCTCTAAGGACTGGCTTTATGAATCTGGATGCTCCTGTATTTGGTGCATATATATTTAAGATAGTTAGATCTTCTTGTTGAATTGATCCCTTTACCATTATGTAATGGCCTTCTTTGTCTCTTCTGATATTTGTTGGTTTAAAGTCTGTTTTATCAGAGACTGGGATTTCAATCCCTGCTTTTTTTGTTTGTTTGTTTTCTATTTGCTTGGTAGATCTTCCTCCATCTCTTTATTTTGAGCCTATGTGTGTCTCTGCACGGGAGATGAGTCTCCTGAATACAGCACACTGATGAGTCTTGACTCTTTATCTGATTTGCCAGTCTGGGTCTTTTAATTGGAGCACTTAGCCCATTTACATTTAAGGTTAATATTGTTATGTGTGAATCTGATCCTGTCATTATTATGTTAGTTGATTATTTTGAACATTAGTTGATTATTTTGCACATTAGTTGATGCAGTTTCTTCCCAGCATTGATGGTCTTTACAATTTGGCATGTTTTTGCAATGGCTGGTACAAGTTGTTCCTTTCCATGTTTAGTGCTTCTTTCAGGAGCACTTGTAAGGCAGGCCTGGTGGTGACAAAATATCTCAGCATGTGCTTGTCTGTAAAGGATTTTATTTTTCCTTCACTTATGAAGCTTAGTTTGGCTGGATATGAAATTCTGGTTTGAAAACTCTTTTCTTTAAGAATGTTGAATATGGGGCCCCACTCTCTTCTGGCTTGTAGAGTTTCTGCTGAGAGATCAGCTGTTAGTCTGATGGGCTTCCCTTTGTGGGTAACCTGACCTTTCTCTCTGGCTGCACTTAACATTTTTTCCTTTATTTCAACCTTGGTGAATCTGACAATTATGTATCTTGTAGTTGCTCTTCTTGAGGAGTATCTTTGTGGTGTTCTCTGTATTTCTTGAATTTGAATGTTGGCCTGCCTTACTAGGTTGGGGAAGTTCTCCTGGATAATATCTTGAAGAGTGTTTTCCAACTTGCTTCCATTCTCCCTGTCACTTTCGGGTACACAAATCAGACATAGATTTGGTCTTTTCACCTAGTCCCATCCATATTTCTTGAAGGATTTGTTCATTTGTTTTTACTCTTTTTTCTCTATACTTCTCTTCTCACTTCATTTCATTCATTTGATCTTCAATCACTGATACTCTTTCTTCCAGTTGATCGAATCATCTACTGAAGCTTGTTCATGCGTCATGTAGTTCTCATGACATGGTTTTCAGCTCCATCAGGTTATTTAAGGTCTTCTCTATGCTGTTTCTTCTAGTTAGCCATTTGTCTAATCTTTTTTCAAGGTTTTTAGCTTCTTTGCAATGGGCTTGAACATCCTCCTTTAGCTCAGAGAAGTTTGTTATTACCAATCTTCTGAAGCCTTCTTCTCTCAATTCGTCAAAGTCATTCTCCATCCAGCTTTGTTCTGTTGCTGGCGAGGAGCTGTGTTCATTTGGAGGAGAAGAGGTGCTCTGGTTTTTAGAATTTTCTGCTTTTCTGCTCTGGTTTCTCCCCATCTTTGTGGTTTTATCTACCTTTGGTCATTGATGATAATTTTTATCAACACAGCAGTAAAACTCCATGGAATCAGTCCCTGAGATATTTTTTAGAAACTCAATAAGGAATTGAAATTTCCACACAATTGGAAGCTACTCCCATTGAGAGTTCTTACTTAATTAATAGACCAACCTTCACTAAGAGGCACTCTCCTCTGGAATCCCAAACTTAAACAGATCTCTGTAACCTGCTGATGTCTCAATGCACTTTTTCTCTAGATAGCCATAAATGCAAAGGCAAATTTTGTGTATTTGTGCATGAGAGATCTGGACACACTCTTGGCATTTTAACTGAATTTCATGGAAACGTGATTAATTACTGGGAACTCATATTTCATGGCATTCAAAAATTCATCACCCTTATCATGGGGTGACAATATGTGCCTCGGAGAAATATGCTGATGCTTCACTTGAACAAGTGCTAGAGCCCTCCCTTGACTTCATAATTTCTCATTCAGTACAGATGTGTCTATGACCAAAACCCAACACTAATATCCAGCACTTTCTCCTCTTGTGAAATTTATTTTTTCTTATTGTTGGCATGACTCTCTCTCTCTCTCTCTCTTTCTCTCTCTCTCTGTCATTCTCTTTCTTGCCTTCTCATAACGATTTTCTGTGTCATTCTGAAACCTGCCAACAGTATGCATCTGGAATCACACCAATTACCAGCCTTAAAAAGAAAAAGGTACAAATTCATAATTTTCTTAACAAGGTTAGAAAACTTCCTGTATTTCCACCAGATTCATTAGGGACTCCCAGTGAGAATCATGGTCAAACATTATTTGTTTATGGATCATACCTCAAAACTGAAACCGCTTTTTATAATGGTTATTCCTATTGCATTTCCACTATTGGACAAAGTAATATGAAGACTCCAAAATAAATTAAAAATAGAAATACCTGACGACATGGCAAATCCTCTTCTGGGCATGTTCTAAAGAAGATAAAATCACTGCCTCATAAAGGCATGTGCACTCCATGTTCTTTGCAGCTCTATTCACAATAGCCCAGATATGAAAGCACCTCAGTGTCTGCAGGTGGACAAATGGATAGAGAAAATGTAACCTATGTATGCAATAGAATATTATTCAGCCATAAAATATGATATCTTGTCATTTGCAGCAATATGAATGGAACTGGAAGCCATTATGTTAAGTTAAATAAGCCAAGCAAAGAAAGACAAATATTGCATCTTCTTACTTTTACATCAAAACAAAAAATTGGATTTCCTGAAGACAGAGAGTAGATTTTTGGTTACCAGAAGCCTGGGTGGATACAAGAGAGAAGGGGATAAAGAAAGGTTGATTACTGAATTCAGATATATAGTTATATAGGAGAAATAAAACCTAAATGTCCGATAGATCAGTAAGGTGACAATAATTAACAATAATCTAATGTACACATTAAAATAACTAGAAGAGAGTCATTCCAATGTGCCTAGCATAAAGAAAATATACCTGCTTAATGTGATAGCTATACCAATCCTGATCTGATCTTTACACATTTGTAAATGTGTCAATATATTGCATGTTCCCATAAATTAGGTATATCTATTATGTGCCAATAAAATAAATAAATAATCTCCATGGCATGTTATTACAAAAATATTTTTAAAATGCTCCAATTTATATAAAAATACAAAAGCCTTCCAATAGCCAAAATAATTTTGGGGAAAGTATAACAAAGCTGAATATATCATATTCTATAATTTCAAAATCAAATCTATATAAATCAAAACAGTATAATGCTGACATTTAAACAGACATATACTCCAATTGAACATTATAGACATCTGGTAATCAACCCACTTCTTCCCAATAAACTGATCTTTGACAAGTTGCCAAGATCACACAATAGACAAAGGACAGTATCTACAACAAGTGGTGTGAAAACTGGGTATCCATATGCAGAAGAAATTAAATGGACTGGTTGGGCATGATGGCTCACGTGTGTAATCCCAGCACTCTGGGAGTCTGAGACAGGTGGATCACAATGTCAAGCATTTGAGACCAGCCTGGCTAATATGGTGAAGCCCCGTCTCTACTAAAAATACAAAAATTAGCCAGGCATGCTGTTGCATACCTGTAGTTCCAGCTACTCAGGAGCCTGAGGCAGAAGAATTGCTTGAACCCGGGAGGTGAAAGTTGCAGTGCCCCAAGATCATGCCATTGCATTCCAGCCTGGGCAACAGAGAAAGATTCTATCTCAAAGAAAAAAAAAAAGGACCTTACCTCACAAAATACACAGAAATCAACTAAAAATGGATTTAAGACTTCAACATAGATCTGAAAATTTGGTACAAAGGTGTCCATGTATGGTTTGGAAGAAAATGTAAATTAGTACAGCCATTATAAAAATAACATGAAGATTACTGAATGAATTGAACATAAAGTAAGTATACCCACTTCTAAGTATACATCTAGGGGAAATAAAGTGAGCGTATCAAATATATGTTCATTGTGAAGTTATTCATAATAGCCTAGATATAGAAAATAAGTAAATGTCCATTTATGAATGAACAGATAAAATGTGACATATACATACATGAAATTGAATATTATTCAGCCTTTAAAAGAAGGAAATTCTTACATTTTCAGTATCATAGAGAACATTATGCTAAGTAGAATAAACCAGACACAGAAAGACAAATGCTGCATGATCTCATTTATATGTAGAATCTAAAATATTCCAGCTTTTGGAAGTGGAGTAGAATAGTAGCTCCCAGGGCCTAGGAGGAGGAAAATATTGGGTGATGTGGGTCAAAAGGTACAAATTTCAGTTATGCAGGTTGATATGGTTTGGCTTTGTGTTCCCACTCAAATCTCATGTCAAATTTTAATCCCTACATGTTGAAGGAAGGGCCTAATATAAAGTGATTGAATCATGAGGTGATCTTCTTCTTTGCTGTTCTCATGACAAAATTCTCAAGATATCTGATGGTTTAAAAGTGTGGCACCTCCCCACTCACTTGCTGTCTTTCTCCTGCCACCGTGTGAAGAAGGTTCTTGCTTCCCCTTCACCTTCCACCATCACTGTGTGTCCTGATGCCTCCCAGTAACACTTCCTGTTTAGCCTGCAGAACTGTGAGCCAACCAAACCTCTTTTCTTCATAAATTACCCAGTCTCAAGTAGTTCTTTATAGCAGTGGGAAAATGGACTAATACAGAAAATTTGCACCAGGAGTGGGGTACTGCTATTACGATACCTGAAAATGTGAAAGTGACTTTGTAATGGACAGTTGTTGGGAAAGCCTAGAGGGCTCACAAGAAGACAGGAAGACATGGGAAAGTTTGAAACTTCCTAGAGGCTTACTGAATGGTTTTGACCAAAGTGCTGATAGTTATATGGACAATAAAGTCCAGGCTGAGATGGTCTCAGATGAAGATGAAGAACTTCTTGCGAACTGGAGTAAAGCTCACACTTGCTATGCTTTAGCAAAAAGACTAGTGGCATTTTGCCCTGCTATGTTGGACAAAGGAGAGATGATTTAAGGTATCTGGCAGAATAAATTTCTAACAAGCAAACATTCAAGATTTTCTCTGGCTGTTTCTGAAAACATAAGTCATATGCATTCACAAAAAGATGGTCTGAAATTGAAACTCATATTTAAAAGGGAAGCAGAGCATGAAAGGTTGGAAAAAAAAATTGCAGCCTGACCATCTGGTAGAGAAGAAGAACCCGTTTCCTGGGGAGAAATTCAAGCTGGCAGCAGAAATTTGAATAAGCAATGAGAAGCCCAGTGGGAAAGATGTTCCCAGGGCATTTCATAGATCCTTGCGGCAGCCCCTCCCATTACATGCCCAGAAGCCCAGGAGAGAAAGATGATTTCCTGGTCCAGGCCCAGGACCTGACTGCTCTATAAAGCCTCGAGACATGGCACCTTACACCCCTGTCTGTCGTGTGCCAGCCATAGCTAAAAGGAACAAAGGTCCAGCTCAGGCCATTGCTTCAGAGGGTGCGAGCCCTAAGCTTTGGTTGCTTCCACGTGGTGTTGAGCCTGCTGGTGCACATAAGCCAAGAGCTGAGGTTTGGGAACCTCCTCCTACATTTCAGATGATGTACGAAAATGCCTGGATATTCAGGCAGAAGTCTGATGAAGGGGCTGATCCCTAATGGAGTACCTCTACTAGGCCAGTGTAGAAGGAAAATGTGATGTTGGATCCCCCACACAGAGTCCCCATTGGGGCACTGCTTAGTGGATCTGTGAGAAGAGGGCCACCATCCTCTAGACCCCAGGATGGTAGACCCACCAACAGTTTGCATGGTGTACCTAGAAAAGCCATAGGAACTCAATGCCAGCCTATGAAACAGCCATGGGGACTGCACCCTACAGAGCCACAAGGGTGGAGCTTCCCAAGGCCTTGGGAGCCCACCTCTTGATCAGTGTGTCCTGGATGTGAGACATGGGGTAAAAGAAAAATTACTTTGGAGCTTTAACATTTAGTGACTGCCCTGCTGGTGTTTGGACTTGCATGGGACCTGTAATCCCTTTTCTGTGGCCAATTTCTCCTATTTGGAATGGGAGCATTTACACAGTACATGCACCCCCATTGTATCTTGGAAATAAGTAACTTGTTTTTAATTTTACAGATTTATAGGGGGAAGAAACTGACCTTGTCAGAGGAGACTTTAAACTATAGATTTTTATGATTATGCTGAAATGAGTTAAGATTGGGAGACCGTTGAGAAGGGATAAATACATTTTGCGATGTGAGAAGGACATGAGATTTGTCATGGACCAGGGGTGGAATTACATGGTTTGTCTCTGCATTTTACCCAAATCTCATGTTAAATTTTAATCCCCAAGTGTTGTGGTAGGGGTCTCACAGGGAGTTATTGAATAATGGGGGCGACCTTCGCCTTTGCGATTCTCACAAGATCTCACAAGATCTCATGGTTTAAAAGTGTGGCTCATCTCTCCTTACTTTTTCTGTCTCTTTCCCCTGCCAGCATGTGAAGAAGGTCCTTGCTTCCCCTTCACTTTCCATGATGTCTGTAAGTTTCCTGATGCCTCCCAGTAACGCTTCCTATTAAGACTGCAGAACCGTGAGTCAACTAAACCACTTTTCTTCATAAATTTCCCAGTTTCAGGTAGTTCCTTACATTAGGGTGAGAATGGACTAAAACACAGGTTGAAATAGTTCTGGAGATCAAATGTACAGCAATGTGACTATACTAATGAATATTGTATTGTAAAAGTATCTTTTGCCAGAAGAGTAGATATTAGGTGTTTTTATCACACACACACACACACACACACACACACACACACGAGTAAATGAAAGGCATAAAATGATAACTCTCTGAGATGATGGACATGCCGCTTACCTTGATCATGATGAGTGTCTCCCCAGGTACATCAATACAGCAAGTGGTGTACCCTAAATATATACAATTTTATTTGTCGGTGATAGCTCCTTAAAGCTGAAAAGTTATAATGCATACTTATATTTCTACATATTTTATCAATAAAATGTGTGAATATAAACAGAATAACTTGTACAAATATAATAGTTTTGTTTATGGTGTTTATTTTGGAAACAAATTTAAATCCCATCAACAGGAAAATAGATATACATATTGTCACTTATTTATTTCATAAACTGATTTATTTATTTAATAATCTGTCATTTATTAATGTAATTGATTTAGGTATGAAATATCTGTATGTGTATGAGTACATACATATTTATACATATGATGACAAAACCTTGATGGATGCTATTACATGAATGAACCCCACAAATAGTAAAAGTTGCCCCTTACAAAAATGATCTATAGTGTTTTATTCCATGTATATGAAGTTCAAAACAAGAAAAAGGGACCTCCTATAGTGACAGAAATGAGAGCATTTTTCTATTTGCATTTCTCTGATGCTTAGTGATGTTTAACATTTTTACAATATATTTGCTGGGCACTTGTATGTATTCTTTTGAGAAGTGTCTGTGTCATTTGCCTATGCATTAGTCCATTTTCAAACTGCTGATAGAGACATACCCAAAACTGAGAAGAAAAAGAGGTTTAATTGGACTTACAGTTCCACATGGCTTGGGAGGCCTCAGAAACATGGTGGGAGGAAAAAGGCACTCCTTACCTGGTGGGTGGCAAGAGAAAATGAGGAAGAAGCAAAAGTGGAAACCCCTGATAAACCCATGAGATCTCGTTGAGACTTATTCACTATCAAGAGAATAGCACAGGAAATACCAGCCCCCGTGATTCAATTACCTCCCCCTGGGTCCCTCTCAAAACACGTGGGAATTCTGGGAGATACAATTCAAGTTGAAATTTGGGTGGGGACATAGCCAAACCATATCAGCCCATTTTTAAAGGAGTTATTTGTTGTTTGCTTTCTGATTTGTTTGAGTTCTCCATAGACTCTGGATACTAGGGCTTTGTGGGATGCAATGCTTGTGAATATCTTCTCACATTCTGTAGCTTGTCTGCTTACACTGCTGATAGTTTTGTTTGTTTGTTTGTTTGTTTGTCTTACTGTACAGAAACTCCTTAATTAATTAGGTCCCACTTGTCTATTTTTCTTTTTGTTGCAATTTGCCTTGGATACTTAGCCAAAAATTTTTTGTCAAAACTCGTGTCTATAAGAGTGTTTTCAAGGTTGTCTTCAAGGAGTTTTATGGTTTGAGGTCTTACATTTAAGGCTTTAATCAATTTTGAGTTAATTTTATATATGTTGACAGTACAGGGCCAGCTTCAATCTTCATCACCTGGCTAGCCAGTTGTCCCAGCATCATTTATTGAACAGAGTCGTTTCCTCATTGCTTGTTTTCGTCAATATGAGATGAATGTAGGTGAGCAGCAACACACCACTTAGAATGGTATCACGAAAAAGTCAAAAAACATTGGATGCTCGTGGGACTTTGGAGAAAAGAGAACACTCATACACTGTGGATGAGAATATAAATTAGTCTTGCCACTTTGGAAAGCAGACTGGAGATTTCTCAAAGAACTTAAAACAGACACATCATTTTACCCAGCAATTACACTACTGGGTGTACATTAAAAAGTAAGCAAATAATTCTACCAAAGAGACACCTACACAGGCATATTCACTGCTGTGCTATTAACAGTGGCAAAGACATGGTTCAACCCAGATGCACATCATCGGTAGACTGAATATACAAAATGTGGTAAATCTACACTATATAATACTACACAGCCATGAAAAAGAATGAAATCATGTCCCTTACAGCAAAATTAATGGAGCTGTCGGTTTTAATCATAAACAAATTAATGCAGGAACAGAAAACTGAATACCACATATTCTCCTATGCGGAAGCTCAGCATTGAGCACACATGGACATAAATAGAAGAACAATAGACACTGTGGACTGCCGGAGAGTGGAGGGAGGGGGTGATGGAATCTGGATTCCAAACCTCAGCCTCACTCAATAATCCCACGTGACAACGTCCATACATGTCCCCTCTGTATCTAAATTAAAAGTTGAAATTAAAAAAAAAATCCTTACGTGAGAGCTGACTGGAAGCACTGAGAGGACATTTGTTGTGGAGATGGACTTGCTCTTCACACTAACTTAGGTACTGGAGACAAACGTGCACATTTGCCAGAAATCTTCAAACTGTACATTGAAGATCTATGCATTTTTGTATATGTTAATTTTATCTCATAAAAACAGGAAATAGACAATTGTAGGAAAATATTTTTATTGAAATTAAAATCTTAATAACATGTATGTGAAAATTCAAATAGAAAATGTAAATGTGATTATTACAATAATTATTTAAAGACATTTAGTTATATCTACTAGAATAAAACCCCAGAAATAAGACAGATAAAGGTGACTTCTTAAAATGAAAAATTAATAAGCACACATTTCACAAATAAGTAAAACATGGCTAAAATATGTTGAACATTTTACATTATTAGTTATACAAAGTTAACAAACTTGATACAATATTGTAAACTGTTTTATTAGGATAAATTTCTAACATTTTGTGTCAAACCATAACTGGGGACAGCCAACAGAAAAATAACAATATTTGCAAGCACATGTTATAAATGTTAATATATTCTCAATGTTGGCCCAGCTCTTACACCTGAAATTTTCAACTATATCATGGATTTGTTTGGAGTCCTAGGAAAAATTAATTTTAAGAAATGACTTAAAGGAATTGTCTCCAATATGGAGATATTAGTATCTCATCTATAAAGAAATGGAAAATACATAATACTTGTCAAGTCCTTGTAAGAAACCCTGTCCCATAGAAAAGGGCTTATCTTATTTGTTAGTGATACATTTACTGTTAACATTATCACCTTCACGATGTTTTAGAAAATTAAAGCAAAGCGTGATGAATTGAAGTGTGATGTTGCTTGTTTGGTACAACGGTGGGGTGAGTATAATGAAGAGCCCTGTGATCCCGAGGAGATGACCTAATCCAAGGAGAGGGAGGCTCCAGGTCGTGTGGATTCACACAGGGTGCCTGCTTCTGCCCATCCCGCAGCCACTCCCAGAAGCCTTCGGGAGACAGGGGTGCGGATGGGCCCTTGAGACGATCAAAGGAGAGCTGGAACTGAAGAAAAAGATAATGATCTGGGATAAATTTTAAAAAATTAAAATAAAAAATTTTATTTTAAATTCACAAATTACAGTTGTTTATATTTACAAGGTAAGAAGCAATGTTATGATTTGTGAATACCATATGGAATAACTAAGATAATTAAGAAATGATTAAGATAATTATCATTTATCACTTCAAATTCTTATTATTTATTGTGACAACCACATTTGAAATAACCATTATTTAACAGTGGTTAAATGAACAAATATAAATCACTTGATGTAAAGAATTAAAAATAACCAAAATCAATTGTGAAATACTCAAATAATTTACATTTAGCTCATCATTAAGTTTGATTCTTTAGGACATATTTTTAGAATTACTTTATTGTAATGTTTACTATGAATTCCTACACATATATGCATATGTCTATGTATTTATATATTTTTTCTTTCTTTGTTTTTTGTTGTTGTTGTTGTTTTTGAGATCAAATCTTGGTCTGCTGCCCAGGCTGGAGTGCAGTGGCGCCATTTACCTCACTGCAATCTCTGCCTTCTGTGTTCAAGTGATTCTCCTGCTTCAGCCTACCGAGTAGCTGGGATTAAAAGCACGCGCCAATACGCACAGCTGATTTTTGCGGTTTTAGTAGAGATGGAGTTTCACTATTTTGCCCAGGCTGGTCTCGAACTCCTGGCCTCAAGTGATCAGCCCACCTAGGGCTTCCAAGGTGCTGGGATTACATGCGTGAGCCACCGCGCCTGGCCTATACATCGTTCTATGGTTATAAATTTATGTCCCTATAGCTTTGTAGCTGCTGATGTCAACAAATGTTAATAAAACTCTGGAAGAATCGATGCAAATAGGAATGTTTATTTCATTAAAGTGTAAACATATATATAATTTTTAAATTACTAAAATTTAAATACCAACGATAATAAATTAAGAATAAACACAAGTAATAAAACGTCACAGCCTAGAATGCTCCAGAGTCCTGCAAACACAAACCTGACTTCTCCAGCTGATGAGAAAGGAAACCTCCCCCAGCACCTGCTCCTGGGACCTGTCCCGTCCTCAGTGGGTCCCGAGCGCCCCCTGGTGGATCCGGGCGCCCCTGCAGGGAGGTTTGTGTCTGGGCTCACACTGACCTTCCCTCACTGTGTCTCTAGTACAGTAATACACGGCCGTGTCCTCGGTTTTCAGGCTGTTCATTTGCAGATAGGCGATGCTTTTGGAATCATCTCTTGAGATGGTGAATCTGCCTTTCACAGACGCGGCGTATTCTGTTGTCCCACCATTAGCTTTGTTTCTAATTAAACCTACCCACTCCAGCCCCTTCCCTGGAGGCTGGTGGACCCAGCTCATGTAGTAGTCACTGAATGTGAATCCAGAGGCTGCACAGGAGAGTCTCAGGGACCCCCCTGGCTGTACCAAGCCTCCCCCAGACTCCACCAGCTGCACGTCACACTGGACACCTGCAAACACGGAGACACCAAGGTCAGAAACTGCCACACATATCCACTGTTTCTCTCACTCATGTCCGCTCACACTCAGTGTCTCTACTTCTCCATGAATTACCTTTTAAAATAGCAACAAGGAAAACCCAGCTCAGCCCAAACTCCATGGTTGGTGGTCTGTGTTCAGTGCTGATCACCAAGTGGAAACTCCTGGGGATCCCAGGGCTGGGGCTCCTCTCCCAGAGCTGCAGAGTCAGGGCTGGGCTGGTTTTCATCAGTAGAGGGAGGACCCTATTTGCATGTCTCCTACTATATAGCAAGCTCTGGGGTGGGACGCCTGAGGAGAGGACAGGCCCATATAAGATGATTGTGCCTTGCAAGAGTTTGGTGACAATGATGGTATTTGGGAAATATGCTGTCTTATTATAAAATTATACTGTGATAAACACTATGAAATGATCACCCTATTTTATTTGTACACATTTGTGTAAATAATGTTTTGTCAGAGCCAATGGTTTCTCCATATACAGTTGCTAAGTATGTGTCTAAGAGCTCATGTCTGGGATGGGTAAGTCCTGGTACCTGGGCCTGTGCTCCTCATCACTGCCCCAATTACTCCCTGAACCAACCCCAGGACAGAGCTGGACATGCCTAGTGTGGTTTGTGGAACCCATTTCCTGTATTGAGAACATGTGTGATTTTGCTGCATTCTAGCATTCACCTAAAATATGGTGAGAACTACGGTTCAGGTAGAGAAATTCTTAAGTATTTCTGAAATTTAATATACATTTTTTCTGTGTTTCTGTCACTCTTTCCTTGTCTAAGTTTCCATTTGTTGCTTGTAAGAAATTTTGTAAGTTTCCATTTGGAGATAATAAACTTTCACGTATTTAAAGTCTACAGTTGATAAACATGATGTAACCGCCATCGTTATCAAGGTGGACAAGAGAATTCTCAGCATTTCCTTTTGTTCTTCTATATTCTTCCTCTTTTCCCTTTCTTTCTTCTACCATTTCACTGGCAACTACTAATCTTTATATTGCTGCAGATTCATTTTATCGTAATTCATAAAAATGAACTAACATAGTATATATTCTTATTTGTTTGGCTTATTTTAGTTAGCACAAATAATTAGATATTTTACCTTGTAGTTGTGTATATCAGACATTCACTTATTATAAATGCTGGGTAGTATTCTAGCAAACAAAATTTATCATAATTTGTTTTTTATTAAGCAGCTGAACAACATTTGAATTTTGTATTATTCTGGGTCTTAAAAATCTGCTATTAAGCTTGGAAATGTACTTACAAAATGAACATATTTTTCATAATTTTTAAAACTGCATCAACAGTAACAGATAAACATGGAAGATGGAATTTTGCAAATTTTCTTTAATACTTCTGATAAGTACAGTTTCAAAACAAACAATAAACCTGAAGTTTAGGAAGAAGCAAGTTCTTGTAGAAAGTAACAAAGCCAGGGTATGAAATTATCTAAGGCAGAGTATATATAGGAATATAGGCTATTCCAATAAAAAAATAAAAATATGTATTGGATTGCTTGAAATATAGTGTGGTAAGTGTTTTGTAGTGTGAAATTTTAAGGGACCACATACTGAAAAGCTAACCTATCCTCTTGAAATCCTTTCCCCAAGAAAGGGGTCAGTCACAAAAATCTTCCTTTCTCGAAGTGCCTGTCTGGGAGAAAAGAAGAGGCCACACTTCTAAAATGTATTCAGACCCAATGCCCTTATTTCCACTACAGAACTAAGAATTTATTCTGCAAAGGCAAGCCACTGAAACCAGAATGCTAGGGCCACTGGTTCAACCCCACAGGAATTGAGATGGGAACAGAGGTTGCCACCAAAGATCTACTGAGAAGCAGCTCCCCTCTTTTTCTTATGGAATCACAGCCTTAG
Source organism: Pongo abelii (assembly GCF_028885655.2). Classification (NCBI taxonomy): domain Eukaryota; kingdom Metazoa; phylum Chordata; class Mammalia; order Primates; family Hominidae; genus Pongo; species Pongo abelii. The sequence continues at coordinate 22,041,050 of NC_072007.2, read as the reverse complement.
TCTGCAGGGCAGGGCAGCAGAACTGAAAGGTGATGACACCAATGGAGAACACTGGAGCTGTGGGATGGAACACGTGTGGAAAACAGGAGGACTCTACCCCAGGGGAAGGGGCAAGAACACGCAGACCAGCATCTCCTCTGGAGGAGGGTCAGGAACACTTAGAAGGTCACACCCAGACTCCGGGTCACAATGCCTTCCTAGGAATATGGACCAAGGAATATGGACCTAGGAATATGGACCCTTTAGTCTAAGTTAGAATTTGTCAGTAAATAAAACACAGGAATGCACCTGAGGGAGCTGAAGGAGATTCTCTGGAGGATGGAACAAGGGGAAGAGACAAAGTCAAGCAGAGAAGACAAAGAAGGTACCATTGGAGGATCTGTAGTCTCTGGTGGGCATAGAAGAATGGACTTCAATTAGTTTTTGAAAACTTTCTATCAGTCTTTAGCAATTTATGTGATAAAATGGCCGGCCTCATCAATGGAGTCTTATTATCCCCATCAGGGATGAGTGTCCATGTGGGCATGGGGTGCAGTTCTAGTTATGGGGGCAGGGGAGGTGGTCTGTTGAGTTGTTCCTGGTCCTTCAGAGGAGAATTGCAGAACTATCTCTGCCCCTTTTCCAGCCAATATTTAATACATGTATGTGACCATCGGAATATTGTCACCATGTCACTGCATGATGGGAGTCACCTGGGGAGTGAAGCTGACTTTCTGGATGTATCAGTGTGGAAAATTGAGAAAAGAAACTGCCTGGGCACATGAGCTGTCAAATCTTTCGATCCTGGGGTCACTCACATCCAGGCTTCTTGTTGCATTAGGTTGTGATTTTCCTCATTGTTTGGTCAGCCTAGGTTGTCTTTCTTCACTCTCTGCTAAAGTAGTCACACATGATAATCCAGAGGCATTGAAGTAAATCAGTAATTAATTGGATAATTAGAATGAGCCCCAAGTGATGTCAGTTACTGTGTGGTTAATAATGTGGTAGACAGGAGACATGGCTGGATAGTAAGAGTGTGTTCACATCTATTTAATCTAGATTAGCAAAATCAGTATGTTGAAAAATGACATCTTTAAATAAAAAATATAAAACTTCTAATGAAATATGAAGACTCTCTTGGTCAAGAGTTATCCCACTAGCACTATGGCATTATGGTCCCTCCCTCAGGACACATCAGTTACTATCCTATGACTTGGAATCTGTAGGATTTATACATTCAAAAATATTACCCTCTTTGCTCACCTCCATCCTATTGCATGCATGTGTTACACAATATTGAAAGTAATTTTTGTATTATACTCACTCCAATCACCAAAAGTTTAAGGTTGCCTTTTTATGTCATCTTTTACCAGGGTTTTGTAATCTTCAATCATGGCATTATATATGCTGGAAGAAACATCAGGAAAAAAATTATGCTGTTGAAACCTATTGGAATAAATATTATCAGGCACTATTGGCCAAAACACTGCAGAAAAAAATTCAGGGAATCAATTATTGTGTGATATTTTGCAATTAAAGAATCAGATCAACCAGATGTGGTGGCTCATGCCTATAATTCCACCACTTTGAGAAGAAAAATCAGGGGAATCACATGAGACCAGGAGATCGAGACCAGCCTGAGCAACATATAGAGACCCCATTTCTATGAAAGAATTTTTTAAAAAAAATCAGCTGGGTGTGGTGGTGCAGCCCTCTAGTCCTAGCTACTAAGAAAGCTGAAACAGAAGGATTTTGTGAGCCAGGATTTCAACGTTACAGTAAGCTTGATTGTGCCACTGCACTCCCACCTGTGCAACAGAGTGAGAGCCTATCTCTAATTATATAATAATAATAACTAAGAATGTTACACAATTGTAAGGCACCTCAAATAGAACATATTAAACTAAATATTCTCTGGAATCCTCTGGTGCTTCTGATGTTTTGGAGCAGACCTAAGACATTCAGAATAAGCAGATGATTTTAGATAGTGAAAAGTCTCCACACAAGGGAACAAGGACCCTTGTGTAATTCCCTGCCCCGTGCCTTTCACCCTTTTCTCCTGATTTTCCTCATTCTTTTCATTACTAATTGCTTATTCTTATAAGAAGTCTTCTCATTTTTTGTAGACCTGGTTGTTGTCGACCCATATTAGACACTGATCTTTTTTTGTTCATGATTTTTATAGTTGCCGTATAGAATAAGTCATCAGACTATTATTTTGAGTCTGACTGCTGATTACTTAAGGCCGCTTCCTCCATCTTCTTCTTTCTTTCCCACACGAGGTGAGTACTCTAGTTAGGAATCACAGGAACTCCCCCATTTGATACCATTTTGAGGTTCAAGCCCAACAGACTCCTTTCCTGAGTGAGAACCCTCACTCTGCCTCCACCACCAAACCACTATAGAAACCCTGAGCCAGTCTCCTTTCTTGCTCTATTGAGCCATTTTGGACATTCATGAGAGACCAGCACTAATCTCCGCAGACACCTCCTGAGGTAATTAACCTTTCTATATTCACACGGGGGAGTGTGCGGCACCCACAGATGTGACATCCACACTATATTTTAGTTGAGATCTCTTGGCCTTTGCATTGTTTGGACTAGAACTGATGCTGCGAGCTTGGTGCCCCGATTCCTAACCACAGGATGCACCTGTTCCCTGAACCAACTCCAGGATAGAACTGGACATGCCTGGTGTGGCTGATTAACCCCTTTTATGTAATGAAATCATGAGATTACTTAGTTGTATTCTAGTGTTTCCCTAAAAACATAGATAGGTGTAGGGTTGATTCACAGGTGTATTCCAGATTCTCTGATTTCATATATATATAATTAAATCTTTAATTCTGTGTTGAGAAATTAAAATTTCTTCAGTTTGGTGAGTGAAGTCCTTATGCCATTGTTCTGTGATTTTCCTTTTTATTTCTCTTATGTTTTATTCATCTCTAATTCATTTTCTATCAAATTGTATGCGTTTAAATTTGTAATATTTTAATGAGGTGAAAGTAGAAAATAATAGCCACCGTATTGTGTACAGTTTGACAAATAGTGACACAACCATTACTTTTCTCAATATAGAAAAAAAATCAACCATCCTCAAAATTTCCTCTTGTTTTCCTGTAACTCCTGCTTCCTCCACCTTCCCTTCTCACACCACATCCAGAGTCAACTACTGGTTTTCTTTATGTAACATTACCTTAGTATTCATTTTATAGAATTTATAAAAGTGGAATAGTATGTATGGACTTGTATTTGTTTGCCCTTCTTTTATTCATCATACATACTTGTGAATGTACCCTTGCTGTTGAGCGTATCCAGCAGTACCTGATTGTGACACTGGATGTTTTTCAAGTGAATGAATTTACCACAATTTGTTTACTGATTAAGCTGTTGATTGATATTTGGATTGATTTCAGTGTCTGGGTATCATTTAAAAAGCTACTACTCAGAGGAGTACACAGCTGAGAAACACAACATTCTTATTCTTGCAGCAATATGAATAGCAGCTAAACTGAAAAAGCTGCAGTTTAATCAATTGTCTTCAACACATCAGGTAATTGAAGTTCTAGAAATCTGTGTGTGTGAGTGAGTTTGTGAGTGAGAGAGAAGGAGAGAAAAAGGGAGAAAGAAGAGAAAGAGATCCTACATAATTGACCATAATTTATGAGGAGCTCAAATAAACACAGGGACTCAGATTCTTAATGGCAAAGGTCCACATAAGATGGAGAGGACGACTTGATGCACCTACATTTGGTTATATATTTATATAAATGCCATTTTCTAATAATACAAAGAATCACGTACATGAGAATAAACATAGTGGCGGGTGTCCAGTGGTGAAATATGATGGTGATGCAAAACCCCATCTCCAGCACCTTTTCCCCTTGCACCTGCCTTGATGGGTGTCCTGAGCGTCCCCTGGTGTCCTGAGAGTCTCCTGCTGCTCCTGAGTCCCCTGCAGGGATGTTTGTGTCTGGGCTCACAATGTGTTCCCCTTACTGTGTCTTTTGTGTAAAAATTCATGGTGTGTACTCGTTGCTCAGTTAGCTCAGCTGTAGGAAAAACAGTTTTTTGGATGTGGATCTGGAGATGGTGACTGGACTCTTGAGGAGTGGGTTGGATTGTGCACTCCCTCATGTCTTGTGCACCTGTTTCACTCCCGTCCCTTCCCTGGGGGGCTGATGGATCCAGCTCCAGCAGGAAGCACTGGTTGTAATGGAGAAGCAGAGATGACACAGGTGAGGGGGAGGATCTGTGAGGGCTTCACCAGGCCAGGAGTGCACCGAGAATCACAGTTGTTGGCATGCACAGGTTCTGAACAACAAGTTGAAGTTCACAAATATGCACATTTTGATGAAAACGAAGAACTCACTGTTTTGCAATTTGTAGGTCCCCGAGAACAAATAGCAGATTCAGAAGTTAGAATTAGACAAATATATGGTCACATTTTTTTTTCCAACTTTCAACGAAATAAGAAAGACAAACTGCTGACAGAAGAATGGGTACTAGATTATTACCTCTATCTATGATAAGGGTGATTTTCAGAATAAGATTGACCTATGATAGCCTAAAGGGTGTCGTAATCCTGAATCCACAATTAGACCTGAGCAGCAATCATGGGCAGTGGAGGTCGCCTCACATGAGGAAACATCTGACTCTGCAAAGCTGCACACGGGGGTCTCTGCAGGCCTTAGTTGTACAGGAATAGCTCCTCCCTCAGACTCAGAGTGAGGACAGTGTGCTCTTTATCTGGGGGAGGTGAGGGTTAGTGTGTGGAAAGAACCAAACTCACTTTAATCAATATCTCTGTACTTGGACAGAAACCAAAGTTTACAAGAAATCATAAACTTGGGGTAAAGCAGGAAATTACAATTGTTTGCAGGCTGCGTGCGTGCTTCTCCATATCACCTAAGAGAACCAAGGAAAATCATGTTTTCTTACATACATTTCCATAAAAGGTGTTCCCACCCTGAGAACGCACCTCCTATACCTCCAACATCAGGGAGCACCTGGACCAGGCACTCGGCACAGCTCTCTGACATCATCACCCAGGTTTTGACAGAGACATATCCTGGAGCTCCTCCCAAACAATGACGGTGCACAGTGAAGATGCTAATGCGTGGCTGCTGCTGGGCACATGGGGGATTCCTGATGGACAGCTATGCTCCGGGAAGAACCAATGGCCTTGATGGAATTAGTTTGGACCACAGGGTTGTTAGGAAGCTCCATCAGACTCCCACCCTCTCCAGCACTCGTTGTGAGATTGGCATAGTGGGCTGACAGTGTCTACAGCCTCACCCAGCCTCCTGCGCACTTTTCTGCCTCTTGCCTCTCCCCTACACTCCACCACCTGCACCTCACACTAGACACCTACAAACATAGGGACATTTTGGTCAGAAACTGCCACACATAATCACTGTATTTTCACTCACATCCACTCACACTCAATATCTCTAGTTCTCCATTATTTGCCTTTTAAAATAGCAACAAGAAAACCCAGCTCAGCCCTAACTCTATGGTGAGCCATGTGTTTTCAGAGCTGATCATCAAATCAAAACTCCTGTTAATTCTGGACTGGGGCTCTTCTCCCAGAGCTATAGAGTCAGTGCTGGGCTGGTTTTCATCAGGAGAGGGAGGGCCCTATTTTCATGTCCCCTCCTCTGTAGCAAACGCTGAGGTGGGATGCCTGAGGAGAGAGCAGAGCCCAGGGCAGATGTGAGACTCCTGGAGGAGTTTAGCGTTGTTGGCAGCATTTGGAAAATATAATTTCTTGTTATGTGATTTTCTCATTAAAATTACTAAGCAAATAGTTTTTATTTCTCTTTTACGTATTTGAAAAAATAGAAACATAACTACATTTATGAAACTTTAAGATGTATAAAAGGAGAAATAGAAAACAATAAAAAAATGAGGAGACTTCAAAACCTCGCCCTCAACAATGTACAGAACATCCACAGAAAAATTCTTAGGAAATCTGTGGACTTAACCACTGTTGAACAAACTGCCCTCATAGACATCTACAGAACATTCCAACCAACAGCAGCATAATATGTATGCTTCCCAAGCACAGTATAAATATTCTTCATGATGGGTTATATATTAGATAAAAAATGACTCTCAGCATTTAAAAAAGTAGTGACAACCATTCTCTAACTTTTTAAAAAATTCATGCGGTGCCCACCTTCTAAACTCTTTCTAAGAGGCTCTAATCATTGTATTACCAGTAATAGACAAAGGCAAAAGAAGAAAATCAAACTTCTGACAAATGTTCTTAGTATATATAAATAAACTACTCCCAATTCATAGTCAACTAAGTTGTATAAGACTTAAAAAGGATTATACACCAAGACAAGCTCAAAATTATTTTTGAGATGCACTGATGATTCATCATCTTCAAATCCATAAATTTGATGTGCTAAATTAAGAGAATAAAGGAAAAGAATCAATTAACTTCTCACCAGACACAGAAAATAACGTTTAAAAACTTCAAGATTTCATAATAAAACCTCTAAAAAGTAGGAATACAAGAATATAACTTGTATATAATAAAAGTCATTATTTAAGGCCATACTTTTATAATACGGAAGAGTGAAAGGTAAAAATATTTTGCTATAGTATCTGTAAAAAAGCAAAAATAAACTTGATGACATCTTACTCTCAGATTTTGAAAGTAATAACAAAAGTAGAACAATAAAAACAGGATGGAGTTGGCATAAACATGTAGAAAGAGCTCAGAAATAAATGGATATATCAATGGCAAACTGATTTTCAGCATGAGAACCGACAATATAAAACAGATAAACCAAGTCTCTCCCTATGAATGTGTTAGAAAAACTGGATCTACACATGCAAAGAATTAAGAATTTTAGGTTAGAATAAACACAAAAATCACTCTGAATGGGCTAAATATTTAAACATATGGCCTGCAATTGTAAAATTTCCCCCACCCAGAAAATAATATTAACAATGATTTCCTATATTTCACATTAAAGGCACATAAAACAAAAGCAGAATTAAACAGGTGGAACTACATCAAAACAAAAAGATTCTACAAAGTGTTGAAAGAATTCCAACCGAAAGAATGGGAAAATATAATTGCAAGCCATGCATCTGAAAAAGGGTTGACATCCAAAAATACATGCAACATCCACAACTCATTAGCAAAATCATATTTGCCTGATTGGATAGTGATCAGTTTTTCACCTTAAAAAATTATGAACATAGATTTCATGTTAAAGATTCTTCTCTCTGGATAATGGTAAATTTTATGGTATACTTGGTTAGGGTAGACTTTGTAGTTATTTACTCCAACACTAATATATGTGGTGCTGTGAATTTACTTAAGACAAGCAAAATGGGTGGGCCTGATTCCATCAGAGCAGAATTGGAGAAAATGAAATTCCATGGTGTTTCAGCAGCTTTGCCTCTCTCTGGGACCTCCAGCCTGCACTTATTGATGGATGATCTTCTGGACACTGGATATTCCTAGACATCTCCAAAAACTGTCATCCTCCACATCTCACAGAAAAGTGGCATGTCCGTCTGTAGCTTGTCAACCCTGAATAACAGACAGAGACTCTAAAATATAACAATATGTATTCTAGGATGTGTATTGCAATTGAAATGTGTATGGGTGCATTCAGGTTGGTATAGGAAGATAAAGAATAAAGGAAAAATGAGGAGAGTAACATCAGCTGTTTAAGACAATTGTCCTGGGCTAGAAGGATCAATAACAGAGGGGACATCGGTGTAAAGTTGAACAGGCAGTTCCTGGGCAGATACACTGGGAGAAGTAATTCTTTTAATGTTGTGGTAGCCTTTGTGCAAGGTTACGGTTGTGCAGAGTCTCTTTATGATAATTCTTGCTATCAGGAATATGTGTGTTAGAACCCTCCTTCATGGCCTTACCCAGTTTCATTCATTAGGGTTTTAACACAAGGGGCTCCATCTTGATTCTGATAAATTTCACCAGCTCTTTCTAACACTACTTCTGAACAGATGACTCTGACTGTGCACGGAACAGGGTTAATTCCACATCCACATGCCATTTTGATCAAATAAGTTTATCCTTTTCACTATTAATTGCCCATTGCATTCCCAGAGGAGCCTACACACAACACAGTGGAGCATCCTGAGAAAATGGGGAGAGAAGGAAGTCCCATCAGCCTCTCCCACGTGGCTGCAGGAGTCACAGCCTGAGCCCCACCTGAGCTCCAGGAAAATGCCTCGAGCCCTGGAATGTAGACTACGGAGACCATCTGTTTCTTTTTCAGGAAGCAGGAAAAGCAAATAAAAAAGGGAGAACACTCTAAAGACAGAACACGGACTGGGAGCCAAAGGAGCACCAGGTCAGTGCTGATGCTGATTGGCTTTAGTGTCAGGAGAAGGGTCAGATGTGAAACCTGTGAGGTTCTACATGACATGGCCCTGGCCCAGCCTCTCTGTTGGCTGCGATCAGAATTCCTAAAAACTGTTCTAGTCAGGGAATCTCCCTGAGGTTTCTGTTCCAGGACTGATTGCAGAAAACTTACCAGGCACCTCTGAGTTTCCTCAGGACTCTGATGCTGGTGACCATGGTTGAGAACTTTTCATCTCTGTGTCAATCTGCATTTGGTGCATGTGAGAATAGGTCCTCGTATTAAAATGATCTTTAAAAAAATACGTAGAGATGACATTAGTACGCACAGAATTCTGAGCTTAGAGAGGTTCACTAGAGAAACTGTCAGAAGGAGATGAAGTCCCACATCCTGCCAGGAAATAGACTCCATCTGCACCTGCCTCTGGGGATGACTCCAGTCAGTGGCTCCTGAGCGCCCCCTGCAGCTGATTTCCCCTGAACATTTCTGCACGGAGGCTCACACAGACTTCCCCTCACTGTGTCTCTGGCACAGTACTACACAGCTGTGTCCTCGGCTCTCAGGCTGTTCATTTGCAGATACAGTGTGTTCTTGGCGCTGTCTCTGGAGATGGTGAATCGGCCCTTCACAGAGTCTGGGTACCATGTGCTACTACCACTATCACTACTAATACGTGAGACCCACTCCAGCTCCTTCCCTGGAGCCTAGCGGACCCAGCTCATGTAGTAGTCACTGAAGGTGTAGTAGTCACTGAAGGTGAAGCCTGTCCAGAGGCTGCACAGGAGAGTCTCATGGATCCCCCAGGCTGTACCAAGCCTCCTCCAGACTCCACCAGCTGCACTTCACACTGGACACCTGCAAACACAAAGAAACCCTGGTCAGAAACTGCCACACATATCCACTGTTTATCTCACTCTTATCCATTCACACTCAATTTTTCTATTTCTTCATGAATTACCTTTTAAAATAGCAACAAGAAAAACCCAGCTCAGCCATGGCTCCATGGTGAGTCCTCTATGTTCAGCCCTGATCACCAAATGAAAACACCTGAAAATCCCAGGGCTGGGGCTCCTCTCCCAGAGATGCAGGGTCAGGGCTGGGCTGGTTTTCATCAGCAGAGGGAGGGCTCTATTTGCATGTCTCCTACTATATAGGAAGCTCTGGGGTGAGAGGTCTGAGGAGAGAGTGCGGCTCAGAGCATGTGAGAGTGTCCTGGGGGAGATTTGTGACATTGATAGCATTTGGAAATTCTGGTTTCTTTTTTTTTTCTTTATTATTATTATTACTATTATACTTTAGGCTCTATGGTACATGTGCGCAACGTGCAGGTAAGTTACATATGTATACATGTGCCATGCTGGTGCGCTGCACCCACCAACTCTGGTTTCTTATTGTCAGTTTGTTTTGTGATAAACTTTAACTTTAAAACCTAAAAATCTTATAATTTTGTAATTTTTATTTTAAAACAGTTTTATTGAGGTACAATAGATCTACATAAACTGCATATTTTTAAAGTTAGCACCAATCATCTTTTATTTTTACATATGCAGAGAAACCATGGTATGTAGTATCAATATTATTTCCATGTTAAAGATGAAAAATTATCAGCAAAAGCACAGATGGGTTTTATAATGTCCCCAGAGCTCACATTTGGTCAGAGTGAGCCTGGTTATCTGAACCTGTGCTTCTCACCACTGGACCTGACTTCTCCCTGAACCAAGAACAGCACACAGGGGTCGCAGCTAGTGAGGTTTGCAGAACCTTTTCTCTGTAATGGGAACATGGTGTGATGTGTGTGCACTGTTGTGATTACCTAACAAATATAAAGAAAAGCAAGTTTCCTACAGTTTTATTTTCTTGAGTGTCATACATTTCTCATATTGGTATCTATCTTTCCATCAATCTTTAACAAATCATCTATCCACTTATTTACAATACCCTTATTGAGGCATTATTGCTGTGTAATAAATATTGCATAATTAAAGTGTGCAGTTGAATAAGCACTGAAGCCGAGCATGGTGGTGCACACCTGTAGTCCCAGCTACATAGGGCAGAGGGAGGGGGATTGCTAGAGACCCAGGGTCTGAGGCTGCAGAGAGCTATGATCTCACCAATGAGCTCCAGCCTGGATAACAAAGCAAGAACCTGTCTCCAAAGGAAAAAAAGAATGTAATTTCTCATGTGATCACCTGTGCATCCAAAATAACAATCGAGATAACAATGATTACAGTTAAAAGCCTCCCTGTGTTCCTCTCATTCCTGCCTCCCTATTATTTCCCTCTTACCATACTGAGTCAACCTCTCATCTTTGTTAATTCAGATCTATTTTTCAAGATTTTGTTAAACTGGAATCTTGTATTTTCAATTTCATTTGTGTGGCTTCTTGCTCAGCATAATTACTTGTGAGTCAGTAATTTGGTTGTGTATAAAGAATGTGTTGATTCTAATGAGGAACAGTATTCCAGTTAAAGAATGCACCCACAGTATTTATTTAGAAAGCTCCTTAATATTTGTGTTATTTGCAGTTTCTGAGTATTACAAATAAAGCTTCTACTCAGCCTGGAGATGTAGGCATGCCATAAAAATATATTATTTTTACTAAAACAACTAACTTTAGTAAGCTGCAAATTAGCACATTTTCTTTAGTACACCAGATTATTGATGTTATAATCATAGTATAATCAAGAGACCTTACATCTTGTGAAAGTCAGTGACTTGAAGGAACAAACAGGAAGAGAATATGACCTTATTTGGGGGAGAGGCCAGCAAATGTCATATAAGCTAATGCAAAATTAAATTAGACATATTTATTGGATTGTTTAAAATTGAGTATAATAGAGAAGTTATTGTTTAAATTCTCAGCGGACATCCAACTGAGAGATTCCTATTGCTATTGAAAACTTTTCTCCCAGGATTGAGGACACATCACAAAAATCTCCACCCTCTTCCTCCAGAGATGGTACTGTGTGGGGAAGTGGAACAGCAGCTGTGGCTGAAATGCATCCAGACCCACCTCCCTCACCACCACTACATTACCAAAGAATTAACATGCAGGGGCAAAGCCACTAACACCTCTGTGTTACTGGCACTGGAGGAATTCGTAGAAACTGAGGTAGAAGAAAGAAAAGCTCCAAAGCTCTGTCCATTCTCTCAGGAATAACAGCCTCATCTCCCACCTCCTCTCTCTTCCTTCAGGAATAACAGTATCATACTACTGGGAAGGGCAGAAAAGAGGAAGCTGAAGACATCAGTGGGAAGACATAGTGGCTGCTGGAAGAAGATGGGGGAAAGAACAAGGAGACCCTCTACCCAGGAATGGGAGGAAGATGCATGGATCACCATCACACCTGCAGGAGGGGCAGGGATACTTGGAAGGACATGTCCTGAGTCAGGACTGTGATGTCTGCCTGCAGTTTGGCTCCCTCAGAAGGACAGAGAGTGTCTGTTCAGTGCAACCCTTCCCACCACATTGACAATCATCAGGTCCACGTGGCTCTGGCCTGACCTGGGGGAGATGAAAGACAGAGTCTGTCTGGATAGGACAAGACTAAGGCCCAAAGCCAAGCAGGAAACAAAATTAAGGTGTCTTTGGAGTAATCTGAGTGTCTGGTGGCTGCAGAGGAAACACACTTTGACTCTGGCAGCCACTGCAACAATGACTTTCAAATGTAGCCCTGACTAGTTTCACACAATTTTCTACAATAAAGGCCGAGAAAATATAGGGTGTGATCATCTACAATAAAATGCAAAAATCATAAAGCAAGTAATTAGCTGATATAATGAATCTCATAGAAGTATCTGCAGAAGATAAATTTTGAAATAACTTGCATAAATACTTTGAAACATTTACACTTGATCCCATTGTTAGTCTATGTATAACTTCAAAAGAATTTGCCAACATGTGTTATAACTAATACTAATATTACTAATACTATATTAATATCATGCTTTTAACAAAAGCCACAGAGTAGGTTCTGTTAGAACTATTGATGAAAAAGCAACCTTGCAAAATATTTAGAGAGATTTATTCTGAGGCAAACGTGAGGAACATGAACTGTGAACAGCCCCAGAAGATCTTGAGAACATGTGCCCAAAGTGGCTTGATGGCAGCTTATATTTAATGTACTAGAGAGACAGTCACCAACCAATACATGTGAGATATATGTTGATTTGGTCCATAAAGACAAAACAGCTAGAAGTGAGGCAGTGTGGGGCGGGGATTACAACTTATAGTGAGTTCAAATATTTTCTGATTGACAATTGATTGAAAGATTTAAGCTTTTTTCTAAAGACCTGAAACCAGTAGAAAAATGTTTCTAGGTTAAGATAATGGGTTTTGGAGAACAAGATTCTTACTATGTAGATGAAGTCTCTTATGTGACCACTTTTAGAGGCAATAGATGGGAAATATTTTCTCCTAAGACCTTGAAAAGAAGCTAGACTCTCAGCTCATCTCCTCAGTATAAGAAAAAGACCTGGAAAGGGAAGGAGATTCTCTACAGAATGTAAATTTCTCTCACAATAGATAACTGTGCCGGGCTATTTTAAAATATGTCAAAGGAATATATTTTAGGGTAAAAGCCTTTGATTCCTTTCAATGCCTGCTCTATGTCGTGTGATGATATTCTTGAGTAAGGTTAGAATTTGATATCTTACTGCTACAAATAATCTGTTTTCTGAGCCTTAAGCTCTGTTTTAATAAAAATGCTGGTTAGTTGCGCTTGAATTCCAAAGTGAGGAGGGTGTAATGTGGCATTTCTGATCCTCTATTTCTAACACGGCCTGAGGTAGGTTTTCAAGTGTCTCTGGAACTCCTTGGTGAAGAGTAAGTGTCCATCTGGTCAGGTAGAAGCTTAGAATTCTACTTTTAGTTTCTAGGACAGATATGATGCTTTTCTTAGTCGGGGTATCAGAAAATATTTACTGAGGTAATCACATTGAAGTTGAGACTTGAAAGATGGTCCCAGATTCCTCCCTGCAAACCTCTTCTCATGACACGAGAAGAAGAAAACTTACCAGACACAAATATTAACATTTCTTCTATGTCCAAAATTGCCAACCATTAGGAAAACACTTAAACTTGGGAGACTTATCTTTAGAAACAAGCAGCCTAGTTGATTTCTAAAGTCCTTTACAAACCCACAGATTCTGATTAGTTTACAGATTATGCAGAACATCCCATCTATTTACAGATTATGCAGAACATCCCATCTATTTACATATTATGCAGAACATCCCATATATTTACAGATTATGCAGAACATCCCATCTAATGGGAATCTGCAATTATCTGGATTCCACGGCATTGGTGTTTTTTAATGTTTGATTTATATAGATACACAACATTTCAAAATATTTAGGTGGTACAAGTGATATTTTCATAAAAGCATTTTATGTGCAGTGATCAAATCTGGATAAGTAGGATATCCTTCATCTCTGTCACTGATTATTTCTTAGTGTTACGAACATTCCAAATCTTATCTTGTAGCTATTCTGAAATGTACAATAAATTATTAACTGTAGTCTATGTGCCATTGCAGCATTCCCACCAGCAAGGAGTTAAAGTTCCTGTTTTTCAACTTCCTTATCACCATCTGATATTGTCTACCTTGTAATTTTTACCCATTCTCATAGTTTAGTAGAACTTTTTAAATATTAAACATAAGTACACCTAATGAAAATCAAGTTGATCACTTTTTATGTTTGTTTTTTGGATATGGTTTCTATTCAGGTCTCTGCCCATTTTAAAATAAATTTTGTGATTTTGTTATTCAATTGTAAGTTAATTTGTATATTTGTGATAAAATCCCTTTCCCAGATATTGGATTTGCAAGGAAATTCTCCAAATCTATGGCTTATCTTTTCACTCTCATGTAAGGGCTTATTTTCAAAGGCATAGGTTAGTTTATTCATATATGAAAAGAGGATAATTGTAATTCTAAAGTCTAAGAATTATTAGAATAATAATGTTGGTTAAATTAATCCCAGTATCTGGGGCTTCACAACTTTTGGTATAACACCAGTGAGAAAAATCGTAGAGTATTCTGTGAAGACCAGAAATCAGGAGGTGATAAAGGGACAATTATATTTGAATAATCTGGAGATAGGAAGTGTATTTGGTATTCTTCTCCTTCTATTTCTCTGTGAAGACAAAATGGATAGATGACATCTCCATGTGAAATGGGACACAAAGTTTTTAAGATGATTCTGAAGGAAAGTTGCTAATACAATCTCTCAGGTGATGTTCCAACACAGGCTGTGGAGGGGATGGTGGACACCGGTGGTTGCTGTCAGCCACAGGGTTGGTTGGTGTGGCCACTATTTTGTCCATGAGAGATATTAGACTATAATGTACTACATGCAGGCAAGTTTCTTAATCTCAGATGAGGGGAGAACATGAGAACACAGAAAACGGGAAAATTGAAGATCTCACTACATCAATCACATTCCACTGAGGAGAACTTGTCACTGAGAGACCCGGGGATACGCAGGGAATGGAGAGGAGTTTGGGGGATATTATCCATGAAAGAACCGATCCAACTTCGTTGACTTCCCCATGGAAGGAGGGTTTATATATTTGTTCACAGAGAATGTTGGCTTATGTCAGGTTTCCCACAGATTCCAGAAATAGTTTCTAATAACAAATGTCATACTTTATTTAGAATTGATTTATTTTTTATAATTTATTTTCCCCCTCTAGGCAGTACCACAGAAGAATGTTCTCAGAATCCTTCCTGATCCTCTACAAGTTCCTGGTGCAGCTCCTGAAGGAAGAGCCTGCATGGGGGATGGAGCTCTCCTCATGTGCAGCCCTGAGGCTGTCCCGTCACCTCACCCACCACTGCCCTTCAGTCACTTCCTGAACACTTATGAGTTAACCTTCCTGAAACATGTGGCATTTGGCAGTGTCTTTCCCAGTTAAGAAAATACTTCCATTCTGTTTATCCCTGCAGGCCCCTGTCCCTTTCTGAAGCATGGGTTGCAGTTGAGTGTGTGGTAGTGGATAATCAGTGGGAGGAGGTTTGTGTGCATCTTGTCATCTTCTAGAGTGCACCCCTCATGGGGTTTGACACTGACAAGCACACAGATGGGCTTTCTCAGCTAGAAGATGACAGGCATTTTTGTAACTTTTTACCCCAGGAAGGCTCTCCCACTGCAAGACCAATCAGGCTCAGGCCTCTGGCTAAATTGCAGCCAGCAAAGGGTACAGTGCCCAACCCTGAGAGCTCCTTCCAGGTGCCAAACCACTTTGTAAAGGAAGCTTTTTTCCTGCATGGATCTCATGGACGTGTCTGCATTTTCTGCACAAAGGGCTTTATCCAGAAACAGCCCCCAAGAGCTTATACTGTTTTGAATCCAACTGCAGGGCATTATTCACAAAGGCCCTCATGACCACAGTCTCCACTTCTCATTAAAGGACATTAATTAGGGGATTCACTAGAAGCTGCTGGCTTTCCGAGGAACAGACCTGCCTCTACACCAGTGTCCCCAACCTTTTTGGCACCAGGGAACAGTTTGGTGGAAGAGAATTTTTCCATGGATGATGGCAGCAGGTGGTTTTGGGATGAACCTGTTCCACCTGCAGTCATCAGGCATTAGATTCTCATAGGGATCGCTCAACCTAGGTCCCTTACATGCACAGTTCACAATAGAATTAGATGAGTGCAGCAAACCAGCATGGCACATGTATACCTATGTAACCAACCTGTACGTTATGCACGTGTACCCTAGAATTAAAGTATATATATAAAAAAATGAATTCAGCTCATAGGAGAATCTAATGCACAGCTGATCCAACAGGAGACGGAGCTCAGGCAGCCATGCTGGCTCACCCCCACTCATCTTCAGCTGTGTGGCCCAGTTCCTAACACACTGCACACCTTAACGGATCCACAGCGTGGGGACTGGGGACCCCTGCTGTAAACATTGGGAAACCTTATCCTTGGGGAAGGGGCATATAAAACCAGGAGAAAGAGGAGCTCCATGTAAATGTACATTTTATGGATCCTTGAGGAAAGAGTGCAAAGAGGAATGGCCCCACCCACTTTCCCTCTACCTGGCATCATTCCCAGTAACCCACTTGAAGAATCCACTTGAAACTGGGGTGCTTCAAGATAGTTGAGGCTTGTTATACTAGGGACCACCAGAAAAGGAAACAACCAATGTGTCTGTGGAGATTCATCTGCTGTAACCGATTTATGACACTGGTGCAGGGTGTTGATAGCAGAGAAGGCTGAGCGTGGGGGGGCAGGAGTGCATGGGAACTCTGTTTCTTCTACTCAAACTTGCTGTGATCCTAAAACTCCTTTAAAATAAATTCAATGTAAAAGGAAGGGCAAAGGTATTTTGGAAGAAATTTCAGCCACTTCTTGGAAATTATATTTAGTCTTACCATGAGATCAAGCAATCCTGTTTCTAATGATTTATACATCCAATTTTAAAATTTATGTCCCCACAAAGCCTCCATGGGAATGTTTGCATCAGCTTGATTGATTGTTGCCTTTCCCACTGTGTGAGTGTTACTTATAGGGTGACAGTTGAAAATACTATTCCTGCAGAATGACAGTGTACACATCTTTCCATTGCTGTTTTACTCAATTACTTAACCCATTTTCTAAATACTTTTAAACCTCATAAATCCCATCATCTCCTCAGCCCCAGCACAGCTGCTTCCTTCCTCAGGGTTTCTGACTTTCTCAGGATGTGCATTTTCACACTGAGTCTGTTGCACAGTAATACACGGCCGTGTCCTCAGATCTCAGGCTGCTAATCTCCATGTAGGCTGTGTCTGTAGACGTGTCCTCAATCATGGTGACTCTGCCCTGGAATTTCTGTGCGTATATTGTTTCACCATCTACAGGATAAAAACCTCCCATACACTCAAGCCCTTTTCTAGGAGCCTGTCGCACCCAGTGCATTGATAATTCGGTGAGGGTGTATCCAGAAACCTTGCAGGAGACCTTCACTGAGGCCCCAGGTTTCTTCATCTCAGCCCCAGACTGTACCAGCTGGACCTTGGCGTGGGCGCCTGTGGAGAGGACAGAGGAGTGGATGAGACCCCACTTAACTGAACCCAGTCCCCTCATCAGCCCTGGGACTGAGGATTCTCTTGCCTGTAGCTGCTGCCACCAAGAGGAGAAGCCTCCAGGTCCAGTCCATGGTGAGGTGCTATGCTCTGGGGGCTTCTTTAGGGGAGGGATGTGGTTGTTGTGTGATGCTTTCTGGGCAAGGACAGATCTGTATTTACCTCGGTAGACACCACTGCATTTGCATATTCATGAGGCAGGTTTTTCATAACTCAGGCCGCACCACCCTGAGGAAGAAGATAGGTGACACGTGGACCACGCCACAGTGGGGTGCTGAGCTCCCTGCCCTGAACTTTGTTTAATGATATTTGTCCTCTGACATACCCAGAAGTCCATGAAGACAGAACTCCTCTCACAGAAAGCCAGAATCTCACAGGACATGGTCCTCAACGTGATTCCCTGTTCATATGGCTCACCGTCTACCTGAACTTTTCCTGAGCCTTGCCCTCTGCACATCTAACTTCTGGGATGAGTGTGTCTCCGCACAGTAACACCCATTGAATTAGTAAAACCACCCCTCAATTCCTAACTACAAATACATTTGAAACACCTAGACATTTCTCCTTTTAAATCCGGTTTGCATTAAATTATTGGGTTAGGTATAGGCTGCGTATACAATAAAATACTTAAAGGCACATCAGTACTTGCTAAATTCTTATTTAAATGTTAGGTCATTATTGTTTTGAAATAAGGAACATTCAATTCCTGAGAGAAAACCCTGCCCCAGCCTCCTGTGCACCTGCTCCAGAGCTGTATCCTGTGCTGGGTGCTCCCTGAGCGCCCCCTGCCGCTCAGCTCCTGCCCTGCAGGGAAGTTCCTGTCTGGGAACTTTTCCTCCTGTCAGAGAACTTTTTCCTCCCAGAATCTCAAGCCCAGTAGGAAGGGGCTGTGCCCTGGCTCAGAATGCTCTTTCAGTGACAGAAATTGCTTCTCCCACCACCTCTTACAATAGAAAATAGGCCTTAGAAAACCCAACATAATCTACAGGGAGACCTCAGCACCGCAAGCAAGGAATCACAAAAGCCATCAGGGAGCCCCTTCCCTGGATCCACTGATACGGTCCAGACACATAGCGAGTCCAGGAACTGATGGGGACTTTGAGGGAGGCTCATTTTTTTTTTAGGATTCTGTGGTTGAATATTATATCGATTATAACTTTACGCACAGACCCTATGTCTCAAAGCTCACCAACACACACACTCACAGTGGCATATTTGCATAGTAACTGGCCTCGAATTTGCCCTCCTTCCTAGTGTCTTGCCAGTGAAAAGTGCTTCCAACACTGATCCTAGTCCTGGTTATGTTTGTTGTTGTTTTGTTTTTTCCAAATAGAGCTAAAGCAAGCTCGGTACTAATGGAGATTTGGAAAGTGCCTTCATGTTCTCTGCCAGTTCTCCCCTGCACACCCTGCAGATGCCCCATGAGAGGTAAATCTAACGTCATTGAGGGAGGGGATGTGACCTTGATCCTGAAGCTGTTGGTCTAAGAGGTTTTAAGTCACTTCACTGTCCTTGACTTGCTCTCTCCCACCACCTTTGGTTTCCCTAAATTCTAGTCCTTAGATGGAGTCTGTGCCTTTCCACCCTTTTCTCTTTAATCCCGATTAATCATATTGGTGGTGAGGTGACGTGGTGGGGAGGGAAGCAGTATATGTTCTGGAAATTTAATTCCAATGATTTCTTGCTGTTCTTTCTCTAGGCTGCACCGTTTACAAGGAGTCTCCAGTGGTACAGCTGATTTTCCTCCGTCCTCCACTCCCCTTCCAGGCTGCAGCATCCACAGATTATTTTCTTGAATCTGACCCCAGATGTTTTATTAATTATATCCCTTTTTGTGACTCAGGAAGGCTAAGATGAAGCTGTCTGCGATGGAAAAGAATCCCTTCCCCTCACATAGAATAAAGATCTTGAAAAGTATTTTTTCCCTGTAGGGTCTGTCTGGAGGAAGTTCTGGGCATATTTATCAGAGTATAGTTCTCCTGATGACAGAGCCATGAGGGAATCTGTTTGGATTCTCATCTTGAGAACCCAGAAGTTTCTGGAGGGAAATCCCATCAGAGGGGGGTGTGTGGCCCCCAGGACTTCTTACCCTACCTTATCCACACTTGTCTTCCAGGCATTTATGGAATTGCCATATAACTCTTCCCAACAGCTTGTGCTTTCAATGGAAGAATCACTCAGTTTATAAATTTAGAAAGGAGACTTTATTTCTCAGAAAGGGTTGAAGCTGCAGGAAGGCCATCTTAACAGGCTGGGAAGGAAAGCCTCCCACAGAGACTGTAAGCAGGCACTTCAACAGGGGGAACGAGAAGAAATGAATTTGTGCAAATGGATTGGCCAAGTGTACACACTTAGCAGGCTATAAAAAGAGCTATGGATATTCACATGGAGTGGAGGCTCTCATGTCTAATAAGCAAACACACATGATACATGCATTTCAGGTTTGCTTTGGGGTGAGGAATTAAGAATGAAATGAATTGCAGTTGGGTCCTGCATATCAAAAGGGCTTTGTGCAGGGGCAGAAAGACACACAGTGCACAGCCTCCAGAAATTAGCCAGGATGAGTCCATGGTCAGTGGTCTCTTCACAGGAGAAAGTTGCTGAGATCAGTCTCTTGGCCAATCAAAGCTCTCTTTATGGCTGTGGATCATTCTTGCCAACATTTGTTATCTTTTGTCTTGCTGATAATAGCCATTTTAAGTGGTGTGAGGTGACGTGTCATTGTGCCTTTGATTCGAATTCCTCTGACAATTAGTAATCTTGAGAATATTTTTATGCTCTGTTTTTCATGTTTGTGTCTTCTGAAAAGAATCTGTTCAAGTTTTTGCTCTTTTCATGAGGTCATTTGATATTTGCTATTGAGTTGTATGGATTATTTATACATTTCAATAGAACTTCTTGTCAGATATATAACTGCACATAGTTTTTTCCTGGGCTTGCTTTTGGGATTAACTTCAAATAAATCATTTCTGAATCAATGACATGAATTATTTTTCCATGTTATCTATGAGTTTCTGGTTTCATATTATGTTTATTTTTTGTTGATTTTTGCATATGGTGTTAGAGAAGGTCTAATTTTATTTATTTTGCATATGGATGTCCAGTTTTTACATCATTTGTTGAGGAGACTGTCCATCCTTCACTGTGTGTTCTTGGGATACAAAATCAGGAAGACATTTAATTTAAAAAGAAAACATCAGATGAATATTCCTGATGAACACAGACCTAAAGGTTCTCAACAAAATACTAACAAATAGAATCCAGAAGCACTTTACAATGTGATACATCATGATCAAGTAGGCTTTACCCCTGGAAGGCAAGGTTCATTCAACATCCACAATTCAGTAACTGTGATTCACCATATAAGCAGAATAAAAGCAAAAAAAAAATGATTATCTCAATAGATGCTGAGAAAGCTTTTGATAGGATTCAACACTCACTCATAATAAAAACCCTCAAAAGACTAGGCATCAAAAAATACCTCAAAATAATAACAGCCATCTATGACAAAACCACAGTCAACATTATACTGAGTGAGCAAAAGCTCAAACCCCTTGAGAACTGAAATAAGACAAGGATCCCCTCTCTCACCACTCCTATTGAGCATACTACTGGAAATCCTAGTCAGAGCAACCAGGCAATAGAAAAAAAAACAGAGCTGATATGGTTTGTATTTGCATCCCCACCCAAATTTCATGTCAAATTGTTATTCCCAGTGTTGGAGATGGGGACTGGTGAGAGATGATTAGATCATGGGGATGCTTCGCCCTCTTTTGTGCTGTTCCCATGATAAAGCCCTCAGGATATCTGGTTTCAAAGTATGTGTCAACTCCCTCCTCTCTCTTCCTGCTCCAGCCAGGTAAGACATGATGCTTCCCTTTCTGTCATGATTGTTGGGTTCCTGAGGCCTCCCCAGACATAATTCCTGTACAGCCTGCAGAACCATGAGACAATTAAAAATCTTTATAAATTACTCAGTCTCGGGTGTTTCTTTATAGTGTGTGAATAGACTAATACAACATCCAAATGGGAAAAGAAGTGGATGTGTCTGTCCAAACTGATGATATAATTATATACCTAGAAAATTCTAAAGACACTGCCAAAATAATTCTAAAATAGATAAACAACTTTGGTAAAGTCTCAGGATACAAACTTAATGTTCAAAAATCACTAACATTTCTATACCCAACTATGTCCAAGCTGAGAGTGAAATCAAGAACACAATCCTAACCCACTTACAATAGTCACACACACACAAATGAAATGCCTGGAAATACAGGTAACAAACAAGGTGAAAGATCTCTACAAGGAGAATACAAAACACAGCAGAAATAAATCATACACAACACAAATAAATGGGAAAACATTTCACGTTCATGGATTAGAAGAACGAATATTGTAAAAATTATCATACTGTCTAAAGCAATTTACAGATTCAATACTATTTACATAAAACCATCAGCATCATTCGTCACAGAATTAGAAAAAATAATCTATTCTAAAATTTATATGGAACCAAAAAAGACCCTGAATAGCCAAAGCAATGCTAAGCAAAAAGAACTATGCCAGGCATCATGATACCCAACTTTAAGCTACACCATAATGACATGGTAACAAAAACTGCTTGGTACTGGTACAGAGCAGATATGCAGAAGAAATGGAACAAAATAGAAAACAGAAATAAAGCTGCACACCTAAACCATCTGATACTTAACAATGCTGACAAAAACAAACAATGTAGAAAAAAACACTGTTCAGTAAATGGTGCTGAGATAACTGGATTCTGGCAGATATGCAGAATACAAGAGTGAAGGAGGCTGGGTAGTTTCTACCTAGATTTCAGAAGACGTGCAGAGAACCCTATGTGCCCAGAAGGAAGCCTGCTACAGGGGTGGACCTCCACAAACAACCTCTACTAAGGCAGTGCCCAAGATAGGGAAAGATGGGGTTGGAGCCCCGTTCAGAGTCCCCACTAGGGCACTTCATAGTGGAGCTATGGAAATGCAGCCACAACCCTCGAGATCCCAGAATGGTAGATCCAAAAGCAGCTTGAACTCCCAACCTGGAAATACTTCTGGCACTTGACTCTGGCCTGTGATATTAGCCCCATGGGATGTGCCCAGCCATAAGGATGAGATGCCTGAGGATTTTGGGACCCACTTTGTCCTGGTATACCCTGACTAAGAACATAAAGTCAAGATAGATTATTTTGTAGCTTTAAGATTTAATATCTGTCCTACTAGGCTTTAGGTGTGTGGGGAGCCTTTGGCCAATTTATTCCTTTTGTACTGACAATATTTATCCAATGCCTGTAGCAATATTGCACCTTGGAAGTACATAACTCTTTAAAACATTTTGCCAGCATGCAGCTGGAGGGAAATTGCCTTAAGACCCCGACAAGGCTTTCTAATTTTCAGTTGGAGGTTGATCAAATTAACACTTTTGGGAACTATTTAAAAAAAAGATGATTTTGCAATCTTAGAACTATTTGAGACCAGGGGACACCAGAGTGAAATGACATACTTTAGATGATTGTCCCTTCCAAATCTCATGGTGAAATATGATCCAAAATATTTGAGGTGGGTCTTACCAGGAGTTTTTGGATCATGGGGAAAGATCCTTCAGGTACGGCTTGGTATCAACCCCATGGTAAT
This sequence comes from Pongo abelii, assembly GCF_028885655.2. Taxonomy (NCBI): domain Eukaryota; kingdom Metazoa; phylum Chordata; class Mammalia; order Primates; family Hominidae; genus Pongo; species Pongo abelii. Next base: position 22,017,976 of record NC_072007.2, on the reverse strand, counting down.
TAGTGAATTATTTCTTTATTAGCTAATTTGAAATCTGATTGTTAAAAACAGTCTAGCGACCCTCCTTCCCTCTCCTGTGCCCCCTCTCACCATAGGACACCGTCTGCTTCCCCTTTGCCTTCCACCATGACTGTAAGCTTCCTGAGGCCCTCCCAAGAAGCAGATGCTGGTGCCATGCTTCTCACACAGCCTGCAAAATTGGAAGTCAAATAAGCCTCTTTTCTTTGTAAATCATTTGGCCTTGGGCATTAATTTATAGTAATGCAAAGTAGACTAATACACTATCCAAAGCAAGATACGTATTCAATGCAATTTTTATCAAGTAACCAATATAATTGATTACATGTTTTAAAAAAATCCTTAAATATATATGGAATCAAAAAACAGCCTGAATAGCAACAGCAATCCTAAGGAAAAAGACCAAAGCTGAAAGCACCACATTCCCTGATTTCAAATTATACTACACAGATATAGTAAGAAAGACAGCATGATACTGCTACTAAAAATAATAATAATAATAATGTAACAGAATAGACAGCCAAGAAACAAAGACACGTATCTACAACCATGTGTTCTTTGACAAAACTGACAAAAATATACAATGGAGAAACAACCCTCTATTCAGTAAGTGGTGCTGAAAAAATTGGACAGCTACACATAGAAGAATAAAACTAGATTCCTAGTTTTTCACCATAGACAAAAATTAATTGAATATAGATTCAATATTTAAAGGTACAAACTGAAGAAAATGTAGGAGAAATTTTTTGGGACACTGGCCTAGGCAAATAAAATATGACTAAGATTTCAAAAGCATGGTGTGGTAGGTTAGGTTATTCATTATATTGAAAAATAAAGCTATCATATGCTCTGGTGATCCCACTTCTTGTTATATATTCAAAAGAAATAAAATTATTATGTCAAACATATGTTCACTACAAGATTATTTATAATAGTGTAGATTTGTAAAATAATTTAATGACCATAGATTCATGAATGTATAAAGATAATGTGTATACATAAAACTGAATTTTATTAGGGTTTGAAAAGAAGGAAATTCTGACATTTGCAATAACACGTATGGGGCTAAAGGACATGATGCTAAGTGGAATAAGCCAGATGCAGACAGACTTAATGATCTCATTTATGTGTGGGATCTAAAATATTCAAGCTCTTGAAAGCAGAGAGTAGGATAGTGGGTCACAGGCCTGTGAGGAGAGGGAAATAGGGTGATGTTGGTCAAAGGGTACAGAGTTTCAGTTGTGCAGGGTGAATGAGTTCTGCAGATCTAATGTACAGCAATGTTCTTGTATTTAATACTGTACTGTAAAAGTGATTTTTGCTAAACGGGTAGATCTCAGGTGTTCTCATGAGACACACACACATACACACACACGTAGTACATTTCAAAAGAATAAAATGGGAGCTCCATGAGAAAATGGATATACAAATTACCTTGGCCATGATGAGCATTTCACAATCTGTATCTGATGTGGTTTAGATCTGTGTCCTGGCCCAAATCTCATGTTGTATTATAATCCTCAATTGTGAAGGTGGGACCTGGTGGGAGATAACTGGGACATGGGGTGGGTCCTTCATGAATGGTTTAGAACAAACTCCTGGTGCTGTTCTCATGACAGTGCGTGAGTTCTCATAAGATCTAGTTGCCTAACAGTGTGTAGACCTTCCCCACTTCCTGTGGCTCCTGCTCTGGCCATGTGATGCACCTGTTCCCCTTTGTCTTTTGCCATGATCCCAACTTCCCTGAGTCTCCCCAGAAGGAGAAGCCACTACACTTCCTGTACAGCCTGCAGAACTGTGAGCCAATTAAACATATTTTTTTCTCAAATCCCTCAGTCTCAGGCATTTTTTATAGCAGTGTGAGATGGACTAATACAACATCAAAACATCAAGTGGGGCACCTTAAACCTATACATTATTAAAATATTTCAATTATACCTCAATAAAACTGAAAAAAATTAAACTTATAATAAAGAAATGCATACTTCATATTTTCTCAATAACTAGAAGACAACATAGGAAAACTTACACTAAAACATTTGTAACAGCTTTGTTTATGATATTCATAAACTGGAAACAAATTTAAAGTCGATTTACAGGAAAATAAATCAAAATATTGTCATTTACTTATTTAACAGACTGACTCAGATATAAAACCTCTCTCCCTCACCTCTCTCTCTCTCTCTCTCTCCATATATATGTGAAAACTTTGAGGTTTCATATCACAGTCAGCCCATTACTTGAATAAATGATAATATGTTGATCTAATTTAATACATTAAATAGCATGAAATAACCTCAAATATAGCAATGTAGCCCCTTACCAAATTAAGGTCTACAATGTTTGATTGCATTTATATAAAGTTCAAAACAGAAAAAAAATGGATCTATAGTGTCAGAAATCAAAACATTTCCCCATGCAGGAGTTGACTGCAAGCACAGAAAAAGATGCAGGTTGAGAGGGGAAGGACTTGCTCTTCAGGCTACCTTAGGTGTTGGGAACAAGGGCATTCACATTTGACAGAAACTCTCTGGTGATACATTTCAGGTCTATGCATTTTTTCTTATGTGTAATTTTTTTCTTATATAAATAAAACATGTAGAACAGTATAAATTACCAATTTTTTTGTAATATTACAACTGAGAACAATTTTTAAAGAAAAAAGGATATTTGCACGCACATGAACTAAATGGAATGTATTTTCAATGTTGGTCCAACTATTACACCTCTAGCAATACCATGATTTTGAATGGGGCTTGGAAAAAATGTTTTTGTATTTTATTTATTTATTTATTTATTGTATTTTTTCGAAACGGAGTCTTGCTCTGTCGCCAGGCTGGAGTGAAGTGGCGCCATCTCGGCTCACCACAACCTCCGCCTCCCAGGTTCAAGCGATTCTCCTGCCTCAGCCTCCCTCTTTTTTTTAATCGAAAAAAATATTTAAAAAGCACCTACTTTGTGCCAGGCGTTGTGCTAGGCACCCTCACTGTGTGCTGTTCTCACACCACAATCATCTGCTCAGAAATTAAAACCAAGAAATGGAACACTGTCGCAACCACACAAACTGGGGGGCAGGGGGCAGGATCAGGGATACAGGTGATTCCCAAGCCAGAAAATGTACTCACCAGAAACCTGTTTTCCATCTCTGGGTAAGTCTCCACTAGACAGTTATTTTAAAGCTTCCCGATGTTGTCGGAGGGGAATGTTGTTCTCTCTGTGCGCCCCAAAGCTGGCGCCTGGAGGACCTTCAAATACTCTGAATGCTATTGGATAAAAGGAGCCCGATGGTCTGGTGTAAAGAATATCAATATTTGAATGAGAAAATGCTTTTTTTCAGTTCATATGGTTCCAACAACCCTTATGAAAGATATAAACATCCCTGCCCTGACTATGTAAATGTTGAAGGTAGACCTAGTTCTGGATTCCTGAGTCAGAATCTTCCAGTTGTCCACACCCTCACAAGGCCAGAGAAGCGAGAGGAGATTTCTATTCTGGAAAGGAGTGAGTGGATGGCACAACTGGTTTGAAAACACGACACACTGCGCCTGCATTTACAGAAGCAACGCACACAGGGAACGTCCTAGCGCCATCTAGTCTCCCACACACGCTTGGGACTCACGGTGGGGGTCCCGGGCCTCGGCCAGCCCTAGTTGTTGGTGCCCAGCTTGGGAGGCCTGGGCGGAAGTCCTGCAGGTAGTGGATCTTCCTGTCCAGCGCCTCCAGGAAGCTCTTCACCTCCACCTCCAGGTGGCGCTGTCGGGATTTGCTCTTCTCAGTGTCCGTCTTTATGGAACGCACTTTGTCTTCCAGGTTTTGATCCTCTCTCTGCCGCCTCCATCTTCTCAGAGACACAGTCGCACTCTAACCTGAGCTGAGGTGTGGTTTCACTTTGTTTTCGGAGATCTTCCAGCTCTGCCTCCTTTTCTCGGAGCTTGACCTCCAGCTCCTCGATCCTCCTCCTCAGCTGCGTGTTCTTGTCCTTCTCTCTGTGGGTCTCACGGCCTCTTCCTCTGCTCCACACTGGCCTCCGACTCCAGCAGCGCTGTGGTCAGCCGGGCGTCGGTCTCCCGCCGGGTCTGCAGCTCCATCTCCCACTTCTTCCCGTCGGCAGCACTCCGCGTCGAGGCTGCCTTCAGCTTGTGGTTCCCAGACTGCAGGTTCGTGTCGGCTGCAGCGGCCTGAGAAGCCTTTCATCGTCTGTCCCGTTGACACTGGATGCCAGAATAGAAGATGGGGCTCCATGCCCTGATTCTCAGGATGATTACTCGAGGGCTCCATGTTCTCCTGGGTCTTGTCTTTGGCTGTATTGGCCGCTTCTTCCACCTCCTGGAATTTCTCTGCAAACATTGTCAGCTGCTTCTCAGAGGAAAACCCCAAACAAAACACTGTGTTGGCTCGCTGTCGGCCCACTGCCCAGACGGCTGTGACATGTTGGTGAAGGTCATATTCAGTGTGACTGTGCTGTTTATAGTCACCTTGGCTCTGTCCACACTGATGATCCCATAGCTGTTACTTGCAACATCATAGAAGCAGGAAATGGTGACCGCTTGTTGCTTGCAGGCATCCAGTTCTTGGTGTTGGGGTCAATCTGGAAGACCCGCGCTCGGGTGGTGAAGATGGGCTGTTCTCCCATCTCTGATGCTGCTCTGGCGGCTGCTTCCGACCCGGCCTCTCGCGCTGGCTCTCGGCCTGCTGGGCTTCGCTCCTCGCACGTCACATGCAGCGGCCCCTGCGCGCCTGGCTCATCCCTGGCGCTGCTCCATTCCGCCAGGCGCGGGCGGGTGGGGGCTCTGGAAAAAATCATTCTAAGAGACAAATTAAAAGAATAATCTGTAATAAGGAGACGTCAACATTCCATCACAGAAAAAAACTGAAAATATGTAATACATACAAAGTCCTGGGAAGAAACCTTGAAGCACAGGAAGGGTCTCATGTATAGTAGGTTGTAATATGTTTATTGTTAAAATTATTACCTTTGTGTTGTTTTGAAAAATTGAAGCAAAGTATAATGAAATTAAGTGTTTTGTGCTTCTCTGGTATAACAGCATGTTGAGAAAACTGAAGAGCCCTGTAATCCTGAGGAGGGGGCCTAATCCAAGGACAGAGAGGCTCCAGGTCCTGTGGACACACACGGGTTGCCTGCTTCTCCCCATCTAGGAGCTGCTTCCTGAAGCCTTCAGGAGGCAGGAGGCTGAATTTGTTTCTCAGGACAATCTAATCACATCCTGACAGAAAAACATTCATGATCTAGGACAGATAAAATATGTATAATTAAAATTTCATTGAAAATTGAGAAATTTTGGTTGTATGTATTTATAGTGAATAAAGCTATGTTATGATTTATGAATGCAATATGGAATAATTGAATCAAGCTGATTGACATGTATATCACCTCAAATCCTCAAATTTTTATTTTTGTGTGTGTGACAACGACATTTGAAATTTGTTCTTGGCTGTTTGAAAATGACCAGTACACTATGTTTCAGGTTACAAATAGACATCAATTTATGTAAACTATAGGCAATGATTGAAAGGAATTATGGATTACTATAATTTATCTGTTTTATTCTTTAGGATATATTTTATAATTGTTATATATTATAATTTTATTATTAAATATACAAGACCACATATATGTATAAGTTTGTGTATTTACACATATGTCTATAGATGTAAATTAATGTCCCTATAGCTATGTAGTAGCTAATATCAACAGATGTTAACAAAACTCTAAAAAGAACAAGTGCAAATTATTAGGAAGAATTATTTCTTGAAGGTATGTATTTTAAAAAAATAACCTTATATATAAAATAAGAATTAATAAAACACAATTCCCAATAAAAAAGTTCATGATAAATAACCATAGTAAAATATCACAACCTAATAAGTCTCCAGAGTCCTGCAACAATGAGCCTGCCTCCTGCAGCTGAGAAAGGAAACCACCCGCATGGCCCTGCAGGGAGGTTTGTGTCTGGGCTCACACTGACCTCCCCTCACTGTGTCTTTGGTATACTAATACAGGGCCTTGTCCTCGGTTTTCAGGCTGTTCATTTGCAGACAAAGTGTGTTCTTGGCGTTATCTCTGGAGGTAGTGAATCGGCCCTTCCCGGAGTCTATGAGGTATGTGCTACCCCCACTAGGATTAACTTGTCCAACCAACTCCAGCCTATTCCCTGGAGCCTGGTGGACACAGTTCATGTAGTAGCTACTGAAGGTGAATCGAGAGGCTGCACAGGAGAGTCTCAGGGACCGTGCAGGGTTTGCCAAGCCTCCCCCGGACTCCACCAGCTGCATCTCACACTGGACACCTGCAAACACAGAGACACCCGGCTCAGAAACTGCCACACATATCCACTGTTTCTCTCACTCATGTGCACTCACACTCAATATCTCTAGTTCTCTATAGATCACCTTTTAAAATAGCAACAAGGAAAACCCAGCTCAGCACAAACTCCATGGTGAGTCCTCTGTGTTCCGTGCTGATCACCGAGTGAAAACACCTGGGAATTCGGGGGCTGGGCTCCACTCCCAGAGCTGCAGGGTCAGGGCTGGGCTGGTTTTTATCAGCAAAGGGTGGGCCCTATTTCCATGTCTCCTACTATACAGCAAGCTCAGGGGTGGGACGGCTGAGGAGAAGGCAGTGCCCGGAGCAGATGAGAGTGTCCTGGAAAACACTGGAGGTAATCCTATCACTCTGGAAAATATCACTTCAGATTATGTGATTGTGCCTTGGTAATCATTTAGCAGACATCAGCTTATTTAACTTTTACATATTTGCAGAATATATTTAATGCAACCATCAATGTTACATTTGTAGAGAAGATAAATTACATACAGAACAGAGCAGTTGTGCAATGTGTCCAATATCACACATCTGGCCAGACTTAGCCCTATTATCTGTGTCTGTGACTGTAAACACTGGAGGAGACTGCTCCTCTGAGACAACTCCAGGGCGGTGTGGGACATGTTTAGTGAGGTTTTCAGGATGTGCCTCCTGTCATAACAACTTTATGTAATTTTGCCTTTTCTAGTGTTTACCTGAAATCTACAATCAGTGTTCACATGTGTGTATTTTCAGGAGTCCTTGATTATTCAAGTGTCAATATTTATCCATTTCTTGCTCTTTCTCAGCCAATATATTCATTTCTGTTACTGCCTTATTAAAAAAAGTCAATAATGAAATCAAATTGATAGTGCAGCATTTGGAAAATATTGATATATGTGTGCAGTCATTGAATCAGCACTTCAATCATGTTTTAGCAATTAAGTTAGCCTCTAATTTTTTAATCTCACTTGTCTGTAATTTTATTTCACCACATTGTTACTCTCCCCACCCTATTTTCAGAGAAATTCAGATCTTCTCTATGTTAATTTAGAATATTGCATATTCTACAATTTATACAAATGAAATCACATGAAATTGACAGTGAATTCTTTAGCTTCCTCCACTCGGCAAAATTATTTGATAATGTCCTCATGTTCTTATGTGAATGAGGCATGCCTTGATTTCAGTGGTTCATTGTATTTCAGTATATGAATATTTCTCAAATTGTTTAACAATGCACCAAGTAATGGATACTTCATTTGTTGTCTTAGTTTCTGAATTTTATTTAGAAATCAGATACTAAGGGTTAGAATGTAAAAATTGAGAAAATGATATTATTCTGACCTCGTTAACAAAAAACATGAAGAACTACAAAAAATAAACCCCTCACCATATCTGAGTTGATGTCACAGAGAAAAAAAATATCTGAAATATGAGAAAATAGGGTCCTGCAGAGAGAACTAGGGCCCATTTATTAGAGTACCTGGGGCAGGTGCCACTCATGGCATGGTATTGAAGATAGGAAAAAGCTAACCTGGAAATGTTTAATGAGTTGCTTGAGGATGTATGCGCTAATGGTGTGAGAGTGTGAAACTCCCGGCACTTGCAGGCTTTTCCTACAGAATTGGGGAAATCCCCAGACAACTCACCCACCTGCTGGCCTGTGGTGTTGACTGGGGAGAAAAACAGTAGCTCCGTTCAATGCTGAATCCCCCTTCATTATATGTGGGAGACATTTATTAAATCTTGTGTCCTGTGGGCACTGGTAGAATCAACTAGAATACAAGGAATCAGAGGACATCAAGGAAACTCTACCCAGAATCACCTCCCATCTGCTTCCTGAGGAATGAAATCCGGAATCTGTGGGGTAAGGACAGTGGATGAGAAGCTGAGGACACTGATGAAAAAACAGCATGACTAGGAAGAGACACTGTGACACTGGAGAAGGGAAGGAACAGGAACGCTTGGAAGCTCATGCATCAGAGCCAGTGTCACCACCCATAGCTAAGAAGGAGGCTCAGTCAGAAGGTTGGAAAATGTGCCCCTGTGTCCGAGCCCCTTCACGCCACAAACAATCACCAAGTAAATATGTCAGCAGGATGCACCTGCCACAGCAGAAAGAGACAGCCTTTCTCTGGGGAGAATGAAATGTGAAGACCCAAAGCCAAACAGGGACACAAACACAGGTATCACTGGAGGAATCTGAAGTTTTTTGTGAACAGGAGAAGCTGATTTCAACTCTGATAGCCATGGTAACCATACACTTGAAACCCAAGCCTGACTAGGTTCGCAGAAACGTGGTTAATAAAGGCTCAGCAAAATGTAATGTGTTATCATCTCCAGGAAAAAATAATAATAAGTACAAGAAAATAAATTACAGGTGAAATGCAAACTGAAATTCTACATGCATTACAATTTCATTAAAGGTGAATGGCAAATAAAATTCTGTCAGGAAAAAAGATCTGGAGAAAATGTGTTGTCAGCACACTCATGTTTCAGGGCACATTTTACAAAGATTCTCTGCGAGTAGCCATGTGATATACACTCAAAATAGAAATCTCTACAAAGAAATAAAGATTGTAAAAATGGAAAAATCAAGATGAATTGTAGTTTTTAACATTTGTAATTGCTATAAGATATAACTGTATAAAGCAATAAAAAATTACATATTGTATTTTACAGCAAATGTAAGTGCAAACTGAGAATAAACAAGAAAAAGTGGCAAGAAGGAGGAATTCAAAGCACACAGTTACACTGTTCTTCATATCAAGGCCATCACAGGATTTACATTAAAATCTAATTACATACAATTTTTATTGTAAATCTTATGGTAACTATACAATATTTATAAAAAGGGAATTAAATACCATGTTAATAGAGAAATAAACATCATTATAAAATGTTAATTTAAACAAAAATTAATGGAAAAAATAGTGTTGGTTTAAAAATAGAATTATTGCTCGTGCCTGTAATCCCAGCACTTTTGGAGGCTGAGGCAGGTGGATCACAAGGTCAGGAGATTGAGAGCATCCTGGCTAACACGGTGAAACCCCGTCTCTACTAAAAATACAAAAAATTAGCCGGGTGTGGTAGCAGGCGCGTGTAGTCCCAGCTATTCGGGAGGCTGAGGCAGGAGAATGGCATAAACCCAGGAGGCAGAGCTTGCAGTGAGCCCTGATGGCACCACTACACTCCAGCCTGGGCGACAGAGTGAGACTCCTTCTCAAAAAAAAAAAAATAGAATTTATTATAGTTGATTTAAAAAAGCAATACACAGTTTCATCCATGTCCCTACAAAGGACATGAACTCATCATTTTTTATGGCTGCATAGTATTCCATGGTGTATATGTGCCACATTTTCTTAATCCAGTCTCTCGTTGTTGAACATTTAGGTTGGTTCCAAGTCTTTGCTATTGTGAATAGTGCTGCTATAAACATACGTGTGCATGTGTCTTTATAGCAGCATGATTTATAATCCTTTGGGTATATACCCAGTAATGGGATGGCTGGGTCAAATGGTATTTCTAGTTCTAGATCCCTGAGGAATCGCCGCACTGACTTCCACAATGGTTGAACTAGTTTACAGTCCCACCAACAGTGTAAAAGTGTTCCTATTTCTCCACATCCTCTCCAGCACCTGCTGTTTCCTGACTTTTGAATGATCGCCATTCTAACTGGTGTGAGATGGTATCTGATTGTGGTTTTGATTTGCATTTATCTGATGGCCAGTGATGATGAGCATTTTTTCATGTGTTTTTTGGCTGCATAAATATCTTGTTTTGAGAAGTGTCTGTTCATATCCTTCGCCCACTTTTTGATGGGGTTGTTTGTTTAAACCTGCACGTTGTGCACATGTACCCTAAAACTTAAAGTATAATAAAAAAAAAATTCGAATATTTAAGGACTGCCAAAAAAAGCAATACATGACTATTAGCTATGTACAAGAAAGTTACTCTACGTATTCACAAATAGAAAAGATAAATATGAGAAAACATGGATTATAAAAACATAAACCAAGAAAAGCTATAGTAGCTGTATAAATTTAAGACAAGGTAGACATCGAAAAACACTTTTAGGACTTAACAAGGATATTACATACTATAAAGTTATTAGTTTTTTTAAAGACACCAAAAAAGACTTAACAAATGTATAGTAGATGAAGAATGCACTATTCATTGTGATTTACAGAACAAAAGTGATAAAGGAAGTAAAGATGTCGGTGAGACCATGCACATAAGGGTGTCGTGGGGACTGTGAAGATTCTTTGTATTCATGGAGGGTACCACTGAGAACTTCCTCTTCAATTTCTCCCCGTTGCTGCCCACATCAACCCTGGTCCTGGAGCCTGCTGGACCAAGCTTATGCTGCAGTCAGTGAAGGTGAATCCAGAGTCTTTGCAGGAGAGACTCAGATAGCCCCCAGCTGTACCATTATTTCCTCTGTCTCCCCCAGTGAACTTCACACAGGACTTCTGCAAACACAGAGGGAGCAGACTGAGAACAGCCTCATCTGGAGCAGCCACAGCTGAGCCTGATCCACAAGGACACTAATATTGAGAGTGATGGGAAGGGAAGCCCAAATCAGCACAGACCCCATGGTGTGGATACTGAGGAAGGCACAGGTAAGGGGTGGCTCCTCACCAGGACCACTAGGGACAGGGGATTAGCTGCTCCTCTTGAGTGTGGGAGTGACCACATTTCCATGTCTCCCTCCCTGTGGACATGTGTTTGCTACACAGCAGCGATCATTCCCCCTCTGCCTGTGGATTTCAGGGAGGGCAGATCAAAGGGTTCCTGGGATTGGATGCTCAGAGTTAATCTGCAAACTACACTTTGTTTTTCTCTAATGAGGGCACTTTTCAAGTGTCTTTATAGATGAATGTTTATCAACAAAATAACCCAGTAAATACATGAAAATAAACTTTTCCCAGAGGAAACATATATCTGCCTGTAGTCTCTACATGTAGAGCTGTAAACCACTGTTCTTAACAAGAAGGCAAAATGTTCATTTAGAATTTAAAATAAAATGCAGATCTACACATTGTTATGGCTAGAGTCCATAAGTGCTTGTATTCTGAGCTAGTTTTGACACACAGCAGTTCAGCGTTAGGCATATATGCTTATGTGAAGAAAGAGTCATTGTGGGGCATGTGTGGTTTTCTGAGGGAAGAGTCCACATTGCAATGTGTGTGCTTGCCTGAGGGAGGAGTCCACGTTGGGACAGATGTGTATACATGTCTGAAAGTAATTGCCCATTTAGAGACAGTGTGAGCTAGACTGAACTGGAGTTTGAGGAAAACTTGTCTCAATTAAGAGATGATGAGAATCCTCTGGGTGATTTCCTTGTCAGGAAGGAAACTGGGTCACACGGGAAACTGCTGAAAGAAAGCTCTCTAGTAAATGGACACATCTTTCAAAGTTACTTTATTCTTTATTCCCCGTATCTCATGCCATCCCTGCCCACACTGAGTAACATTGCTAGAGATTTCTATACAGTCTGCATTTCATCCGGGGGTTCATGACCAGCTAAGTACTTTTTTAAGTGACTTATATAATGGGTATGTAAAGAAACTTACAACTGATCAAAAATAAACAATGCTATAAAAAATGAGCCAAATACCATAACAGACACTTCATCACAATTATATAAAATAATTAAATACAAAATTTTAGAGACATGTGCATTTAAACGACAATGCGCTATCACTACCAATATATTAGGATGGTTAAAATACACAATACATATAGTGCCAAATGGCAACGAGGATGTGGAAGAACGGAATCTATCATGCATTGCTGGCATGAAACCAAAATTATAACTGCACAAAATGGAGACATTAAAAAATTTTGATATTTTATATAATTTACATAAATGTAGAATTAAAATGTGATCTAACAGCTGTGTTCCAAAATATTTACAACACCCATTCAAAAATGTGTGTTAGTGCTCACACTAATACCTTCAGAGAAATTCTTATATCAGTTTTATTAATTTGATTTGTTTTCCACTCCCTGAATTTTGTTTACAGAATACAAGTTGTGGAAAATTTCCCAAATAATTAGAGTGCATACACATTTATATTTTCCTTTTTTTCAATGACTTAACCTTGCTTTCTTTTTTTGTTGTTGTTGTTGTTTTTTTTGAGACGGAGTCTCGCACTGTCACCCAAGCTGGGGTACAGTGGGTCGATTTTGGCTCACTGTAACCTCAGCCTCCCTGGTTCATGAGATTCTCCTACCTCAGCCTCCAGAGTAGCTGGGATTACAGGTGTACACCACCACACCCGGCTAATTTTTTGTACTTTTAGTAGAGATTGAGTTTAACCATGTTGGCCAGACTGGTCTCAAATTCCTGACTTCGTGATCTGCCGACCTCGGCCTCCCAAAGTGCTGGGATTACAGGTATGAACCACCATGCCCGGCTGACTTAACCTCACCTTCTAAAAAAGTCTTTAATCAAATAATTCCTGCAATCTCCTCAGCCACAGCATAGCTGCCTTCTCCCTCAGGGTTTCAAGATGTGGGTTTTCACACTATGCCTCTTTCACAGTAATACACGGCCATGTCCTCAGATCTTAGGCTGCTCAGCAACACGTAGGCTGTGCTCATGGACATGTCCCTGGTCATGGTGACTCTGCCCTTGAACCGCTGTGCATAGCCTGCGTTACCATTGCCAGGGGAGATCCCGCCCATCCACTCAAGCCCTTGTCCGGGGGCCTGTCACCCAATGAATATTGCAGCTGATGAAGGTGTATCCAGAAGCCTTGCAGGAAACCTTCACCGAGGCCGAAGGTTTCTTCACCTCAGCCCCAGACTGCACCAGCTGAACCTGGGAGTGGGCACCTGTGGAGAGGACACAGGAGTGGATGAAATTCTTTTTGACTGAAAAGAGTCCCCTCCTCATTCCTGGGACTAGGTGGTCTTTATCTGTAGTTGCTGCCCCCAAAAAAGCATCCTCCAAGTCCAGTCCATGGTGAGGAGCTGTGTTCTCAGCAGCTTCTCTAGAGGAGGGATGTAGTTGTCGGGTGATGCTCTCAGGGTACCGTCATATCCATATTCACCTCAGTGGACCTCAAATTATTTGCATATTCATGAGACATAGAATTTCATAACTGAAGACCTGATCCCGGACAAGAAAGGGAGGATAAATGACACATCAGCCATCCAAGAATGAGATGCTAATGGTCCGAGTCCTAATCTCACTTGAGGAAATGCATGCCCTGCTGCACTTCCAAACACTTTGTGGACAGAGGTCCTTTCACTGAAGAACAAGCACCCACAGGACATGCTCCTCACAGTGAACCCACATTTGATTAGCATGGAGACAATCGGGATCATTTCTGGGACCATTACTGTCTATGACACTGAGCAGATGCCTTTGCCTCATCTTGGTTTCATCAGGCACTAGCACAGCCCACTGGTGGCTCTGATGAAGTGACTGCTGGATGTCCCATGTGAGTGTCCAGCAGGCCCCATGGACAAGCTCTGAGATCTGCTGGGTGCTACTGAGACAGTGTCTTCAGCATCTGCCTGAGATCCTAAGATCTTCAACAGAAGACTCTTGGTTTACTGATTTGGCCTGTGATGTGTGATTGGTGCTGATTTTCTCATAGACTGACAATGGCAATGAGGTGTTGGAATAACAATTAGGAGTTCTTCATGAACTCCCAGCTCTCAAAATAATTTCCAAGGAATTGGTGTTTTGAGTAAGTTTGGGTTTTATTTCTCATTCTATTTAAAATAATATTGTGACATATTTATATCAGGAAACACAAGACACTCCAATGAGAAAGCTGTTTTTATGTGAGGTGCAAAGCACTGGAGAGATGGAGGTGTCCTTGAATTCTCAGAATTGCTAGAACTTGAATACAAGGGTCACCTCTGAAAGGCAGTAGTCTATCTGTGAGGACATCAATCAGCTCTGCCTTTAGGAATTTTTGAACGTGTGGACAAGATCAAGAGTGTGATTTATTTTTATCCATCCTGGTTAGAGGGAAACTTCCAGTCCCAGGAAGTGGGTGATTTTAACTGAAGCACCTGAGAGCTGCCATTCTGAGCAGTTTTGAATCCTGGGATCTATTGAAGATCTTTGGAGAAAGCAGTGGGGCCTATCTGCATTCTCCTCAACGTGTGATCCTGAGGATGTGGCCTGACTTCTGTACACTTTCATGTTAAAAGATGTAGATGGGGGACTGCAGTGACAATTTCATATGTAAACTCTATAATAGGTCATAACTGGAGAATAGTCTCATCACCAAGATTACTTCACTTACTTTCCTGGGAACCAGGGAGAACCTCCGTGAGCCCTCCCATCTGAGTACACAGAGAACTCTGGTCCTGCCCTGACAGATCACACCTGTGACACGGGTAGTTGAGGACAGCAAGACTCAAGTCCATTGTCCTCATTCATATATTGACCAATCTAGCTTGATCCTTCTGTCTCTGAAAGGCCCTCTCCTCCACTGAATTGCATGAACATACCTTCTGGTGTGGGGCATTGCAACTTCAGTATTTGATATTAGTTTAGTGAATTACATAATAAATATGCATCCATGGATGTTGGTAACAGGAGAGTCATCAGAAGCTGGGTGAGTCATATAATCAGGACAAATCTGGGCTCTCTTCTTAGTACCTGGAAAGAGTGGGCTGACCTTCTGTGGGGCAACAGAGGGGAAGAGACAGACCAAACATCCAGAACCAGGTGAGCTCCTCACTTACCAGGTGGTCTCTGGGCCTTTTGTTTGAACCCATGCAGAAGGACCTGTCCTTGCCTTCAGGGAAATGGCAAAGTTTCAGAAAAGATCACAGTGACCAATAATTTTTACTTACAGGGATAAAAGTGTCATAGACCTGTACACATCAATGTGGGTGTGTATACGGTTTGCTAGGGTGTTCTCATACACACACAAAAAATGAAATTATATTTTCTGGAAAGAAAACCAAAGAGCTTCTGAATTTGTAGGTTTTGTTATTTTCAAATGTGCCAGCTCCCATTTTAGGATGCTGCTCCCTAGGAACCAGGACATTGGCCCTCTGACCCTGCCGACAGAATGAGATGCTGAGGCTCAGTTCTGGACAAGAGCTACTGATAAGAGACTCACTTCCTCCACACAGCCCCACTCATGGCTGGAGGCTCTTCCCTGGGTGCAGCACCACGGAGGACATTGGGTCCCTGGTTCCCAGCCCTGCTCCTGTGGCAGAGTCCATCCCAGCAAGAACTGCATGCTGATAAAGTGGGAAGCTTCTCCTCAACCCTCCACTGAGCACTCAGCGCCTATGCTGAGGGAGGAAAAAGCTCATCTGTCTCCACCTGCAGAAACTTACTTAGGAGCTCTGTCCCAGGAAAGAGGGGCTGCTGGAATTTAGCCACAATATAGAATCTTGAATCTGGTCCTAAACTACCTACATTCATTTACAATAGAATGTGGAAAAGTTCAAAGCTTGAGTGTGCTCTCCAAAATATTGGAGGCTGTGGTGAAAGAAAGGCCCTTGGAAAGAAACGGGTGGATGCATGGGAGACGACGGCTAAACTGCAGGCCTGCTAGCTGGCTGGCTGGAGAAAACCAAGGAGAGAGAGACCTGGAGGAGTTCTTCTGGGGTCAGAACGAATATCAGACACTCTTAAAATGAGCCCAATTTTGTCTGTATTAGTCTGTGATGCAATTCAAACCTCAGTGCATTGTTGAAAAGAATAGAATTTTCAATCTGCAAGTGGTGGAATTCGACATCTGGGCCTGGTCAGGAAAGAGAGAGAGAAAGCTCAGCCCATACAACTGATATCTGAGAATGGCAGTGTTTCTTACAACTGTGTCCCTTTGGTCTTTGACACTGGCTTCTCTCAATTAGCGTAATGTCTGGAGTTCACTTGTAATAGTTTGTGTATCGGTCATTTGTTAGTTTTTGTGCTGATGGTATTCAATGTATAGATGGTGCCAACCTTCTTTGCCCATTTGAATTTTCATACATTCATGTTATTTTTAGTTTCTAACATGCGCGCGCGCACACACACACACACACACACACTATGTTGAATATTTGCATAGAGGTTTTTTTTGAATATAAAATTGTATTTCTCTGAAGCAAGTATTCAGGAGAGGGATTTTTAGGTAATGTGTTAAGGGCATATGTAATTTTACAAGAAACTAAAAATTATTTTCCTGTGTAGCTGTTTCTTTTTGCATTCCCATTAGCAATGTTTTAGACTCTAGAAACCTGGTTTGCTCACCAGCATTGGTATGATCCATCTTTCTTCTTAATTTCAGCCATTCTAAAAAGGGTGTTTGGGTATCTTATTGTGGTCTTGATTTGAATTTCTCTGATGAAAAATCCTGTTGAGATCCTGTTTATATGCCTATGTGTAATCTGTACATCTTCTTTAATGAAATGCCTGCACAAACCTTTGCCTATTTTATGCATGGGTTGCCTCTTCTTTTATTCACTGTTGAGTTTTGAGGGTTCTTACTATAATTACATAGGTGGTGATATGATTTGCAAATTTTCTCATCTAAAACTTGACATTCATTTTCTTAAAATCACTTGAGTACAAAAGGATTTTAAGTTAAATGAAGTTCAACTGATATTAATTTCATTTATTGATCATGATTTAACCTTTAATTTTCAAGATCTTTGGTCAACTATTAATAATTTTATATTTTCAATTGTAATTGCTTTTATCTTTATTTGTATAAATTTAAGGACTATGGGTGCAACTTTGTTACATGGAAATATTACACAGTGGTATTGGCTTTAGTGTACCCAACACCCAAGTAACGTACATTGTACCCATTAGGTGATTTTTCATCATGCTCCCAACTCCTACCCTCCCATTCTGCTAAGTCTCCAATGTCCATAATCCCTCTCTCCATATCCTTGTGTACACACTGTTTTCCTCCCACTTATAAGTAATAATGTGTGATACGTGCCTTTCTGTTTGTGAGTTAGTTCACTATTTATAATGTCCCCCAGTTCTAGGCATCTTGCTACAAAAGACACAATTTCATTCCTTATTGTGGCTGACTAGTATTAAATTGTGCATATATGCTATATTCTTTTATAAAATCATCTGTTGGTGGACACTTAGGTTGTCATATGTGCTATGGAGAATAGATTTGTGGTAAACATAGAAGTGTGGGTATCTTTTTGAAATAATGATTTCTTTGTCTTTGGGTAGTTACCCAGTAGTGGGATTGGTAGAATAAAGGCCAGTACTGTTTCTCATTTTTTGGAAAGTCTCCATACTGTTTCCTCTCTCTCTCTCTCTCTCTTTTTAAAACTATACTTTAAGTTCTGGGATACATGTGCAGAATGTGCAGGTTTGTCACATAGGTATACATAGGCCATAGTGGTTTGCTGCACCCACCAACCCATCATCTACAATAGGTATTTCTCCTAATGCTATCCCCTCTAGTCGCCCACTCCCCAACAGTCTCCGTTGTGTGATGTTTGTTCCCCTCCCTGTGTCCTTGTATTCTCATTGTTCAACTCCCACTTGTGAGTGAGAACATGTGGTGTTTGGTTTTATGTTCTTGTGATAGTTTGCTGAGAATGATGGTTTCCAGCTTCATCCATGTCCATGCAAAGCACATGAACTCATCCTTTTTATGGCTGCATAGTATTCCATGGTGTATATGTGCCACATTTTCTTTATCCAGTCTATCATTGATGGGCATTTGGGTTGGTTCCAAGTCTTTGCTATTGTCAACAGTGCTGCAATAAAAATATGTGTGCATGTGTCTTTATAGCAGCATGATTTATAATCCTTTGGGTATATACCAAATAATGAGATTGCTGGGACAAATGGTATTTCTAGTTCTATTTAGATCCTTGAATAATCACCACACTGTCTTCCACAATGGTTGAAGTAATTTACACTACTAACCACAGTGTAAAAACGTTCCTATTTCTCCACATCCTCTCCAGCAGCTTTTGTTTCCTGACTTTTTAATCATCGCCATTCTAACTGGCGTGAGATGGCATCTCTTTGTGGTTTTGATTTGCATTTCTCGAATGACCAATGATGATGAACTTTATTTTATATGTTTGTTGGCTGAATAAATGTCTTCTTTTGAGAAGTGTCTGTTCATAACCTTCCCCCAATTTTTGATGGGGTTGTTTGTTTTTTTATTGTAAGTTTGTTTAAGTTCCTTGTAGATTCTAGATATTGGCCCTTTGTCAGATGGATAGATTGCAAACAATTGCTCCCATTCTGTAGGCTACCCATTCACTCTGATGATAGTTTCTTTTACTGTGCAGGAGCTCTTTAGTTTACTTAGATCTCATTTGTCAATTTTGACTTTTGTTGCCATTGCTTTTGGTGTTTTAGTCATGAAGTCTTTGCACATGTCTATGTACTGAATGGTATTGCTTAGGTTTTCTTCTAGGGTTTTTATGGTTTCAGGTCTCACATTTAAGTCTTTAACCCATTATGTGTTAATTTTTGTATAAGGTGTAAGGAAGGGATCTAGTTTCAGTTTTCTGAATATGGCTAGCTAGTTTTCCCAACACCATTTATGAAATAGGGGATCATTTTCCCCATTGCTTCTGTCAGGATTTTCAAAGATCAGATGGGTGTAGATGTGTGGCATTATTTTTGGGACCTCTGTTCTGTTCCATTGGTCTATATATCTGTTTTGGTACCAGTACCATGCTGTTTTGGTTACTGTAGCCTTGTAGTATAGTTTGAAGTCAGGTAGCATGATGCCTCCAGCTTTGTTCTTTTTCCTTAGGATTGTCTAGGCTATATGGGCTATTTTTTGATTCCATATGAAATTTAAGGTAGTTTTTTTCTAATTCTGTGAAGAAAGTCAGTGGTAGCTTGACGGGGATAGCATTGAATCTATAAATTACTTCAGGCAATATGGCCATTTCCACGATATTGATTCTTCCTGTCTATGAACATGGAATGTTTTTCCATTTGTTTGTGCCCTCTCTTATTTCCTTGGGCAGTGGTTTGTAGTTATCTTGAAGAGGTCCTTCACATCCTTTGTAAGTTGTATTCCTAGGTATTTTATTCTCTTTGTAGCAATTGTAAATGAGAGTTCACTCATGATTTGGCTCTCTGTTTTTCTATTATTGGTGTATAGGAATGTTTGTGATTTTTCCACATTGATTTTGTATCCTTAGACTTTGCTGAAGTTGCTTATCAGCTTAAGGAGATTTGGGGCTGAGATGATAGGGTTTTCTAAATATACAATCATGTCATCTGCAAACAGAGACAGTTTGACTTCCTCTTTTTCTATTTGAATACCCTTTATTTATTTCTCTTGCCTGATTTTCCTGGCCAGAACTTCCAATACTATGTTGAATGGGAGTGGTGAAACAGGGCATCCTTGTCTTGTGCCGGTTTTCAAATCCACCATGATCAAGTTGGCTTCATACCTGGGATGCAAGGCTAGTTCAACATATGCAAATCAATAAACATAATCCATCACATAAAGAGAACCAATGGAAAAAAAACACATGATTATCTCAATAGATGCAGAAAAGGTCTTCAATAAAATTCAACACCCCTTCATACTAAAAACTCTCATTAAACTAGGTATTGATGGAATGTATCTCAAAATAATAAGAGCTGTTTATGACAAACGCACAGTCAATATCATACTGAATCCATACTGTTTTCTATAGAGGTCGTACTCATCCACATTCTCATCAACAGTGTCTAAGAATTCACTTTACATTTCATCCTCTCCAACATCTGTTATTTTTGACTTTTTAATAATAGCCATTGTGAATGATATGATATCTCACTACAGTTTTAATTTGCATTTCCCTGATGATTAGTGATGCTGAGCATTTTTTCTATATCTATTGTCCATTTATATGTGTTATTTGCAAAAATGTCTACTCATGTTCTTTGCTCATTTTAATGGGGTTACTTGGTTCTTGTTTTCTTTTGTTGTTGTCGAGTTTCTTGTTAATTCTGCATATTAGTACTCTGTCAGATGTACAGTGTGCAAATATTTTCTATCATTCTGCACTTTGTCTGTTCACTCTGTTGCTGTGAAGAAACTTGTTAGATTCATTAAGTCCCATTTGTCTATTGTTTGCTTTTTGTCTTTTCGTTTTTGGCTTGTGCTTTTGAGTTCCTAGTCGTAAATTATTTACCTAGGCCAATGTCCAGAAGAGTTGTCCTGGTGTTTTATTTGAATACATTTACAGTTTGAGGTCTTACATTTAAACGTTTAATCTATTTTGCGTTAATTATTTACATGTTGAGGGTGGGGGTCCAGTTTCATTCATGTGCATATAGCTATCCAATTTCCCCAGCACCCTTTATTGAATGGGGTGTCCTTTCCCTGGTGTATAGGTTGATTAATTTTTGTTAACTTTGTCAAAGATCACTTGGCCATAGATTATGTGGTTCAATTCTGGGTTCTGTAAAATGTACCCAAGAGCCTTGATTCTCCTGGGGCCTCAGTACTGATCTGCTCACTGCTTGAACTCTGTTGACTCAGTGATGCTCCTATCATTGTAGTGGTTTGTTGTCATGTGATGGCTTTCCTAAAATTGTGGACAATTCTGTTTTCTTTTATTATTATTATACTTTAAGCTTTAGGGTACATGTGCAAAATGTGTGGTTTGTTACATATGTATCCATGTGCCATGTTGGTGTGCTGCACCCATTAACTCGTCATTTAGCATTAGGTATATCTCCTAATGCTGTCCCTCCCACCTCCCCCCACCCCACAACAGTCCCCAGAGTGTGATCCCCTTCCTGTGTCCATGTGTTCTCATTGTTCAATTCCCACCTATGAGTGAGAACATGCGGTGTTCGGTTTTTTGTCCTTGCGATAGTTTACTGAGAATGGTGGTTTCCAGTTTCATCCATGTCTCTACAAAGGACATGAACTCATCATTTTTTTATGGCTGCATAGTATTCCATGGTGTATATGTACCACATTTTCTTAATCCAGTCTATCGTTGTTGGACATTTGGGTTGGTTCCAAGTCTTTGCTATCGTGAATAGTGTCGCAATAAACATACGTGTGCATGTGTCTTTATAGCAGCATGATTTATAGTCCTGTTCAAACATCAGCTAGGGATTTCATAAGAAAAGTGTTGTCGAATTTTTCATTTCTTTTCCACATTGCTCCTCAGACTTACTGAGATGGGTTTCTGATGTCAAGCTGAGGCATTTTCCTTTCCAAGTGTTGGATTTTATACTTACCTGGGTATTAAATCACTCCCTGTGTGGAAATCAGCTTCATCTATCACACCTTCCCTATAAAATTTTAGAAATTTATTTGTGCACTGCAAGCGAGACACTCCATGATGAGGACACATTCCATCTTTCTTGTTGTTTCATAAAATTACTTTATTAGTGTAAATTTTTCTCTGCAAAAAAAGATGGTATCTGGATTTTAATTAATCATCCTGCTCTTTTATCTCCACATTCTTCTCCAACACTATTTCCTGCAGTTTAAGAATGTCATATGTTATAGATATTTGTATTCAGCCCCTTGGAAGGATATGAGCTCAAGAAATAGGTGGCCACATATCAGTGATGCATGTGGCCGAGGTAACGGGAATCTTAGATGCTCAATCCTTGTCAAACAGGATACAGCCTCTGCTTACATGAATCACTAACAGGGAACATGCCATTTAATAGTACAGAATAGGAAAACAGACAGGGCTCTGAGTCTGGTTGGTATAGGAAACACAAGCCCTGGCAGGAAATGGCATCTCAGTCACACTTTCCTGTTCTGCAGAGGTAGGGAGGGAGCACCACTGAGACGCAGCCTGGGTTCTTGTACAGGAGGCATCCTGGGCTGTGTCTCTGTGCTCTCCATGCGCAGTAATACGTGGCTGTGTCCACAGGGTCCATGTTGGTCATGGTAAGGACCACCTGACTTTTGGAGGTGTCCTTGGGATGGTGAGCCTGTTCTTCAGATATGTGCTGTAGGATATTTTGTCATTCAAAAAAATGTGTGCAGGCCACTCCAGGGCCTTCCCTGGGGGCTGACGGATCCAGCTCATACCCATTCCAGAAGTGCTGAGTGAGAACCCAGAGACAGTGCAGGACAGCATGAGGGTCTCTGTGGGTTTCACCAGCGCAGGACCAGACTCCTTCAAGGTGACCTGGGACAAGACTCCTGTGGAGAAGACATAAGAAGATGAAGCCCACAAAGGAGAGAACTGATGTTTCCCTGACCACAACACTCACAGGAAGGGGTGGTCAGCAGCAGAAGTGTGGAGCAAAGCGTGTCCATAGTGGGGCACAGGAGTCACTGAGCGAAGCCCCATTCTCGGCTTTTGAACCCAGAGGAGGGTGGAGCTGGTGGAGATTTGCATCCCCTCATCTGAGTCCTACTTTATGGGGTGCACTCAGGTCTCAGGACTCAGTAGGGGAGTGCATCTATGGTGAGGAGCAGTGAGCCCTAAGGTGTGGGCGTCCACGTGTGCTCTCCATGGGGGACTCCATCTCATTTCAGGACCATGCCTCTCAGCCAAGGCTCTGAGATTCCTGCTCCTACAGACAGGGTCTTCTCTAAGGCTCACCCAGGGAGCATGCAGCTTTCTGGTTTTAGTCCTAGAGGAGGAGAGTAGAAATCAATAGAGATGGTTTTCTTTCTTCCTTCAGGAGAAATGAGGGTGGGAATCTGGTAGAGCAAGGGGCTTCCCATAAGTTTCTGATAAAAATCCTCTTTGTTTCGGGGGAAAGTGATGGTTTTTTTAAATGATAGAGAATACATCAACAAAACATTTAAAAATGTATTGTGTAAAGAAGTGTAAATGGCATCTCAGCCATTTACACACTGCAAGACACACTGCTTGTTAGTGTGTCTGCACATAGGTGCATTCCTATAGGAATGTTCCATGGATAATCAATCTTGTCTTTATGCCCTGTCAGCCCTTTAGGAAGAGTAGACTGCATCTCTGGCATCCCTCTTCCAGCGCATGAGTGAGCAGAGGCTTTAAACAGGGTAATTGGAGGAATCCCAGGGGAGCAGCTGGCAGACTGTTCCCAGCCTTGATTTCCACCTGCCCTAGAGGTGGTCTCTGTGCTCATAAGGCCATGGAGACTTTTGTCAGTTCAGATTGACCTAATTACTGCAAACAATAATGTACAGTAATTGGAAATTTCTAGAACAATGCACATATACATACACACCTCCATGCTAGCCATTCTGAGCTCTGTGATTTAGTGGAAGTTAAGCATTTGCACTGCAGCCATAAAGTAGGATCATTATGTAACTCACAATGTTGTTGTAAAATCATAGTTCTGCAATAATTAAAGCCTGGTGATTTACACTGGGCTCTGTTGCTGAGAGTTTTGGTTGTCAGCTGCAGGAAACAAGACTAAGAGGCAGTGAGATAAAATTAGTTTTCTTAGATTTAAAAAATGGCCTGGATGTGGCTCATGGAAAAGAAGACAGTAACATTCAAAGTCGTAGCCAATAAGCCCTGGGTTTTTACCTCACTTACCTCTTAGAAGCTCAACTAAAGCTGACTTTCTCCTTTCATTGTCTTCAATAATGTTTCAAAGTCTGGGAAAGATTAAGGTTGGGCTAAATTTTGCCAATGTTACTTTCAATTCATAATAAAAATGATTTTTTGAGTTATTTCTTAGAGTAAAATAATGACAAATTAGCCAAAATGTGTACTGATACCTGTGAGCAAATATAATATGGAAATAGGCATGTTCTAATACTAAAAAATAAATATTAGAAGTTGGGATGATATTAAGTGAAATTCAGTGGAGATGTATTGACCTGCATATTACTGTGTTATTGTGTAGTCAAGATATTTTAGAAAATCATAGAATAAAATTCAACATTCATTCCTGATAGAAATGATCTAAAATTAGGTATAAAAGAAGGATATCTCAAAAAATAAAGTGCATATATGAGAAAAACACAGCTTTCATCACACGAAGAATGGAAAAACTGGGAAATTTTCCTCTAAGAAGTGGAAGAAGACAAAAATGCCCATTTTTATCACTTTTATTCAGAATAGTACTGAAATGCTAGCCAGAGTATTTAGTTAACAGTAAAAGGAAATTACCTCAAATTTGGAATTGTGGAAGTCAGATTTCCTGTGTGCAGACAAAAAGATCTTATATTAAAAAAAGAAAACTAAAGCCTTCTCAAAAACTATTAGGATTCATAAGCAAATTAAGTAAAGTTGTAAGATTCACCATCTACATACAATAATTGGTGGCATTTCTATATGGTGACAGCAAAACATCTGAGAATGAAATCTATGAAACATTTCCTTTTACAATAGCTGCAAAATATACCTAGGAATAAATGTTACCAAATAAGAGAAAGATTTCTGGAAGAAAACTATAAATTATTGGTAATAGAAAATGAAATGGACATACATAAATAGGACATATACCCCAGATGCTCCACATTTATGGATTGGAAGAATTAATAGAATTAAAATTTTCATACTACCCAAAGTTATTTACAGATTAGATAAATTACCTATTAAAATAATAATGGCCTTCTTCACAGAAATAAGAAAAGCAATCCTACAATTCACACGTAGGCATGAAAGACCCAGAATAGAAAAGACCATCCCCCAAATGCATGGCATTTACACATCTGCAGTTCATTCATTTGATCATAACAGTCCCCAAACTCTTAACTCATTTCATCATCAACTCTAAACTCTAAAGTTTAAAACATAATTTAAATATTAACTAAACCATACACGGGTAAAATTTGAGGTACAATTATTTCTGAAACAAATTTCTCTCTAACTCTGAACCAGTAAAACCAGATATCTTATTTTATTGGGGCTGCTTTAACAAAGTGTCATAAAGTGCATGACTTTAACAAGACATATTTATTCCGTGCAGTGCCAAATGCTGGGAAGCCCAAGAAAGCCAATCACATGTATGTAAATGTTTCCTTCCTGATTTGCAGATGGCCATAATTTTATTGTATCATCTCATGACAGGGAAGCAAGAGAGGAAAGCTCTCCCATGACTTTTTATTAGAGCACTAATCTCATTTATGATGGCTTCACCCTTTTCACCTAATCACCCCTTAAATGGCCCACACCCCAATTACACCACATTGGGGATTAGGGTTCCACAATATTAATTTTGGAATTGCATACACATTCAGTCCATAGCACTGGACAAGTTATTTGATTTCAAAACACAGTGGTGAGTTAGGCATAAAATAGACATTTTCTCCCCCAAAGAGAAAAATAGGAAAGAAAAGAGGGGTGATGTGTCCCCAGCAACTACAACGCATAATAAAACAAATTACCATAGGCCTTAAGGCTCAAGTGTAATCTTCTCTGGGCCAAGCTTCTTCTTTCCCAGCTCATTGCAGCAGCAGAATTAATTCCAATGCTTTAGGTAGAGGCACCAATGGGTAACTGCTGAGTTAAGGTCCCATGCCAAAGACCCCATGCAGCCCTACACACAAGGCTCACCGGGAGTTCCTGAGTTCCAGGCAGTGGTAGGAGTCTTTTCCTCAAGGTTTTAAGCATGGACGGTCTGGTCTGTTGAAACCAAGGTAGTGGTCATGATTACTTCTAAATAAATTCAAGATTTATTTTTCTTTCTTCTGGAAGAATAGTGCACATTTGCAACCAAGTAGCTCCATCCTCTTAAATCTGAAGAATCTGACAGTATTCATCCATTTTGTCCCATCTCCATTCTTGTTCTTTAAAACCTGCATTCTCTTTTAATACCATAAATTCTTTATCAAGTGATATTACAGCCTCACACTCACTGTTCTCTTCAGAACACACTTTCTGATTTTTGCAACACAGATAGATTGAGAATTTTCCAAGCCTTTAAGTTTTGGATACTTTCTCCCTTATAATTTCATTTTCAATTCATCTCTTTCTTATTAAAAATGCCCAGGAGAAACCAAACTAAACTTTCAACGTTTTACTTAGAAGAGTTATCAGCTAAATATTCAAATTCGCTGCTCAAAGTTCTCCTTTACTAAATATCACAACATAGTCTAGACAAGTTTTTTTGTCACTTTATAACAAAGATCACCATTTATCCAGTTTCCAATAGCACTCTACTCATTTTAGTCTATCAGAATAACCCTTAATATATAAATTTCTTTATGCATGTCAAAACTATCCAGCCTTTTACACATAACCCAATTCCAAGGTACTTTCACAGTGTTGAAATAATTGTAACATCAGAACCCCACTTCTTCATCCGAAATTCTGTGTAGTCAGTTCAAACAGATTAAAAACGATCATACTTGGTAACTTACGCAACCTTAATTTTATCTCAGTTCCTCAATTCTGGAAATTCAAAGATAAACATGCTGGCAAGATACTTTTTATTTTGAGGCTTCTACTGTTGGCTCATAGCAGCCACCATATTGCTATTTGGTCACATGACATCTTCACGTGGAGCATGTGTGCGTGTGTGTATGTAAAGAGAGAGAAGGGTTCCAGGAGAGAGAGAGAGAGAGACCCTGATGTCTTTACCTCTACAGGCATTAATTCCATTTTAATGATTCCACACCCCTAATTTGCTGCACAATTAAATACTTTCTTTGTTCGTCCATTATTGAATTGTAAAGAAATACCTGAGGCTGGGTAATTTATAAAGGACATAGGTTTTATATGGCTCACAGTTGTACAGGCTGTACAGCAAGTGTGGTGCTGACATCTGTTTCTGCTAAGTGCCTCAGAAAGCTTACAGTTAAGGCAGAAGCTGAAGGAGAGCAAGAGTGTCACATGACAATAGGGGGAAAGATAAGAGAAGGGAGTGGTACCAGGCTCTTTCAATCAGCTCTCATGTGAACTGATAACTCATTCATCACCAAGGGGATGACACTAAGTAACTCATGAGGGATATGCCCCTAATGCCATACCTCCCAGCAGACTTCACCTCCAACATTGGGGATCACAGTTGGGGATTTGGAGAAAACACACATCCAGACCACATCATTCTACCCCTTATGTCTTTCTTACATTGCACTATACAATAATCCCTCCCCAGTAGTCCTTGAAAATCTGAACTTGTTTTGGCATTAATTCAAAATCCAAAGTTCAGACTCAAGGAAAAGTTCCTTTCACCTATGAGACTGGAAAATCAAAAATAAGTTATTTACGTCCAAAGTACAATGATGGGTCAGAAATTGGGTGAGGAGTCCTATGCTAAAAAGAGAAATTGGCCCAAAAATTGGGTAAAGATTTTCATGGAAGGCCAAAACCTAGTCAGACAGTCCTTCAATCTTAAGGCTCTAAAATAATCATTGACTCCATGTCTTGTGACCTGTAGGAGGGTGGGTCCCCAAGGCCTTGGGCAGCCCTACGTTTGTGACTTCCCTAATGCAGCCCATAAGGCTGCTCTCATGGGTTGGAGTTGGGTCCCTGTGGCTTTTCCATACTCGAGCTGCAAGCTGCCTGTGGATCTACCATTCTGGGGTCTGGAGGTTGGTAGCCCCTTCCATAGCTCCACTTGGCAATGTCATGGTAGGGACTCTGTGTGGAAGATCCAACCACACATTTTCCCTGCGATTGCCCTGAAAGATTTACTTTGTCCCCTAAAAGAGGGAAGTGCATGGTAATACTTGATGTAATTTAATGATGTATCTGAAAGCTTCATGGTCATACAAATACACATATACGCACAACAGCCCAGCAAAGACACATAAGTGTGCTCAGGCAAAATGAATGTATATTTAAACACCAAAACACCATGCCCATTTGTTTCATATTATTCTAATTATTTAGTGGCATTTAAATTGTGTTTGCAGTTTGAGATTGTAGTACAAAATAATGTTTTCATACGTGTATGTCTGCCTATTCCAATATTTAAAAAAAATACACTTCAATACATGTTTTGGTAAAACTGTATGTAAATGCCATTCTTGTCAAATATGTCACTTAAATGTGCAATGGTATATATTTTAAATATTGGCCTGTTATTAATAAATTGAATAACTAATAAGGCAAGCATCACTTTTTAAGTTGTATTACATTATTTGTTGGTTTTAGATTGTAGTTTTCAAACTAGGCAGGATAAAAATTCCTTATTTGAAAAGTTTTGCAAAAGAAATTTTGGGCATGAATATTCAATACAAACTCTAATCTTTATTTGCCAATATGCCTTTATAATAGAGACCATCTGGCATTATGAAACTAAACCCAGCCCATGCTTTTCAGGACTCACTCACAATGGCAGCTTCCTAGAGGGTGGCGTGAGAGTGTGCAAGCACATGGGGATTTGGACTTCATAATCAAAGGACTAGTGAGCCCCAAGCCTGAGCACATAGAGGGCAGCAGGAGGTGAAGAGCCCACTCTGTGGTACTTAAGAAAGGGAGGGTATGGGATGAGGGTGATGTCTGCAGGGACCTAGAAAAGGATGAGGAGGGCAGAGAGTGCAGGTAGATGAGCATATTCTAAGGAGAACTGTTATACTTCTAAACTTGGTTGGCTTCAGTGATTATGAAAAGAAAGGAACTGATTCACCAGACTTGGAAGACAGAAAGTAAAGGGACTTTCTTTTTCTGCATGGAGACTGAGGAAGATAAAAGGCTTTCAAAGAAGAAGGGAAGGTGGAGAAACAGTCTGAAAAACAGGACACTGGAAACCAAACAAAGTGGAGAAACAGAGCCATTAAAGTGCTGTTTATTTTCCACAAACAGCAGATGAAAAAAAAAGAAACAAAACACCATGCATATGCTGAGTTAAAGTTAGAAAACATATACAATTGTTTGACTATTACAGCACAAAAACACAAAACTCTATTCATGGAAATAGTTTGTATTGAGGATATGCATTTTTTTTCTAAGACAGGGTCTCACTCTGTCACCAAGGCTGGTGTGGAGAGGCACAATCACAGCTCACTGCAGCCTCAAACTCCCAGGCTTAAGGAATCCTCCCTCCTCAGCCTTTCAAGTAGCTGGTTGCACCAATCTCAGCTATTTTTTCTTTTATGTGTAGAAAGCATCTCACCATGTTGCCAGGCTGTTCTAAAACTCCTGAGCTCAAGTAATCTGTCTGCCTCAGTCTCCCCACGTGCTGGGATTACAAATGTGATTTTAAAAATTTTACTATTTTAATAACAGTATTATTTTAATAATTAAAATATATAAATAACCTATTTTAATAATTGTCCCAAGAGACCATTGCTAGTATTACTCAGAAAATATGCAGCAATAAAAGTTGCATTACATCCCTGTTCTAAGTTAGTGTTTTGTAAGTAAAAGGAATCATGGAATTAAAAGGAAAAAACTGTCAGACATCCTGGGGAAGACTTTTGCTTGACGAGGTCAGGAATTTCCAGGGTCTGAAAGGAAATCACAGCCTCTGAAGCTCCTGATGTGCAACTGCCTTCTAAGAGAATCTGCATGTCCTGAGCGCCCCCTGATGGTTCTGAGCGCCCCCTGGTGGCTCTGAGTACCCCCTGGTGATCTGAGCCCAGAATTGTTGTCTTTAGCGCCACCTATGTCCTGAGCGCCCCCTTGTGGTTCTGAGCACCCACTGGTGGTCCGGAGCACCCTCTCGTGGTCCTGAGCGCCCCCTGTTGGTTCTGAGTACCCCCTCTTGTCCTGAGCGTCCCCGAGTGTTTCTGAGCGCCCCCTGGTGGTGCTGAGCGCCCCCTGGTGTCCTGAGCGCCCCCTGGTGGTTCTGAGCACCCACTGGTAGTCCTGAGCGCCCTCTCGTGGTCCTGAGCGCCCCCTGTTGGTTCTGAGTACCCCCTCTTGTCCTGAGCGTCCCCGAGTGTTTCTGAGCGCCCCCTGGTGGTACTGAGCACCACCTGGTGGTTCTGAGCGCCCCCTGGTGTCCTGAGCGCCCCCTGGTGGTTCTGAGCGCCCTCTGGTGGTTCTGAGAACCCCGTGGTGACATGAGGGCAGTAGTGTTGCCTTGAGCGCCACCTAGTGTCCTGAGCACCCCCCTTGTGGTTCTGAGCACCCACTGGTGGTCCTGAGCGTCCCCTAGTGGTTCTGAGCACCCCCTGGCGTACTGAGCACTCCCTGGAGGTCCTAAGCACCCCTTTGTTTCCTGACCACCCCATGGTGGTTCTTAGCAGCATCTACCACGCAGTTCCCTCCTGTCTCTCTGCAGAGATTTTTGTGTCTGGGCTCACACGGATCTTCCCTCTCCTGTGTCCCTCACTGTAATACACGGCCTTCCCCTTGGCTTTCAGGTTGGTCATTGTAAGGTAGACTGCACTTGAAATGGTGTCGCTTGGGAATGTTAATTTTTCTGTACTCATGGAGAGTAACCCCGAGAACTCCCATATGATCTCTCACTGTTGCTACCCACACCAATTCCTGTTGTGAAGCATGCTGGACCAAGCTCATGCTGTACCCAGTAAATCCGAAACCAGAAGCTTTGCAGGACAGTCTCAGTGAACCGCTGGGTTGTTAAATTTTTCTCCTTCTGACTCCATCAGTAAACATCACACAGGACTTCTGTGAACACAGAGGAAACAGACTGAGAACAGCTCCAAGTGGAGCAGCCACAGCTAGACCTGATTCACAAGGGACACTAATATTGAGGGGGATGAGAAGGGAATCCAGATCAGTGCAGACCCCATGGTGTGGACACTGAGGAAGGGCACAGACATGGGGTGGCTCCATACCAGGGCCTGAAGGAAGAGGGCATGAGCTGCCTTTCATGAGGAGGGGTGGGGACACATTTCCGTGTCTTCATGTTTGTGGTCATGGGTGCACTGCTCAGCATTGCTCATCCATCCTCTGTGTCTACATTTCGGGAGGGCAGGGTCAAAGGATTTCTGGATCTGCATGCATAGCATTATTCTGCCCATTACTCTTTTTTTTATTCTCTAATGTGGACACTGTTCAGGTATCTTCATAGTAGCACACATTATCAACAAATATGTCCAGTAAGAAAATAAAAGTACATTTCCAGAGAAAATGGACACCTGTCTTTAATTGGTACATTTAGAGCTGCAAACTACTGTTTTTGACAATAAGGCAAAGTTAGGTTACAAAGAAAAAAAAAATACAGATCTACACTTTATTAGGGAGGGGGTTTATAATTACCATTATCTTGAGATCATTTTGCCACAAAACAATTCAACATTGAATATATCTGCCTGTGTAAGGAAACAGTAAATGTGGACATATGTGTACTTATCTGAGTGAAGAGTTCACATGGAGACATGTTTGCTTGTCTGAGACAAGAGTCCACATGAGGAAAAGTCTGTTTTCTGAGGAAAGCGTAAATGTAAGGACATACGTGGTAGTCTGAGGAAAGTGTCCACGTGGAGACATGTGTTTTTGTCTGAGGGAAGAATCCACAAGAGTAAAGGTGTGTTTGTCTGACAGAAGACTCCACGTGTTGATAGGTGTGTGGACTCATCTGAGTGTGAATGCCCATTTAGGGACAGTATATGCCTGAACTGAGCTGAAGTTTGGGGAAAATCTTTCTCAATCAAGGAAAGAAAATAATCCTGTGGATTATTTGCTTGTCAGGATGAAAAAACTTGGGTCACATAGAAAATTGATTTTTTTAAAATTAAAGATCTTTAGTGAATGTCAACATCTTATATGCAAATAAGGAAAACTAATTCATTCTTTGTTGCGTGTATCTTATGGCATTCTCACCAAATAAGTTATTAGATAATTTATACAGTCTGCATTTGACCCTAGGGATAATGTACTGCTAAATATCATTTTAAATTGTATATATTTAGGTTTATATTTTTCATCACAAAATTATGAGCTTAGACAAATTAATTGTGTCATGTCTCAACCATTGCATATCACTAAAAATAGTTTTACTCTTCTTAAATATTGCCTTTTTAACTTATTTGATATCCATTCTGTAAATTCCTGGAATATCCTCTATATGTTTACTTGACTGTAGTTTTGGCTTTTACAGAATTCAAATAAAGAAACTATACAGTGTAATTGAAATGACTTTACTGAAGAAAGTGGAAAATGAAGTTGCTGATCTAAGGAACTTTGAAAATGAGGAAATTCTATAAGTTTAAAGTGTAAAGAAACTGCATATAAGCACTCTATTCTAGTAGATAAAAATGGTTCCAAGAAGGGTACAGCTGTACATTTCTGATACTGCAATGCATGTGTCCTGAATTGTGCAGCTAAGTAATAAAATGGCATATGGTGGGATGGGGTTACTCCCTTTGCAGTGGGTGATTATGGACAGTCAAGGAATCCTAGAAAGGTCCATACGGTGGTAACATAGTTGGATGAGGAGACCAGTATATTCTCATTTTTAATGTAATAAAGTTACAGAAGACAAGATACATAAATAGTTTCAATGTGTCCTTAAACATGAGTTCATATAAACATGCACATTTACTAGGCCAGTTAGTTGAGAGGTCCTAAAAGTACTTATACCACATTAACAACACATATACCCAGTATCGCAAATTTTATTTTAATACTATATTTTAACATCAGAAAGAAGCAATCTTTAGAAAAATGTCTGATTCCATGTATGAAAAAGTTAATATAGAAAATGGGCTTAGAATGTATTGTAATACCAGGAAACAGGAAAGTGTTCAAAAACAAAAGGATGAGGTGTGCTGTAAGAATGCAATATCCAAACTAAATGAGCTCCCAGCACCTAATAAAACTGTGGTGATTTGAAGAATAAAATGAATAATGTAGCATGGATTTACTTCAGAGTATGAAATAGACATCCATAAACCAATACAGATATTAATAGATGGCTAAATAAAGAAATAATGTGGAAAAGAACACATCTCCTTACAGAAATATTCCAAATATGTTAGGGTGATAGTCCTCTAATCAGGTAGGTGATGTTTAAACACTCATGAGTAGATTGTGGCCTGAGATTAGAGAGACGGAAAAAAAATCACTATTAGTAATTTTATGATGAGATTTCAGATATAATGCCAAAGACATGATCTATGGATAAATGAAATTTTACCTGTTTCTTTAATTTGTAAAAACACACACACACATATGTATTTTTCTGCAATACACACCGACAAGGGAGTAAAAGACAGCAACAGATGTGGAGAAAATAATTCCAAGTCACGTATTTGTTAAATGTTTCCTTTTGATTTGTTAAATGGCTTTTTTGATCAATATGCAGGTATACTTACAACTAATCAGAAGAAAACAATGCGATTAAAAATTAACCAAGTATGAATCACAACAAAATCTAAAATAGACAAATGGGATCTAAGTAAACTAAAGAGCTTCTGCACAGCAAAAGAAACTATCAGCAGAGTGAACAGGCAACCTGCAGAATGGGAGAAAATTTTTGCGTTCTATCCATCTGACAAATGGCTAATGTCCAGAATCTACAAAGAACTTAAATTTATAAGGAAAAAACAAACAGCCCCATCAGAAAGTGGGCAAAGGATATGAACAGACACTTCTCAAAACAAGATATTTATGCAGCCAAGAGACAAATGAAATAATGTTCAGCATCACTGGTCATTAGAGAAATGCAAATCAAGACCACGATGAGATATCATCTTATGCCAGTTAGAATGGCGATCATTAACAAGTCAGGAAACAACAGCTGCTAGAGATGATGTGGAGAAATAGGAACGTTTTTATACTGTTGGTGGGAGTGAAAATTAGTTCAACCATTGTGGAAGACAGTGTGGTGATTCCTCAAGGGTCTAGAACTAGAAATACCATTTGACCCAGTGATCCCATTACTGGGTTTATACCCAAAGGATTACAAATCATGCTACTATAAAAACAAATGCACACATATGTTTATTGCGGCCATATTCACAATAGCAAAGTTTTGGAACCAACCCAAATGTCCATCAGTAATAGACTGGATAAAGAAATGTAGCACATATACACCATGGAATATTATGCAGCCATAAAAAAGGATGAGTTCATGTCCTTTGCAGGGACATGGATGAAGCTGGAAACCATAATTCTCAGCAAACTATCACAAGGACACAAAACCAAACACCACATGTTCTCACCCATAAGTGGGAGTTGAACAATGAGAACGTATGGACACAGGGAGGGAAACATCACATACCGGGGCTTGTCAGTGGTGGCAGACTGGGGGAGGGATAACATTAGCAGAAATACCTAATGTAAATGACGAGTCGATGGGTGCAGCAAACCAACATGGCACATGTATACCTATGTAACAAACCTGTATGTTGTGCACATGTATCCCAGAACTTAAAGTATAACAAAAAAATTAACCAAGTATCAGGAGAGGCATCTCACCAAAAATTATATGAACATTTTTAAATATGATTTTTTTATTGGGGACATGTGCATTTAAATAAAAATTAGATCCCATTATTCACCTACTAGAATGGTTAAAACACACAATTCTTATAATGATAAATGACAATATGAATGTGGAAAACCAAGAACTATCATGCATTGATGGTGGGAATTCAAAATGGGACGTGCACAAAAGGAGATATTTTGGCATTTTTTAAATAGAGATAAAAGTAGAGTTAAAATGTGATTTGTGCCTGTGTTCCAAAATATTGACAACACTGATTCAGAAATTGATGTTTACAAAGATACCTACAGAGGAAATTCTATACCAGTTTAATTAATTTGATTCATTCTCCAGTCCCTGAAATTTGCTTACAGAATAAATCTTGTATGAAAAATCTCTCAAATAGTTAAAATTTCTCAAATAAACATTAATATTATTTTTCTTTAATGACTTACTTAATGTCATTTTCTAAGAATGTCTTCAATGTAATAATCTTTATCATTTCCTCCATGCCAGCACAGCTGCTTCCTCCCTGGGGTTTCTGACACTCTGAGGATGTGGGTTTTCATACCGTGTCTCTCACACAGTAATACACGGCTGTGTCCTCAGATCTCAGGCTGCTCAGCTCCATGTAGGCTGTGCTCGTGGACGTGTCCCTGGTTATGGTGACTGCCCTGGAACTCCTGTGCATATTGTGTGTTACCATTGCGAGTGTTGAACTCTCTCATCCACTCAAGCCCTTGTCCAGGGGCCTGTTGCACCCACTGCATGTAGTAGTTGGTGAAGGTGTATCCAGAAGCCTTGCAGGAGACCTTCACTGAGGCCCCAGGCTTCTTCACCTCAGCCCCAGACTGAACCAGCTGTACCTGGGACTGGGCACCTGTGGAGAGGACACAGGAGTGGATAAAATCCCCCTTGACTAGACTTAATCCCCTCCTCATCACTGGGACTTGTTGGCACCTTACCTGTAGCTGCTGCCACCAAGAAGAGGATCCTCCATGTCCAGTCCATGGTGAGGAGCTGAGCTATCAGGGGATTCTCTAGAGGAGGGATGTGGTTGTTGGGTGATGCTCTCAGGCACAGACTTATCCATATTTACCTCAGTGGATCTCAGATTATTTGCATATTCATGAGACAGAGCATTTCATAGCTCAAAGCCTGACCCGTGATAAGATAGGGAAAATAAATGCCACATCCCCCTTACTAGAGTGAGATGCTGATGGTCCCAGCCCTAATCCTGCTTAAGGAAATCCATGCCCTGACCCAATTATGAACATTTGTGGACAGAGGTCCTTTCAGTGAAGAATATGCCCCCT
Organism: Pongo abelii; assembly: GCF_028885655.2. Lineage (NCBI taxonomy): Eukaryota > Metazoa > Chordata > Mammalia > Primates > Hominidae > Pongo > Pongo abelii. The sequence goes on along the minus strand of NC_072007.2, from coordinate 21,982,191 downwards.
CAGAAGAGACTCCTTACTGTGAACCTACATTTGATTAGCATAGAGACCACCTGGATCATTTTTGGGACTGTCACTCTCCACGACATTCAGCAGGTGCCTTGGCTCTATCTTGGACCCATCAGGCACCAGCACAGCTCACTGGTGACTCTGAGAAAGTAAAGCTGATGTCCCGCGTGAGTGTCCAGCAGGTCCCTCTGAGATCTGCTGGACACTCTTGAGACATTGCTTCCAGCACTTGCCTGGTGTCTGATCCCCCAGGATCTGTAACAAAAACACTTTTGGTTTACAGATTTGCTTTGTGATGTGTGATTAGAGCTGATATTCTCATCTCACGGATGACAGGAATCAAAATATGTAAGAGGAATTTGGAGTTCTTTATGAACTCACTGCTCCCAAAATAATTGTCAAGGAGTTTGTGTTTTGAATAATGTTGGGTTACTTTTGAACTCCATTTATTAGAATTTCATGAAGTACTTAATACTTTCAGTTCATATCCATAGATCCTCATCTTTCAATATTCATTTCTTACTCACTTTGTCTGTGCACCTGCCACACTCTCACATCCACCACTGTCCTGTCACTCACACAATGTAGGCAACTTTACCTAACACTGAAATCTGAATTTCTTATTCATAGGAAATGTAGTTTCTTCAACTAGTCTGTACGCATTGAATTAGTAAAAACACACCCATCTTTCATATTCTCACTATTAAGATATTACAATCCTGGAAACCCACTTTAAAAAATAGTTCTCATTGCCTCAAGTTATTTGAATGGTTTGGATATAATAGGATATTTAAAGGCACGTCAGCAACTTGTTGAACAATTATTTTAGATTGTTTTTTCCTGACAAAGGAAGACCCAGGCCCTGGGAGAAAACCTCCTCCCCAGCCTCAGTGCACCTGCTCTGGGGCTGCAACCTGTGCTTTGTGGCTCCCGAGTGCCTCCTCCAGCCAAGATATTACCTTGCAATGAGGTTTCTGTCGTGGCTCACAAACATTTTCCCTAAGTCTCTAGCCCAGCTTGAAGTGGCTGTGTCCTGGTTTAGAATACTCCTTCAGTGGCACCATATGCTGCTGACACCATTTCTTTTAAGATTTGATTAGCCTTACTAAACCTATTGAACCCTACAAGGAGACCCAAAGAAAAGATTGTATGACACAGAAGGGAGCCTCTTGTCTGAAGCTTCACATTTCCTGAGTCAGTGGACCCACAATGAGCACAAAAACCTGTAGGATTTTAGGAGTGCCTTGTTTCTTCGTTGGGCTCTTGCAGTTGAATGTGGCATCTGAGAATACCTGCAGGTATAGATACATTCAGAATAAAGCCCAGTTTGTATCTATTATTCCAATAACGCATATTTTCCTTTCTTCCTAGGTTCTAGCCTATAGAAAGTGACTCCTACACTGACACTAGGCCTAGGTTTATGGCTTTTTTCTCAAACTGAATGCTTTGCAGAAGAAGTGACCTCATTGTTAGAAGAAAGCGTCCTGTCTCCAGGAAGTCAGTCTCTTTAACTAACGCACCTGAAATGTTATGTCCTGAGAACTTGTGAAAATTCATTTCTTGGAGTAAAGAAACAGGAAAGTTATTGTCAAATCATTAGAAGAAACCTTATCAGAAATTCTTTCAACACAGCAGTCAAATTCCAGTAGGTCAATCCTTGGGTTTATGTTTCACAACTCAAGAAGGAATAAAGAAATCTACATAATTGGAAGGCTACTCTAACAGAGGGAATTTTGACCCATTTAATTAATAGACCAGTATTCACTTAAAGACACTCTCCTATGAGATCTCCAACTTAAACAGATCTCTGTAACCTGAAGAAGTTTTGTCAACGGATCCTTTTTCTCTAGACATCCACAAATGCAAAAACACATTTTGTATATTTGTGCCTGAGTGATCTACAGAAGTCCTTGTCTTATTAATGAAAGTTCATGGAGACACCCTCCTATGAGATCTCCAAATTAAACAGATCTCTGTAACCTGAAGAAGTTTTGTCAACAGATCCTTTTTCTCTAGACATCCACAAATGCAAAAACACATCTTGTATATTTGTGCATGAGTGATCTATAGAAGTCCTTGTCTTATTAATGAAAGTTCATGGAAACATGATAACTGCATCACTGACTGTGCACTCACACTTCACTGGTTTCAAACATCTCTCACCCATGTGATGGGGCAATGGGTGCCTCTGAGAAAATTCTGACTTTTTGGACTGCACATGTTCTCCACTCTTCACTTGACTTCATGGTTCCACGTTCATACAGATGTGTCTGTGACTGAAAACCCAACACTGATATTCAGTGGATTTTCCTCTTATGAGATTCATATTCTCTGTCTCTCTTTCTCTCCACATCTCTATCTCTCCATTTTTCTCTGTCAATACTATTTTCTAATAAATCATCCTGAATCCTGCGAACAGCCTGCATCACACACTCTGCCAATCTTCTGCCTCAAAGATAATTAGGGGAAAACTCATCCTTGCCCAAGGTGGGAGAACACTCTGGACTTCCACCAGCTATATTAAAAGCCTCATATGAAGAACCATGATAAAACATTTTTTGTTTTTGGATTATAGCTCAAAAATAATTTTTTTAATAATGGCTATGGCATTCTATATTCCTAGCACTATGCAAAGCAGTATAGATGCTCCAAATAAAAGAGAAATACCGTATGACCAGTGATCCGCCTTATGGAAATATACCTAAAGGAGATGAAATTACCACCTTGTGAAGATACCTGCTCTCCTGTGCTTATTGCAACTCTGGTCACAACAGCCAAGATATGGAAACTGAGTGTCTGTCGATGGGCAAATGCATAAAGACAATGTGGTATGTGTACACAATATAACATTATTCAACCTTAGAAAATAAAGAGATGCTGCCATTTTCCGCAAGACAAATGGATTCCCACCACCACTACCAGTGTATTCTATCCATTGCAGCCCCTCCCTGGAAGCCGGCGGATCCAGGCCCAGTAGTAAGGACTGGTTGTGATGGAGTGGCCAGAAACAGTGCAGGTGAGGCAGAGGGTCAGTGCAGGCTCTTCACGTCCAGGGCTGACTCCCGCAGCTGCTCCTGGGACGGCATGTGAGTACACAGAGAATCAGTCCCTGTCAGTCACGTGTGCCTGCTCGCTCTCACCCCATAAACCCATGTCTGACAGCAGAGACATGCACCCTGGGGAGATGTCACCAGGCACAGGAGAAGATACAATAATGCCATCTTCTTCATGAACACAACTCTTCATTCCCCAGATTCCTTAGCCCTGCCTGAGGGGAGAGCTGTTAGCTTCCACAGTCCAAAAGTATTTTATACCCTGGAGCTTGAAAAATAATTTGGCTGTGGAACAGCCTTGTAGTTATAAGAGAGCGGGCAGAGGTCAGATTTCCCCTGGATTTGAATATGTTTCATTGTTTTGTCTATTTCTTATTGACATGAATTACTTGCTTGACAAAAACTACAGCCATGACAGGTCATAAAATTTGCTTTATTCTGATTTTCCCACCTGTGACATTTGAATTTCCATATCAAGTGAGCGATGTGCATATCTCACAGGAGTGATTACAAAATAACTCTTTTAACCCTTTAGTGTTACTCAAATGCTGCACTGTCCTTACTGTCAAAAATCTACTGGAAAATTTGAAGTAAAAATAAATCATATATTGCATTCTTAAGTTAAAAGTAGCATAATGTTCAGAAACACATGAACTTTCTTTGCAAAAGGTACCTCTACTAAAACTTACAACACAGGTTCTGCTTTCTCAAGAACCCAGACATTATCACCCTATGAGTTGATTCATCAAAGGCCCATGTATTTTCAATTGCATCTTCAATATTAGACTCTGATTCATTAAATGCAGATATAGCAAAGTATTTTAAGGGATTGATGTGCTATGCAGAAACATTCAACAGGATGTTAAAGACGCCTTACCACCAAATCTTTCTAACAATTTTTTCATTGTCATCCACTTGGAAATTCTTCATTTTAGAAGAGACATCAGAGAATAGCAGCTTCAAACATTGTTAAAAGGCCTTATTATTTATCGTTATCTACAAAGCAGCAGTAACTCCAAGATGTCAATCCATAGGTTTATGAAGTGAAAATGAGGTGGGTTACAAAAGTTGTTTTGAGATAATTATTATATAGTTGTAGAATCAGTATCAATGGTGGCATCAGTGTAAGGTTGAGCAGCCAGTTTCTGAGCTGATGTCCTTGCAAATGTAATTTTTAATAAGGTTGTGGTGGGCTTCTATCCAAGATGGTGGCTAAGTAGACTCTATTCATGATAGTTTTTGTTATCAGGAATATGGGCCTAAGAACCCTCCTTCATGGTCATTCCTAGGTCCATTTGTCAGGGTGTTAACACAAGTGGCTCTGTTTTGAGTCCCACAACTTTCACACTCTTTCTAACACTACAGGTGAGGAAGGTGAACCTGTGTTAGTTTGCACAACACAGGATAAATTCCACATCCACATTCCATTTTGACCAAACAAGCTCATACCTTTCACAACTATTGGCCACTTGCATTCCCAGGTGAGTCTCCACACAACACATTGGAGGGTTCTGAGCAACGAGAGAGAAGATAGTCCCATCAGCCTCTCCCATGTGGCTACAGGAGCCACAACCTGAGCCCCACCTAAGCTGCAGGGAAAGGGCTTGAGCCCTGGAATTTTTACAGCAGGAAGCACATCTCCACTTTACAGGGATCAGGAACAGCAAAAGGAAAATCAACAACAAATGCAACTAACAAGAAATAGAATGGGCTAGAAGCAATAGGGGTCCCAGATCAGTGCTGATACTGATTTGCATGCTTTAGTGTCAGGAGAAGGGTCAGACATAAATCCTCTGAGGTTCTACCTGACACTGACCCTGGCCCAGCCTCTCTCTTGGCTGAGGTTAGAATTCCCAAAGACTGTTCTCCTCAGGGAACCCCACTAAGGTTTCTGTCCTGAATGTGACTGGAGAAGACTTACCAGGTTCCCTTCAGCTTCCACAGGGCTGTGACCCTGGCAACAACTGGCAGAGAGATTGTTCTACATTTAGCACCTGAGAGAAGATTTCCTCCTGGTACAACAAAACTGTGGTATTTCAGAGACATAGAGCTAAGCAGAGCATCATGAAATAAGGGAGGGTCTCTGAAGGAAACATCTAAATGGAGAAGCAGCCCCAGACCCTGGCAGTAAACCAGCCTCTCATCTCCACCCGCACCTGCTCTGGGGCTGGCCCTGTGCTTCCTGCAACCTGCCCTTCCCCGGTGGTCATGAGTCCCCTTGGTGGTCCTGAGTCTTCCTGGAGGTCCTAAGTGCCCTGACAGGTTTGTGTCAGGGCTCATAAGGACACCTCCTCACTGAGTCTTTCACAGTAATCCTCAGCCATGTCCTAGGTGGTCACGGAGCTGAGCTTCACAGAGAAATGGCTCTTGGTTGAGTCATTGTTGATGGGGACACAGACCTGGGTGGAGGGTGCATGATGTGTATTCCTTGATGATCCACTCTAGTAACTGTGCCCCAGCCATTCCAGCCTGTTGCCCATGGGATGGTGGATTCATCTCAGATAATATCCATGGTAAAAAAAAAAAAAGAATCCAGATATAGCACAGGTGGAGGGCAGTGTCTGAGGGTCTCATGGATCCTGGACCTGACACCTGCAGCTGCTCCTGGGACAGGACACCTGGAATAAGAGTGGACTTCCTGGTGAGTCACACACAGAGCTCACTTGTCCCCATTACCCCATTTCTTATTTCTAGATTCTCACACAGAAAAACTGTCATCCATCGAAGACATGTAAAAAGTTGATCTTCTTGAGATAAAGAATAATGCCTTTCGTGGGGAAATTGTGCTCAAGCTGATGATAGAGCTTGAGCTCAATCATCAGGGGAGGAGAGAGGCTGACAACACCCACATTGTTGCTGGGGTATAAACAGAGTTTGAGGAAAAGTGTGCATGTGTCAGGAGTCCCACACATATAAAGGGATGGAACCACGGCAACCCTCTGTCTTGGAGCCTCTTCCCAGAGGTGAGTGTCCTGCTCAGGCATCAGATAACACAAACTCATTCCTCCTCTGAAAGAGCATCCCTCTGCTGAGTGTCAAAGCATCCATTCTTACCCCAAGGACAGGAAGGCAAGTGATAGAAACAAGCAGTTTTGCTGGACAGAGAGGGAAGAAAAGGGGTAGGAACCAGGGAAACACCTTGTGCCCAGGACCTATGCCCTAAAATCTGCCTGCTTCTTTTGGGTTCCCAGCTGGAGATGATACATTGTGAACTTTCCTGGCAGTCGCGTTTCTGGAGGGAGGATTAGGGGAAATGCTGAGTAAGTTCTCCTCTTTGCTGAGCACAGAGTTTTCACCCTCTGTGGTAAGTGGTGTTATCCCTGCCCGGTTGAGTCACCCTTGCTCGCCCTCTCCCTGTTGCTCCCCAGGTTTTGCTTCTTTGCTCACAGTCTTATCCTTTTCTAGATTTCTTTTCCTGGAGCCCCCATTGTAGCCTTGAGTGACAACATCAGTCCAGTCCCCAACATCTTATAAACTGTGATTCATTTCCTTTTGACTACCTATGAACACTTTATAAGAAAATAGATGGTATAGAGAAAACGTTGCTTTCCTGTTATACATAGAGCCCGGCTGTGTTCTCAACAGGCCTGAGGACACACACACACACACACACACACACACACACAGAATTGCCACATCACTTTTCAATTTCCAACAGGAAAAATCATGACTGTGTTGGAAGAATTGTTTGCATGGGGCATGGGGCATGGTAGCCACAATGAGGCATCATCCCTCTCTGAAGATACAGGGTCTCCATGTTCAAAGAGGAGAGAGACTCCAGGTGTGCAGAAACCCAGTGTTTCAGGACCTGGGAACAGAATCACGGGAGACCAAGTACAGCAGGACTGGCCAAGAGGACCAAAGCACTAATGGTAGACTTTGAGTGAGGAGAACAAGGTAAGGCCTGATCTTATGTCTTCTGCCCTTCATTCTGTTGATATGATGTGTCACGTTGATTGATTTGCATAGGTTGAACCATCCTTGCATCTCTGGGATAAGCCACACTTGGTCATGATGAAAGCTCTTTTGATGTTATTGAATTTGGTTTGCTAAGAATTCCTTGAGGAGTTTTGCATCCATATTCATCAGTGATATTGAATTGCAGTTTTCTTTTTTTTTTTTTGGTATGTCTTTATCTGGTTTTCATATAAGGGTAACATTGGCCTTGTACAGTAAGTTTGGAAGAATTATTCCCTTTCTTATCTACTTTTTATCTATTTTTGGAATATTTTGAGTGAGATTAGGTGTTATCTCTTCTTTAAATGTTTGTCATAATTGCGTGATGAAGTCATCAAGTCCCGGGTTTTGCTTTGCTGGGAGAACTTTTATTATGGCTTCACTCTCACTACTTGTTACTTATCTGTTCAATTTCTTCCTGGCTCAATCTTGGTAGGTTGTGTGTGTCTCTAAATGTATCCATTTCTTTCAGATATCTCGATTTATTGGCACTTAGTTGTTCCTAGTAGCCTCTAATTATCCTTTGATTTTCTGCACTATTGGTTGTAATATTTCCGTTTTTCTTTCTGATTTTATTTACTTGGTCTTCTTTGTTTTTTTCTTAGTCTGGTTAAAGGTTTATAGATGTCTTTTATCTTTTTAAAAAACAACTTTTCATTTGATCGATCTTTGGTATTGTTTTATTTATTTCAATTTTATTTATTAATGTTCTGATCTTAACTTTTTTATTTTACTATGTTTGGATTTGATTTGCTCTTGCTTTTCTAGTTTTTTTTGAGAGCTATTCCTAAGATATTTATGTTATGGTTGTCTACTTTTTTAACGTAAGTGCTTATAGCTGTAAACTTTCCTCTTAGTACTACGTTCACTGTATTTCATAGGTTTTCATATGCTATGTTTTCATTATCATTTCTTTCAATAAATTTTAAAATTTTCTTGTTTGTTTATTAACCCATTTTAGAGCATATCATTCAGTTTGGAAGCACATTGTTTAATTAAGGAGCATATTGTTTAATTTCCATGTGTTTTCAAAATTCCTCTTATTATTTTAGTTTTCTTTCATTACTATCAGAGAAGGTACGTGATATCTTTTTAATTAAAAATGACAAATTTTCTGGTCTAGCATATGGTCTATCCCTGAGAATGATCCATATGCTTAGGAAAAGATTGTGTACTCTGCAGCCATTGGATGAAGTGTTCTGTCAATATCCATTATGTCCACTTGGTCTGTCATGCAGATTTAGTCTAAGATTTCATTGTTAATTTTCTGTCTGGAAGATCTGTCCAATGCTGAGGGTGGGGTGTTAAAGTCTCCAGCTATTACGGTATTGGGTCTATCTCTCTTTATCTCTAATTGTATTTGCTTGATATATCTGGGTGCTCCAGTGTTGGGTGTATATATATGTATGTGTATAACTCTACGTCAACAAAGGGTGCAGCCATGTTGTCCCTCTCACTGCCTCAGCTCAGCACAGCTGCCTCTTCCCTCAGGGTTTCTGATTCTCTCAGGATGTGGGTTTCCACACTGTGCCTCTTGCACGTGTCCTCAGCCTTTAGGCTGGTGATATGAAGATATGCCATGCTGATGGAGGTGTCCATGGAGAAGACAAACCGTCCTGTGAAGCCCTGGGCATACGTTAGGTTCCCAGTGTTGGTGTTGATCCATCCCATTTCCTCAAGCCCTTGTCCATGGGCCTGTCACACCCAGCTGATAGCATAGCTTGTGAAGGCGTATCCAGAAGCCTTGCAGGAAACCTTCACTGAGGCCCCAGGCTTCTTCACCTCAGGCTCAGACTGCACCAGCTGCACCCATGAGTGGACACCTGTGGAGAGGAGACAGGAGTGCATGATGTCTCCCTTGACTGGTCTGGTTTCTCTCTCAGCCCGGTGACTGGGAGGTCCCTTACCTGTTGCTGCTGCCACCAAGAAGAGGATCCTCCAGGTCCAGTACATGTTGAGGTGCTGTGGTCTAGGGGCTTCTTCTGAGGAGGGTAGTGGTTGTTGGGTGATGCACTCAGGGCACAAAGATATCTATATTTACCTCAGGTATTTGCATATTCATGAGCGATGCTATTTCATACCTGATAGTGCATGAGAAAGATTGGAGAGTGACACATGGATTACCAACAGGAGGATGCTAAGGGTTCAAGCTATAATCCCCTTAGAGGCCATATGCCCCCTGATACATCCCTAAGCTCTTTGTTGACAAAGCTTCTCCCCCTGGAGAACAATGTTCCCTAGAATAGGACTTCACTGTGAACCCACACTTGAACGGCTCAGAGGTAATTTAAAGTATTTCTAGGCTTTAATACATGAATGTTTTATTCGGGGGATGAGTGTGTTTCTCCAAAAGTTGCACTTATTTATATAAAAGAAAAGCTTCCTTAACCTCCAGCTGCATACTGTTAAGATATCTAGCAGGGTTAGAAATATCTAGTATAAAAGTGGTTCTCATTACAACATCAAGTTTGATAAATGCTCACAATCGCATAGGCCATTTATAGAATGTTCAGCAGTCTTTGTCAAATACTTATTTTAGATTTTTTTTAGAAGAATGACACAGATCTTGAGGGGAATCCCTCCCCAGCCTCCTGTGCACCTGCTTTGGGGGGTGAAGCCTGTGATGGGTGGGCCTTGAGCGCCCCCTGCAGCCCAGCCCTTGCACTGCAGAGAGGCTCCTGTCTGGGCTCCCAAAGCATTTTCCCCCCAGTATGAAGTGGCTGTGTCCTGGCTCAGAATGCTCATTTAGTGACATGTGATACCATGTGCTGCTGACACCATCTCTTACAATACTAAACTGGCCGTAGGACAGCCAGAGAACTCTGCAGAAAGACCCCAAGCAAGGATTCTATGAAACCACCAGGGAGCCCCTTCCCTGGAGCTCTGGAATCACTGGATCAGTCCACACTCACAGTGAGTCCAGGAGCTCCCAGGGGCTTTGGGAGAACACCTAATCTCTTGTCGGTTCCTTTGGATGAACATCTCATCAGATAATTTCTAAACCTACAAAATCACGGGGCTCAGAGCCCACTCCATAACTCCTAATCTACACACACACACACACACACACACACACACACACACACACAGTGCCTAGATTTCCCACAGTAATGGGAGGGAAATGTGCCTTACTCACTGTGTCTAGCGCATTGGTGATGAGCCCACAGTTCCCCAGGCCTGGGGATACGCCCTTGTCAACAGAGCGACAGCAAACACTTTACACCTGGAGATGGGGCCCTGCACGCACTGTGGCTTCCCTGTTCTCCCAGAACCTGGGATCCTGCAGATGCCCCTGAGAAGCACCCAGGCTCCCCCTGGGAGGGTCAGCCACAGGCCAGCCCCACCAAGTCGGTGCAGCCTGCACTGAGCCACTGACCTGTGGGGAGACCCACAGCAGACCCACAGCCCAGCCAGCCCCACTCCCAGAGGCACATCAAGGAAGGGCGCAGGACCTGGGGACCCTTCATGGGGATCTTTTCAGGAGCAAACACAGGCACTGATCAGGCACAGGGGACCTGGGGAGGTGAGTAGCTGGTCAGGGTTTCTGAGGACCAGTGTCTGATGGAATCTGCCTGTCCTTTCTCATATGAGGTGCCTCTCCTGGGGATCCTGTTCTTGTCTTACATGTGCAGGTCCACTCTGTGGGTGACTGACACATCTTTATAAACCTCAAATCTCAGGAACATAAGAGCTGTGCTTAAAGAGCCCCCAGAGAGAAGACACATTCCCATCCTGCTGTGATTGAAACAGCTCCATGCTGGGGATGGGGAGAGCTCATGTGTCGCTGATGGGATGCAGAGCATCAGCCACATGTGCACTGAGAAGGACTCAAGGCTGCTTTCCAGCACTTCCCCTCAGAGTGAAATTTGTGTGTTTACCCCAAATCCAGGCTGGTTCTGGGACTTGATTCTTCCAAACTTGTTGCGCTGGGAACTGCAGGCCCTGGCTGTCACTGTCACCACTGCTGTGACACTGTGGACACAACCAGGGCAGAAGCCTGGGGATGGAGCTGAGGACAGACACTAGCTAGGTGAACCCATTGAAAACTTTGGGATCTGCTGGGGCTCACACTCATGGAAGCACACATACTGGAGGGTTTGTAGGAGGAGGCAGCCTCTGTCAGTGACTCAGGAGCTGCTGCTGCTCTGCAGGTCACCTCCTTGGCAGGTAGCAGTGGGCAGGTGAGTGTGGTTCAGGCCTACAGGGACACCAGGCTTCCACATGCCCCTCCTCACCAGGAAGGAGAGTGGCTTTGTTCATCCTGGTTTCCCCAGCCGTCTGGTCATCCTCTCTTCCTGACCTCCTGCCCGTGGCCCTCAGGCCTGTGACACATGGACAAAGGCACTTTCTACTCCAACTGTTGATTACCCAGGTCACCTCCCTCTAGAAAAGCCATGATGTTTTCCTGGTTCTGTGTCCCTGGCTGAAACACAATGGACACACATGGACATACCAAAGCGTCAAAGTGGAGGACAGGAACCCTGGCAAATACCACTCAGAAAAGAGAAAGAAATTAGTCCGTGGATAACGAGAGGGTGCTGAGCATGTCTGGAGGCTGCAGGTCCCAGAAGCTTTAGATTCCTCAAAGTCCTCAGTTTTGTCTCCTCTGTTGTTTTGGGGCTTCCCTGAGTTCTCCTCTTCAGATAGACTCTGTGCCTTTTCACACACTGACCTATAGGAGATCGTTAAGCCAGACAAGAAGCCTCAAACATGGTATATATTCTGATCTAAATTTTCAAAAGATAAACTCAAGAGACATTCAAAGAAGTGATTATAAAATAGCAATATGTAGCAACTGGCTGAGAAAACCTTAAACTCACATTATTTTTATGAACCACATACATGCTAAATCTTTGTCCAATTCCTCCACTTTATCAGAGACTGCCTGCAGGATGAATTTTGATGCCACCTAATTTAGAGTAGGGGCAAAACTTAAAATCCTCTATAGGTCTGAGTGCCACTAACAACAACAACAAAAAGTTTGGACCAGTATGAAATTTTAAGAGACACCACAATCATGGACTGGGCTAACAGGTGATGGCATTTGCCCTGAGCATATTCTGTGAAGAGTGGTTACAGTGGCTTTTCCTTCTAATGAGCAGAAAGAAACAGAGAAAGTATAAAAGTGATAATAATAATGAAAGAGAAAAAAGCAGTCTAAATTCTGTAACAAAACAAAGCACTAGAAACTGACACAAATTAAAAGGAGATATATTGATTACCTGGCAGAAAATTCAAAGGAAACCTTATAAATGTGTTCAATGAGCTCAGAGAAGAATGCAAAAACAACACGAGAATTTTAACAGAGACCAAAAATGGAGAGAGATGAGATACAATGATGTATGGCTTAACAGTAGGGATACATAGGAGCAATGCATCCTTAGGCAATTTGTCATTGTGCAAGGATCATAGAGTGTGTTTACACAAACCTACGTGAAATACCCTGCTACACCCAGGCTGTGTGGGATAGCATAGTGCTCTTAGGTAACAAATCTGTACATCATGTAAGTGTAGTGAATACTGTGGGCAGTTGAATTACCATGGTAGGTATGTATATATATGAACATATCTAAGCATGGAAGAAATGCAGTGAAAATACAGTATTATAATCTAATGAGATCATTATCGTGTATGTGGCCTGTTGTTCACCCAAATATCATGATGTGCATGATTCTATTCAAGTTGCTGAAAATAAAACAAAACCAATAAAACTGTCGAGCAAAAATATTACACTAATTAAAGCTTTTCTTCAGTAATGTAGGATGTTTGAAACATTTCTCCACAAAGCAAAAAGTGGACAAGTTCATCACCACTAGACCTGCCTTACAGGAATGCCAAGGTCTCTGGTAGGTTCCGGGAATAATGAAGTAGCTGCATCAGCTCCACTCTGTCATCTACCATTTGAAAGACTTGCATAGTTCTTTTTTTTCTGTTCTGCTTTTTCCCTCTATAAACTCCTTCTCCCTTCCCTTCATAATTCTGTCTGTTAATGCAACTCATATTTAGCTGAAAATGCTGGAGTCATTGGAATAAACTCCCATCATTCCTCCACCAAATCTAATAAGCTGTCTCCAGGGGTGTCCATCTCCATTTTCTTTTCTTCCATTCCCATGGGACAGTTTCCTTGATCCTACATGAGTGTAGCCCTCATCTTCATGTACATGGGCCATCGAACCATCACGCACCCAGGAACAGCCTCAGGAAATGTACCCTGCCAGCTTCCCCACCAGCCTCCACCTACAGTGATCATTCCTTCAGCTTTCACTCATGCTGGAGGGCTTTCCATCCAAAAGGGCCTTTCACACCCACTCCCAGGACAGTTATGGGACCAAGTATACCTCCCAGATACAGGTACATATCATTCCTCTTTGTTGTTAGTTTTGTTTCATTTATTTAAAATTCACTTGGATATCACCGATGATGGGAATGACCAGCATGCCCATCCCATTTTCTGTCCACCGCCTGAAAAAGCCACCTGTGAGGGTAATCACCCTAGTGTGCTGCACTGAGGGGCCACCTGGATATACACTGACATGAGATATCTGAGTTATTAGAGAAGGCCCTGGGTCACCAGGTGTCTGTGCTCCACAAGTCACAGGTCTGTCCTGCAGTAGAGCCTTCATGACCTGAAACCATACGTGTGCATGACCAGTGGTCTCAGCAGGTCACCTGAGACCAGCTTCAGGCAATTCCTGTGTAACCTGCCCTGGGTGCCCGCAGAGGACAGATTCATGACAAGGATGTAAGGGAATGATGTGGGTTAGGGGAATTGAAGCTCAATCTTTACTGAGGCTCTACTCTGCACCTGGACTTTATGGAAGACTGAGAAGAAGAGAACAAGAGTCCAGCCCCAAATAGCTCCTAGTTTGGGGTCAGCTTTAGCGGGATTTCAGAGAGTAGAAGACACAGGGGTGATGCTGGAGTGGTTTTCTGTGACCGTGGGTCACTTGTGGGGAAGCAGAAGGCGGGCAGGGATCAGGACTCCATCTGGCTGGTTCTCATTATCTACATGGATTCTCGTACTGGAAAGTGAGATACACGACCTAGAACATACCCCCAGGGCTGATCTCAGAGACTTCTGCTAAGTGAATGACTCAGCAGAAATGTGGTGGGGTTTTCATCTTGGATCTATGTTTCTTTATGAAAATAATTTGAGAGATGTGTCCAGCCTTGGTGGGCTGCTTCTCCATCCAGGAGACGGAGCTAACACAATTGAATCTCTGAATCTACTTGGCTTTCCGTCAGAAGATACCAAAGACCAGGTTATTTCAAATAACAAATATTAATTTTCTTATTGTTCTGGAGTCTTGACGTCCATGATCTGGGTGCAGAAAAGGTTAGTTTTTTGAGAGGCCTTTTCCAGGCTTGCAAAGGGCCACCTTCTCGTGCAGTGCGTCCCCACATGGCCTTTCCTCTGTGTGCATGTGGAGAGAGAGAGGTCTCTGATGTCTTCCACTTCTCATAAGGACAAGAGTCCTACTGGATTAGGGTCCCACATTTATGGCCACAGTTAACTTATTTGCCCTCTTAAAATCCCTCTGTCCAATACAGAGCCACTTGGATTGGGGTTTCGTCACATGAATTTAAGAGAAGGACACGATGCAGTAGATGACGCCAATCAAGGGATAGTGAGAAGCCTTAGAATATTTTGCTTGTCAAGAAGGTAAAATGGGCCTTGTGGGAATTTGTTGAAAAAAGGGTGCCAGTGACTGTTAAATCCTGCAGCAAGGATGTGAGGAAGTAGAACTACAGATAATAAAGAAAGAGGAGCCCTGGGGACAGCTGAGGTGCTGGCGAGGAGGGAGACCACTGAGCTGATGAGGAAGCCCCACCCTCCCTGCACCTGCTCCTGACCCGGTCTCTTGCTCTGTGGGCCCCGCGCGCCCCCTGCTGGCCCTGAGCAGCACCTGCGCCCGCCTCCTCCGCCTCTCTGCAGGGAGGTTTGTGTCTGGGCTCACACTCACCTCCCCTCATTGTGTCTGTCGCACAGTAATACACGGCCATGTCCGCGGCGGTCACAGAGCTCAGCTTCAGGGAGAACTGGTTCTTGGACGTGTCTACTGACATGGTGACACGACTCTTGAGGGACGGGTTGTAGTAGGTGCTCCCACTATGATGGATGTACCCAATCCACTCCAGCCCCTTCCCTGGGGGCTGGCGGATCCAGCTCCAGTAGTAACCACTGCTGATGGAGTCAACAGAGACAGCGCAGGTGAGGGACAGGGTCTCCGAAGGCTTCACCAGTCCTGGGCCCGACTCCTGCAGCCGCACCTGGGACAGGACCCCTGTGAACCGAGAGACCCACAGTGAGCCCTGGGATCACAGGCACCTCCCATATTTTCATGTCTGGATTCCTGAGACACTCACATCTGGGAGCTGCCACCAGGAGGAGGAAGAACCACAGGTGTTTCATGTTCTTGTGCAGGAGGTCCAGGACTCTCAGAAAGTATTTCCCATGTGAGCAGGACCCTGAATTTAAGGAAATGTGTGATGGTTTCCTGTGGGTGCCTAAGTGAGATTTGCATGTGGGTGGTGCCTCTGTATGGAGAGGTGAAAAAGGAGGAGGGAGGCCCCAGTCTTTTAGGCTCTACCTGGGAGGAGGATGCTGGCTGTGCCCTCTGAGAATTCAGTTATCTTCCTGGAGCCTCAACTCACTATGTCCTGGCTCCTCTTTTCCCAGGTGAGGAAACAGATTGGAACAACAGCTTAATGTAACAATCACGTGAGTTCAGACACACCAGGATTCACTTAATGTTATTTGTAGTTCAGAACCTCCATCAGGTTTAGAGGGAATCTCTCTGTCCCAGGGAGTGGATCTTACAATAGAAAATGGCCTTAGAAAACTCAACATAATATACAGTGAGACCTCAGCACACCAAGCAAGGAATCACTGAAGCCACCAGGGAGCTCCAGATGCACTGATACGGTACAGACACATGGCGAGTCCAGGAACTGATGGGGACTTTGGGGCAGCCTCTTTTTTTTTAGGATTCTGTGGTTGAAGGTCACATTACTGGGCCTGACTGCTCCCTGAACCAAGCCCAGCACAATGTGGTTCACCCCAGTGATATTTTCAGAACTTTCGTCCTGTAATGAAAGCACGCTGTGATGTGTATGCACTATTGTGTTTACCTAATGAATGTAAAGAGAAGCACATTTCATGCAGTTGTATTTTCATAAATGTCAGACATTCATCATGTTAGTGTCTTTTTTTCCATGAATCTGTACTGAACAAATTATTCATTCATTGATTTGTAATAGTCTTATTGAGACATTATTACTATACATTAAATATTGCAAAAAGTGTGTGGTTTAATAAGTACTCAAGCCAAGCCTGGTGGCACACAACGGTAGTCTCAGCTACTTAGATAGCAGATGCAGGAGTATTGTTGGAGACCAGAAGTTGGAGGCTACATTGAACTATGATCCCACCACTACACTCCAGCCTGGGCCACAGAGTAGGACCACATCTCTCCAGAAAAAAAAAAAAACAAACCGAACAAAATGTAATTCTACTCGTGCTCACCTGTGCATGCCCAAAAAGCCATCCAAATAATGAACAAACAAATTACACTTAAAAGTTTCCTTGTGTTCCTCTACAATTCCTCCTTCCCAATTATTTTCTTCCCCCACCATATTTTGAGTCAGTTGTTCACATTTAATACTTTAGGTTTGAGTTTCAAGAATTTATTATACAGGAATTATATAGTATGTGTTTTATTTGTGTGGCTTCTCACACATCATAACTACTTATGGTGCAAACATGTTGAGCATCAACAATGTATTGATTCTAATGATGGATGTTATTACAGTAAATTAGCATGCCATTACTGTTTATCTATATATCTTCTTGATATTTGTATCATTTCTAGTTTCTTAGTATTACACATAGAGTTGCTTCTCAGCTTGGAGACGTAAGCATCCCATAAAAATGTGTTATTATTCTTACAACAACTACTAAACTTACTGATCTGCAAATTAGCACATATACATCAAATTTTTGATGTTATAGGACAAACAATATATCTGAAATCTGAAGAGACATAAAGACTTGCAGGGAAATAAACAGGAGCAGATGATAATCTTTTCTGGGACAGAGGCTGCCAAATGTCATTTAAGTTAGCACATGATTAAAGTAGACATATTCATTGGATGGTTTCAATTTGAGTGTGATAGAGGAGTTATTGTTTAAATTCTCAGAGTGTATACAGTTGAGGAATTCCACCTGCTATTGAAGCCTTTTTCTTCAGTACTGGGGATACACCACAAAATGCTCCACCCTCTACCCCTTGGGACGGCGCTGTCTGGGAAAGCAAAACAGCAACTACAGCTGAAATGCATCCAGACACACCTCCCCATCACCACTACATTGCAAGAGAAATTATCTGCAGAGGTAAAGCCACAAAAACCACTGTTCTGCAGACACTGGAGAAACCAATAATAACTGGGAAGGGAGAGAGGAATGCACCAAATCCCTGTCCAGGCCCACCTCCCATCTTCCCTCAGGAGTAACAGCCTTATTCAAAAGGAAAAGGCAGTAAAGAGGAAACTGAAGAAATCAGTGGGAAAACATAGTGGCTGCTGAAGGAATATATGAATAAAAATGAAGAGGCCAGGTGTGGTGCCTCACGCCTGTAATCCCAGCACTTTGGGAGGCTGAGGTGGAAGGATCACCTGAGGTAGGGTGTTTGAAACCAGCCTGACCAACATGGAGAAACGTCATCTCTACTAAAAACACAAAATTAGCTGGGCATGATGTCACATGCCTGTGGTCCCAGCTACTCCGGAGGCTGAGGTAGGAGAATCACCTGAACCTGGGAGGGGGAGATTGCAGTGAGCTGAGATGGCGTCATTGCACTCCAATCTGGGCAAGAAGAGGGAAACTCCACCAAAAAAAAAAAAAAAAAAAAAAAAAGAATGAAAAGAACCGGCCAAGTGTAGATGAAGCGCCCTGGAAACCTATAGCTACTTGCTAGTCAAGAGGTTGAGGTGGGAGGATTCTATGAACCAGAAGTTTAAAATCACCGTGAGCTATGTTATGATCACACCACTGCAGTCCAACCTGCAAAACACAGTGACACTCCGTCTCAAAAAAAAAAAAAAAAAGAATTAATTAATTAAGAATTTCACACAATTGTAAAGCTACCCAAATAGAGGAAGTTAAACTATGTATCCTCACATATCCTCTGGCACTTCTGATATTTTGAAGAAGACAGGTGACCTAAGACCTTCAGAATAAGCTGATGATCTCAAATCATGAAAAGCTTCCACACAAGACATTGGACCATAATCCTCTTCCATATCCTCCTCCTACTCATTATTCTTTGGTTATAAACAGTCTTCTCATTTTCTGCATACCTGGCTGTTGTCCACCCATATTGGAGTCTTGTCTCTTTTCTTACTCATCATTTGTATACTTGCTATTTAGAGTAAGTCAACAAACTCTACGTTTAGGCCTGACTGCTGATAACTTAAGGCTCTTTCCTCCATCATCTCTTTTATTAAGCATACAAGGTAAATCTAGTTAGAAATCACAGGAGCTCCCTCATTTGATGCCAATTTGACCTTGAAACCCCACAAAACCCTTCCTGCAAGTAGGATGCTCTCCCCCGCTCCCCACCAAACCATGATAACAACCCTGAGCCAGTCTCCTTCCCTGCTCTATCAAGCCACTTTGGACCTTAATGAGAGACCTGCCTTGCTCTCAGCAGACACCTTAAAGATGCAGGTAACTATCATTTCCATACTCACTTGGTGTGAGTGTGTGGCATAATCAGACTCAACATCCACAGAAAATTTTAGTCGCGATCTCTTGGCATTGGCATGGTGTCAGCTACAGTGGGTGCTGGGAGCTTGGTGTCATGGCTCCTTCCAAAGGACATGCCTGCTCCCTGAGTTAACTCCAAGATGCAGTTGGACATGCCTCCTGGGGTTTGAGAAACTCCTTTCATGTACTGAAATCCTGTCATTACGTTTTTGTATTCTAGTGTCTCCCTGAAAGTCCAGTGAGACCCAGGGCCCATTCATGTGTGTATTCAGGACTCTCTGATTTTTATGTATTTTATTCATCTTTCTCTACTACCTTTTCTACCAAATTAGACATTTTAAAATTTGCAATATTTTAATGAGGTGAAATTAGCAAATAAGAATCTTTACATAAAGTGTACAATTTTACAAATATTGACATAATCCTCACTTTTACTAACAGAGAGAAAATCAATTATCCTAGAAATTTCCTTTTGCTCTCCTGTAGTTTCTCCTTTCTATACCTTCTCTTCTTGTACCATGTTCCCAGTCAACTACAGATCTTTTTATGTAACTTTAAGTTCATTTTTACTTTATAGAAATTATAGAAGTGGAATCGTATGTATGCACTTTTATTTGTTTGACTTATTTTACTTATTCAGGTACTTGTTATTTTAAGCATGATATTGAGTGTATCCAGCAGTACTTGATTGTAACAGTGGGTATTATTCCAGTAAATGAATTTTCCATAATTTCTTTACCAGTTAAGCTGCTGAATAACAGTTGGATTGCTTTTGGTCTCTGGGTATAATAAACAAAGATGCTACTTAGCTTAGAGAAGTAACAAGCTGAGAAACACATGGTTCTTATTTTTACATAACATGAATAGCAGGCAAAGCAGAAAAGCTGCACACTAATCAATTTGCTTCAATACGTCAGATAATTAAAGTTGGGAAGCTCTGTGTGTGTGTCAGTTCATGTGTTTTTGTGTGACAGAGAGAGAAGGGAGGAGGAGAGACCATGCCAAAAAGAGACCCTCCATGTTTTGACCATAATGTATGAGGTACTCAAGTAAATACAGGGACTTAGTGCTTGATGGACAAGGTCCACATAAGATGGAGAGGACAACTGGATGCACCTCCATATGAGTATATAGTAGTATTTACATAAATGCCATTTTCTAATCATATAAACACTCAGACACATTAGAAGAGATGTAGTGGAGGGTGTCTGGTGGTGAAATATGATGGTGAAAACAACACACATCTACAGCCCCTTTTCTGCCCTGTTGCACTTGCCCTGATGCTAAGCCTTCATCCTGCTCATCCTGACCCCTAACAATCATCCTAAGCCCCTGTACTGCCCCGAATGCCCCCTGCTGGTCCTATTCACCCCTGCAGGGAGGTTGGTGTCTAGGCTCACAATGAAGGCCCCTCATTGCATCTTTTGCTTAAAAATGCATAGTTGTGCGTTCACTGGGCACAGAGCTCAGCTGTAAGAACTGTTTCTTGGATATGGATATGGACTCTTAAGAAGTGGGTTGTAATTTGTGCTCCCTTCACAACCCATGCACCTGATCCACTCCTGTCCATCTTCTAGGGGCAAGCAGATACAATTCTAGCAGAAAACACTGGTTATGATGGGGAATCCAGAGACAGTGCAGGTGAGGGAGAGGGTCTGTGAGGATGTCTCAAGCCAGAAGTGTGCTGCAAAACATAGTTGTTGATGTTAACAGGTTCTGGACAACATGGTGAAATACCCAAATACATGCATTTTTTATGAGAATAAAGAGCTCACTCTTGTCCAATTTGTGAGTCTCCTAGAAAAATTCAGTAGATTTTGAGGTTAGATTAAAAAGTATTATCACATGTTCCTTTTCTCAAACTTGAAACCAAATAAAAAAGTGAAACTGCTGTTTAGAAAAATGAACACTTAATTATTACCACGCTGATAACGATGATTTTTAGAATAGGATTGATCTATGTTAACCTAAAGAGTGTCCTAATTCTGAGCCCACAATTAGACCTGAGCAGCAATCACAACGAGTGAAACACCTGACTCAGTGAAGCTGCACCTGGGGGTCTCTGCAGGCCCTGAGTGGTACAGGAACAGCTCCTCTCTCAGACTCAGATTAAGGACAATTTCTGCTCTTTATCTGGGGAGGTGAGGGTGAGTGTGTGGAAAGTACCAAACTTACCCTAATCAAGATCTTTGCACATGGGGAGAAACCAAAGTATATGAGAAACAACTGGTTTCAGTTTCGATCGAACAATTTCTCTTGAGAAGGGCAATATCATGTCTGGATCCTGCACAGAATTAATAAACAATGAAGTTGGGGTAAAGTTGAAAATTACAATTGTTTGCAGATTGTGTTATTAATTATCTATGTCATCTGAGAAAATGAATTAAATCATGGCTTTTATATAAAAATTAACAAACAGCGTGCTGGCCCAGAGAATGCACCTCCAATCCCTCCAATATCCAGGAGCCCAATAGACCAGGCAGCCAGCTGCTGCACTGCACTCTAACACCCATCACCTGTGTGTGCCAAAGACACCCAACCTGTGAGCTCCTCCCAGACAATGGCTGTGCACAGTGGAGATATTGAGGCATGGCTGCTGCTGGGACACATGGGAGATCCCTAATGGACAACTGTGCTCAGTGAGGCACCAATGGCCTTGCTGGACTTAGCTTGGACCACGGGGTCATTAGGGCTCCATCCAACTCCCACCCTTCTCCAGCACTAGTGATGAATCTGGCATTGGGGGGTGGCAGTGTCTACAGACTCACCTGGCTCCTGTGCATTTTTATGCCTCCAATACTTGCATCTGTTTTGGGGACATATGAGAATATTTCCTCTTTTAAATTAGTTTTCTAATCCAGGGACCTCATGGTGGGCACAAAACATAAATGTACAGAGGCTCAGAGGGGAAATGTTAGAAGCAGAGGAAACCACAGACCCTGAAGGAAAGCAGCCCTTGCCCTCCCTCCACCCGCACCTGCCCTGGGGCTGCACCTGTTTTATGAGTGCTGAGTGTCCCCCTTGGCCCAGACTCCTTTCTTCTTTTTGCAGGAAATTTTGTGTCTGGACTCACACCGATGTTTCCTCACTTGGGACCTTATGTACAGCCATACACGGCCATGTCCTCAGCTCTCTGACTGTTCATTTTCAGATACAGAGAGTTCTTAGCATTGTCTTTGGAGATGGAGAATCTGCCCTTCACAGAGTCTGCATGGTGTATCTGACTTCCATCATCTTTTATATCTATTACTCACTCCAGCCCCTTGCCTGGATACTGGTGAACTCGGCTCATTCAGAAGCTACTGAAGGCGAATCTAGAGGCTACACAGGAGAGTCTCAGGAACTTCCCAGGTTGTCTCAGGTCCTCTATGGACTCTATCAGCTGCACCTTACAATGAACACCTGAAAATACACACACATCCTGGTCAGAAACTGCCAAACATATCCACTGTTTCTCTCACTCATATCCACTCACTCTCACTCACTCTAGTTCCCTATGAGTCACCTTTTAAAATACCAACAAGAAAAATTCAGCTTAATTCACACCCCATAGTGAGTCCTCTGTGTTCAGTCCTGATTACCAAATGGAAACCCCTGGGAATCCCAGGGCTGTGGCTCTTCTCCCAGAGCTGCAGGGTCAGGCCTGAGCTTGTTTTCACCAGGAGAGGGAGGGCCCTCTTTTCATGCCTCCTCCTCTATAGCAAGCTCCAGTGTGGGATGCCTGAGAAGAAGGCAGTGCCCAGAGCAGATGTCAGACTCCAGGAGGAGTTTAGTGGCAATGGTAGCATTTGGAAAAATATTACTTATAATGTGACTGTGCCATAAAACTCATTTAGCAATTATGATTTTTGTTTTTACACGTGTGTACGACTACAAATATAACTGCATTAAGCAAACTGTAAGAGATATAAAGAAATAGAAAACAATACAATAATAAGAGAAGACCTTAATAGCTCATGACCATAATGTATAGCAAATCCAGAAAGAAAATTCTTAATGTGCCTCTGAACTTGAACAACACTATTGAATGAATTTATCTGAATGATATTTACAGAATCTTCCAACAAAGAGTCAAGTAGTATACATCATTCTCAAGCACACATTGAACATTCTCCATGGTAGGTTATATGTTACATCATAAAATAAACCTTAACATTTAAAGAACTAATGCCAGCCCTTCTGTAACTCTTTCAAAAATTGGTGAGGAGTCCACCTTCCAAACTCTTTATATATATATAGTAAATAAACTTTATCTGTTTCTCAGAGATATGATAATGTAAACAGTCACAGATTTGCATACAATACAATTATGTATTGGCTCTTTACAATTTACAGTAGTGGTTCTTCCTCTGAAAAATATAAGTACAAAAGCTAAATAAATAATGAGGTACTGCCATTTGGAATTTATTATGTGTCATAGCTTAAAGAACTGGCCTTTAGCAAATATTAAACAAATCAACCTGAATAAAATAGTCAATTAAATGATTTATTTTTTTCTAATTTATTAGAAAAAATTCCACCAAGTTTCACCTCAAAATGTATTGCAACAAGTCTAAAAACAAACCTAAAAATAAATAGGAAAGGTAAGCAGTTCTTCAAAAAGAATGGAAGAAAGGAATATAATGACAGCTCATAAACCAGGTTAAGTCATTCTAAATATCTTTTAAACAACATAAAATTCTTCCCAACAGAAAAGTGAAGAAAAAACTGTCACCATTTCTCCACTGATAAAATCTATTTTAAAGGCAGTCTGCAATATACCTTCTAAACTCTTTCTATGAGGCTACCATTATAGTATTACCAGTAATAGACAAAGGCACCACAATAAAAGAAAACTACAGACCAATATCATTGGTAGACATAAATGAATCCCCAACAATAGTAAACTAAACTCCAAAGTTTTTTAGAAGACCATACACCATGACCAACTCAAATTTCTTCCTGAGATGCATACTTGATTCAACATTCTCAAATCAATCAATTCAGTACACCACATTAAAAAACTAAAGAAAAAATATCTCAGTAACATTTGATCAGACACAGAAAAAGAATTTGAAAAAATTCAGAGTTTTATTATAAAAACTATGAACAAAGTAGGAAGGCAAGAAAACAACTTGAACATAATAAAAGCCATTAAGAAAAGCCACAGCTATTGTTATACTCAATAGTAAAAGGTTAGAATATTTTGGTCTAATATCTGAAACAAGGCAATAATAAAGCTTTAGGCATTTCACTTCCAGGCCTCAACATTTATTAAAAACATAGAAAGTTTTGGCATAAATACCTATAGAGACCTTAGATATAAATGCACATATTGATGACGAACTGATTTTCAGCATGAGAACCATCAATATAACATGGCTAAATTATAGTGTCTTCCAAAGAGGGTGTTATGAAAACTGGATTTTCAAACTTAATTCTATGAAAAGGATTAAGAATTTTAGGTTAGAATAAACACAAAAATTCAGTCTAAATTCCTTAAATATCTAACTGTAATACCTGTAATTGTAAAACTCCCAACCCTCAAAAAATTAGCAATCCTTTTCTGGATTTTACTACAAAAAAAGCAGAATTGATCAAGTGGGAATAGATTATGAAAAAGATTCTGCAAAGCAACAAAATAACTACAACTTACGGAATTGGATACCATGCGATGTATCTGAAAAAGTTTTAATGTCCAAATGTAAAAGAAACTTTTACAACTCAATAGCAAAAAGAAAAATAGCCTCATTTTTAAATAATCAGTTTTACACCTTTAACACTGTAAGAATCTATAACTCAGGTTAATGTTTTTCTCCATGTGTAACGGTCCGTCTTTGGGTCTACTTGGCTGGACAATACTGTGCATTGATTTGACAAAACTCTAATCCATGTGGTAATGTGAATTTTTAACAGACGTTGTTAAAACTGGAATCGGTTGACTCTATGTTAGTTAGACCATCATTGATAACTTACTTGGCCCTGATTCCATCAGAACAGAACTGGAGAAGGTAAAACTCCATGGTGATTAAGCAGCTTCAGCTCTTTCTGAGACTTTCAACCTGCACTTACTGATGGCCGGCCCTGAGGATATTGGATGCTCCAGCCATCCCCCAAAATTGTCATCCCTTACATCTCACGGGGGAAATATCTTCCTTTTTCAAAAAGCAGGAAAACAAATGGAAAAAGGAGAACAACGACTAAAAAGAATGTAAATGGATTAGGAACAAAAGAAGCACCAGATCAGTACTGATACTGATTTCCATACTTTAGTTTCAGGAGAAGGATCAGACATGAAACCTGTGAGGTTCTACATGACAGTGACCCTGGTTCAGCCTCTCTATTGTCTGTGACCAGGATCCGTAAAGACTGTTCTAGTCAGGGAATCTCACTGAGGTCCCTGTCCTGGTTCTGACTGGAGAAGACTCACCAGGAAGCCCTGAGGTTACTCAGGATCTCTGATCGATGTGACCACGGTTGAGGAATTTTCATCCGTGTAAGCGTCAATCTGCATTTTGTGCCAGGGAGAAAAAGTCCTCATATGCATAGAGAAGACATTGTTAGGCACAGTTTTCTAAATTGAAGAGTCTCCCTGAGGAACCTTCAGAAGAAGACAAAGTCCCACATCCTGACAGGAAATAAGCCTCCATCTGCACCTGCCTCTGGAGCTGACTCTGATCGTGGATCCTGAGCGCCCCCTGCAGCTGATTTCGCCACAGCGTTCCTGCAGGGAGGTTTGTGTCTGGGCGCACAATGACTTCCCCTCACTGTGTCTTTCGCACAGTAATACACAGCCATGTCCTCCACTCTCAGGCTGTTCATTTGAAGATACAGCATGTTCTTGGAATTGTCTCTGGAGATGGTGAATCTGCCCTTCACAGAGTCTGCATAGTATTTATTACTTCCGTCATACCATATAATTGCCACCCACTCCAGCCCCTTTCCTGGAGCCTGGCGGACCCAGTTCATGCCACAGCTACTGAAGGTGAACCCAGAGGCTGCACAGGAGAATCTCAGGGACCCCCTAGACTGTACCAAGCCTCCCCCAGACTCCACCAGCTGCACCTCACACTGGACACCTGCAAACAGAGGGACACCGTTATCAGAAACTGCCACACAAATCCACTGTTTTTCTCACTCATGTTCACTCACAGTCAATCTCTCTATTTCTCCATGAATCACTTCTTAAAATAGCAACAAGGAAAACCCAGCTCAGCCCAAACTCCATGGTGAGTCCTCTGTGTTCAGTGCTGATCACCGAATGGAAACACCGCCGACTTCCAGTGCTGGGCTCCTCTCCCAGATCTGCAGGGTCAGGGCTGTGCTGGTTTTCATCAGCAGAGGGAGGCCCCTATTTCCATGTCCCCCAGTATATAGCAAGCTCTGGGGTGGGACATCTGAGGAGAGGCTGGGCTCAGGGCAGATGAAGTGTCCTAGGGGAGATCGGCAGTAATTCCATCATTCAGGAAAATACAGTTATATATTATATGATTGTGCCTTGATTAACACTTAGCTCTCGTAACTTTATTTTATTCTTACATATTTACACAATATATTTAATGTAGGCTTCAACGTTATATTTTACAGGAGATAATTTACATAGAGAACACAGCAGTTGTGCAGTGTGTCTAAGATTATACATCTAAAAACAATTAGTCCTGTTATCTGGGCCTGTGCTCTAACCACTGGAGGAGGCAGCTCCCCTGAGATAACTCCAGGCAGCATGGCCCATGCCTAGTGAAGTCTGCAGGCTTCCCCATCTGTTATGACAACTTTCTCTAATTTACCTAAATACGCAGAGAGAACCACGGTTCATGTGTATGTTTTTGGAAGTCAGTTATATTCCTTGTGTTAATATTGATCTATTTATTGCTGCACTTCAGTCAAATATTATCTCATCAGTTTCTTTGTTATTGCTTTATTCGAGTGTAATTAATAAATAATTCAAATTTATGGTGAATGATTTGAAAAATCTAGACCTATGTTTGCAACCATTTACTCAGCACTTCAATCAAGTTTTGAATAAATTAATCCCTAAATCTTTCTCTTATTCCTCTGAAATTTAACTCACATCCCCATTACTCCCAATGGCATATTCTCAGAAAAATTTAAATCTTCTCCATGTTAATTTATAATAGTGGCATCTTCTAATATTTCTACAAATGTATCATGTAAAATTTACTCTTAATTCCTTAGTTTCTTTCACTCAGCACAATTCTTTGAGAATTTAGCCATGTTTTTTTCAATGAGTGAGGCATGACTTGATTTCAAGCTGCATTAGATTCCAGTATATAAATATATGCCAAACTATTTAATTGTTCACCTGTAACAAAATGTGATTTGTTCTCTCAGTTAACGGATTTGATAGAGAAAAGCAGCTACTCGGCATGGGAATGTAAAAATGTGTAAACTATGATCTTATTATGACCTCATTAAAAACAAACCTGAACAACTACAAATAAAAAAAAAGAAAACCTTCAACATATCTGAGTTTATATCAGAGAGAAAACAAACAATAAACAAAACCTGAAATCTGAGGAGAGAGGAGGCTGCAGAGAGAAGCAGGACCCATGTAGTAGATACCACTGGATGGCATTTAAGATTGGAACAGGCTGACTTGGAAATATTCAATGAGTTGGTTGAGGATGCATGTGCTCATAGTGTTAGACTTTGAAACTCCTGGTGCTTGCAGGCTTTTCCTACGGAATTATTATTAATATTCTTGCTGCACTTTATGCAAATAATCAGGCCAAGTTTAAGACTAAAGTTTATTTTGCAAATGACTCAGTCTTATAATTACTTGATTCTGACAAAAACCGGAACTGGAAAGAGAAAAATTGTATTTCAAAACATATCATACACTTATCTTTAAATTCTAATCTCTTCAGTTGTTTAAGTATTTGCCTGCATTTTAGACTAACTCCACTTATTCCTCAGAACCAACCAGTGATCTCTGGCTGCAGCCCAGAAGAAACAAAAAGGGATGGGGAATATAAAAAATCTGGATCAATATTTTACTTTTGAGCAATTATCCTACAAATCGTGCCAGGTGATGGAATAAATAGGGTGCCCCTAACCTGGAGGTTTCTTTGGGAAAAAAAATCCCAGGGAGTTAACAAAAGCCAAGACTCATGCACCCAAATCTTAGCAGGCATAACTACAGCCACAGTTATCTGGGCGTGTCAGCAGCCTTGGAATTTTTTTTCAAACTGTCCTTGCCACCTTGTTTGGTTTTGATACATATCTTCTAATAATCCGATTTGCCCCTTCTCATTTTCAGGCCATCAAACTCCAAATGGTCATGCCACTGAAGCCTGGGATAATGGCTCTCTTTTATTGGGGTCCCTTAGACAGGCCTCCAAGAGAGATCTTCCCCAAACAGCATCCCCCATCAGCTGGAAGCAGTTAAGATTTGTCTTTGTCTCTATTCTAACGACAGTTAGATGTACTTCTTCAAAGAGGAAAATGATAGAGGTAGGAGGCAGAGAACTCTCCTAGGCAGGTAGGGAAGGGTCCCCATAGAATCTCCAACGCCCCAAGGTCATTGTGCACAGGGGTTGCCTAGACATGCCTGCAGTGAAAATTGTTAATGTTGTCTTTATCACTCTCTGTATAAATAGCCACACATAATAATCTAGCTGCATGAAGATAAAAAATAACTAGTTTGAAATTAGAACAAGTCCCAATAAAATCAAACTTAGCATGTGGTTTATAACATGATAGACAGGAGACACGGCTGAATGCTAAGAATGTGTTCACATCTATTTTATGTCATGATCAGGAAAATATTTTGTATATTCTTTAGATAAGAGTCCCACTGAGAGCACTGATTAACATTGATGGATAATACCTCAATAATAAAACTAAAGGTTATTAACCTGTAATTTGTATTAAGAACACAAACTTTCATTTAGGATATATTCTTCTATGTGTTGTGAAATCAACTGAGAAGGCAGGAAACATTGAACTTATTGAGCTGTTTAATAAATTAAAAATGAGAATTAAGTACATATGACTTTAGATGGTGCACAACTTTGGAATTTTTTGTGTCATTTTGTTTGATACAGAGTCTTACTGTGTTGCCCAGGCTGAAGTGCAGTGGCACAATCTTGGCTCACTGCAACCCTCGCCTCCAGGGTTCAAGCAATCCTCCCACCTCAGCCTCTCAAGTAGCTGGGATTACGAGTGTACACCACCACGCCCGGCGAATTTTTGTGTTTTTAGTAGAGATGAGGTTTCACCATACTGGCCAGGCTGGTCTCAAACTCCTAACCTCAAGTGATCCACCCACCTCAGCCTCCCAAAGTGCTGGGTTTATAGGCATGAGCCACGGCGCCCAGTCTGGGATATTTTTAGAAACCAAGAGGGTTCTGACGTCTTCTGGAAATCCTATTGAGATGGACAACAAGGGAAGAAACTCTCAGATGAGTTTCTACCAACTAGAGGGCTGATTAATATCATTTTAAAGCAAATGCTAACACGCAAAAAGCTAACATGAAGCTAAAAAAACATAGTGATTCAATACAGCAATCAGTCTAGCTCAATCTAGTTTAAAATATTATCTAACCATGGAGGGCATTGTCATTGTTCATAGAAGACACAGTCAATCCCACTCACAATCTTCTGGGAATGTTTTAAAAATGGCATCGCTACATAAAAATTATCAATTTTAATAAAATGTAAAACACCCTTGGCCAAGCGTTCTCCCACTAGCACTATGGAATCATGGTCCACTCCTCAGGGTGCATCAGTTATTACCCTATGACTTGGCAGCTAAAAGGCCCATACATTTATAGAGTTTACCCCCAGAGATCATCTTTGTCCTATTGCATGCATGTGTTACAAAATACTGAAAGTGATTCCTGTGTGATATCCACCACAATCATGAAGAGTTAAAACTGCCTTTTTACTACATCTTTTCCACAGTGTCTTCTGATCTTCAACAAGGAAACTGAAAGAAACATCAGCAGAAAATACTGCTCTTGAATTATACTGGAAGGAATCTTATCAGAAACTTTTAACTAACTCACTGCACAAAACAGTCAGGCAGTTAATTATTGGCTTCATGTTTTACAACTAAAGAATCAATTCAGGCCAGATGCAGTGGATCTTCCCTATAATCACACCACTTTCAGAACCAAAGTGAGGGAAATCACATGAGACCAGACAATCAAAACCAGCCTGGGCAACATAAAGAGACGCTATTTCTATGAAAAAATATTTTAAAGAATAAGCAGGGGAGGGGTGGCCTTCCCCTCTAATTCTAGATACTCAGGAGGCTAATATGGGAAGATTACGTGAGTCCGGAGCTCAAAATTATAGTGTGCAATGATGACACAACTGTACTTTAAGCTGCAGAACAGTGTGAGAGCCTGCCTCTAAAAACAAACAAAAAAGAATGAATTAAGAACTCCACACAACTGTAAATCTACTCAAATAGGAGATGTTAAACTGAGCATCCTCACTGATTGCCTGGCATTTCTGATGTTTTTAAGCAGACGTCTGACCTAAGACCTGCAGAATAAGCTGATAGTCCTTGATTGTGAGAGGCTTCTACCCAAGACATTAGGCCCGGACCCTGTCTAATTCCCCATCCCCTCTTTCTTTTTCTCATTATTATTTCCTTATATTTCTAAAGTCATCTCATTTCTGTAGATCTGGGTCTTGTCCATCCATACTGAATCCTTATCTTATTTCTTTTTCATTATTTTTATTCTTGCCACCTAGAATAAGTTGTCACGCTATTTTTTGGTGCATGACTGTTGATTACTTAAGGCTCACTCCTCCATCATCTGCCACACAAGGTGAATCTTGTTTGGACTCACAGGAGCTTCTTCATTCAATGCCAGTGGGAGTTTCAAACCTTATAAACCCCAATCTGTGAGTGGGAAGCCTCGCCACCACTAAACCATTATAAAAACACTGAGCCAGTGTCCTTTTATCTTCTTTCAAGCCATTTTAGATTTTCCTGCGAGACCTGCCCTGCACTCAGCAGACACCTATACTATGCAGATAATACACTTTTCCATATTCACTTGCTCTGAGCGTATGACTTCATCAGACATGACATACACACTAAATCTCAGTTGAGATCTCTTGGCTTTGCATGTTGTCAACTACAACTGATGGTGTCACTGTTTCTTTTTTTTCACAGACACTTCTCTAAAGAAGACATTTATGCAGCCAAAAGACATATGAAAAAATTCTCATCATCACTGGCCATCAGAGAAATGCAAATCAAAACCACAGTGAGATACTGTCTCACATCAGTTAGAATGGCGATCACTGTTTCTATCAACAGGACACACTGGATCCCTGAAACAGCTCCAGGACAGAGCTGGACATGTGCTATAGATTTGTTTTGTATCCCTACCTAAATATCATCTCAAATTCTGATCCCCACATGTCAAGGGAGGGACCAGGTAAGAGGTTACTGGATCATCTGTGCAGTTTTCCCATGTTGTTCTCATCATAGTGAGTGAGTTCTCACGAGAGTTGATAGTTTAAAAGTATGTGTCACTTCCCCCTCTCTCTCCTGCTGCGCTGTGAGATGTGCCTTGCTTCGCCTTCACCTTCCACCATGATTGTAAGTTTCCTATGGCCTCCCCAGCCGTGCAGAACTGTGAGTCAACTCAACCTCTTTTCTTTGTGAACTACTCAGTCTCAGGTAGTTCTTTATACCACTGTGAAAACGAACTAATAGCACATGACTGGTGGAGTTTGATAAACTTTCTTAATGAAAATTTATAGGGGGTTTTATAGGGTTTGAAACTCCCACTGGCATTGAATGAAGAAGCTCCTGTGAGTCCAAACTAGATTCAGCTTGTGTGACAAAAAAGGAGATGATGGAGGAGTGAGACTTTTAATCAGTGCTAAAGATAGTACTAATTATACTAGGTAAAATTCGGTATCAAAGGAATTAGACAGAGTTAAATAAAATACATGAAAAGTCAGAGACTCCTGAATATACACATGAATGAGTGCTGGACATTTCTGTATTTTTAGAGAAATGCTAGAATACAGCAAAATAATGGCATGGGGTTAAATTAAAAAATAATAATCTCTACATGAAGTGTTCAATTTTACAAATGTGGTCATAGACATTATCATTATCAACATAGATAACAAGACAATTACCCTCAAAATATCCTCTTGTTCTGTAATTCCTCCTTCCTAGACTGTCCCTTCTCCTACAATATTCACAGTGAACTACTGATTTTTATGTAACTTTAGATTACTTTTCAATACGTCAGGTAATAAAAGTTATAGATTTATGTGTGTTGTGGGGTGGCTGTATGTAAGTTTCTGTGTGAGAGAGAGAGAAGAAGGGAGGAAGGAAGGCAGAAAAAGAGAGGAATCCTACATAATTGAACACAATTTATGAGGTTCTCAAGTAATTATGGGGAATTAGTCCTTACGGACAAGTCTGATATAAGATGGAGAGGACAACTTGACACACCTAGCTATGGTTATATATTTATATAAATATTTTCTAATCATACAAACACATGCATTAGAATGGATGTAGTGGAGGGTGTCTGGTGGTGAAACATGATGGGACACAAAACGCCTCATCCAGCCGCTTTTCACACCAGCTGCACCTGCTCTGAGGTTGAGCCTTGAACCTGCTCTTTCTGAATCCCCACAATAATCCTGAGCCCCCCGCTGTACCAAGCACCCTTTGGTGTCGTGATTTTCCCCCATGGTTCCTGAGAGCCCCTGGCTACCTGCGTGCTTCTACAATGGTCTTGAGTGCCCCTTGGTGTCCTGAGGGACCCTGGTGTCCTGAGTAACCCTGGCTGTCCTATGCACCCCCACAGGGAGGCTTGGGTATGAGTTCACACTGTGGTCTCCTCACTGTGTCTTTTGCTCTAAAATACATGGCTATGTGTTTGTTGCTCACATAGTTCAGCTGTAAGAAGAACTACTTTTTGGACATGGATCTGGAGATGGTGACTGGACTCTTGAGAAGAGGGGAGTAATTTGTGCTCCCTCCATGACCTATTCACCGGATCCACTCCAGTGCCTCCCATGGGGGTGCTGATGGATGCAGCTCCAGCAGGAAACACTGGTTGTGATGGAGAATGCAGAGATGGCACAGGTGAGGGAGAGGGTCTGTGAGGGCTTCTTCAGGCCAAGAGTGCACTGAGAAACACAGTTGTTGGCATGCACAGGTTCTGGAGAACACGTTGAAATTTCCAAATACTTACATTTCTATGGAAATAACGAGCTCACTTGTGTTCAATTAGTGAGTCTCCTAGCGTAATGCAGTGGATTCTGATGTTGGATTCAGACAAATATAGGGTCACATTTTCCTCCATATTGGAACCAAGTAATAAAGAGAAACTTGTGTCAGGAGAATGGCCATTGAACTATCTCTGTTCATGGTGATTTTCAGAATAGTCTTGAGATGTGATCACCTAAAGAGTGTCCTAATGCTTAACCAACAATTAGGCCTGAGCAGCAGTCACAGGCATTGGAGGTCACCCAAATGGAGAAATATCTAACTCACTGAAGCTGCACCTAGGGGTCTCTGCAGGCTCTGAGTTGTGCAGGAACAGCTCCTCCCTTAGACTCAGAGTGAGGACAATCTCTGCTCATTCTCTGTGAAAGGTGAGGGTTAGTGTGTGGAAAGAACCCAACTTACTTTGCTCAGGATCTCTGTACTTGAACAGAAACAAAGAATAGGAGAAAAAATGATTTCAGTTTTAAGTAGAATAAATTCCCATGAGGAAGGTAATAGTATGTCTGGATCTTGCACAGAATTAAGAAACAATGAATTTGGGGTAAAGTTGAAAATTACAATTTCTTTGCAGATTCTGTTTTTAGTTATCTATGTCCTCTGAGAAAATGAAGTAAAATCAGGGTTTTTACATAAAAATTCGCAAACAGCGTGCTGGCCTTGAGAATGCACCTCCCATCTCTCCTGCATCAGGGAGCCCAATAGACCAGGCAGCCAGCTGTTGCACTGCACTCTAACACGTGCCACCTGGTGTGTGCCAAACACACCCATCCTGGGAGCTCCTCCCAGACAGTGGCTGTGCACAGTGGAGACACTGAGGTATGGCTGCTGCTGGGAAGCATTGGACATCCCTGATGGACAACTGTGCTCTGGGAGGCACCAATGGCCTCGCTGGACTTATCTTGGACCACAGGGTTGTTATGGAAGCTCCATCAAACTCCCATCCCTCTCCAGCACTAGTGGTGAGATTGACATTCTGGGATGACAGTATCTACAGCCCCACCTGGCCTCCTGTGCATTTTTTGCTTCCATTACTTACATCTGCTTTGGGACAAATGAGAATGTTTCCTCTTCTCATAATAAACTTTTCTAATCCAGAGACCTCAGGGGTGGCCACAGAAACATGAATGTTGAGAGGCTCCAAGGGAAACTGTTGGATGCAGAGGAAGCCACAGACCCTGAAGGAAAGCAGCCCATGATGACCATCTGCACCTGCCCTAGAGCTACCCCTGTTTTCTCTGGGTTCTGAGTGCCCACTTTATCCTAGCCTCCTCCTTTATCATTGCGGGAAACGCTGTGTCTGTGTTCACACCTATGTCTTCTTACGTGGTACCTTACATATGGTAATACACAGCCATGCCCTCTGCTCTCAGACTATTCATTTGCAAATACAGTGAGTTCTTGGTATTTTCTTTGGAGATGGTGAATTTGCTCTTCACAGATTGTGCGTAACATATCTGACTTCCATCACACTGTATATCTACTATTCACTCCAGCCCCTTCCCTGGAGCCTGGGAAACCAAGCTCATTCAGTAGCCACTGAAGGTTAATCCAGAGGCTGCACAGGAGAGTCTCATGGAACTCCCCAGGTTGTCTTGGGTCTTCTTCAGAATCCATCAACTGTATCTCACACTGGACACCTGCAAACTTGTAGACATCCTGGTCAGAAACTGCCAGACATATCCACTGTTTCTCTCAAATTTATTCACTCACACTCTATCTCTCTAGTTCACCTTTTAAAACAGAAACAGTGAAAACCCAGCTCAGCCCAAGCTCCATGGTGAATCCTCTGTATTTAGACCTGTTCACCAAATGGAAACCCCTGGGAATCCCAGGGCTGGGGCTTCTCTCCCAGAGCTGCAGGGTCAGGACTGGGGTGGTTTTCATCAGCAGAGGGAGAAACCTATTTGCATGTCTCCTCCTGTATAGCAAGCTCTGGGATGGGAATCCTGAGGAGGGGCAGGGCTCAGGGCAGATGAAGTGCGCTGGGGGAGATTTGTAGTCATTCAGAAAAATATCATTTTATATTATGTGATTGTGCCCTGATAATCATTTACCAGTCATCATCTTATCCCATTTTTACATATTTACAGAATACATTTAATGCAAGTGTCAATGTCACATTTTAAGGAAGATAAATTACACACAGAACAAAGTTGTTGTACATTGCATTCAAGGTCACACAGCTGGACAGAGTTAGCCCCATTATCTCGGCCTGTGCCTCTGACCACTAGAGGAGACTGCTCCCCTGGGACAACTGCAGGGCAGTGTGAGACATGCCTAGTGAGGTTTGCAGGATTCCACCCCTGCCAGGACATCTCTGTTTTCTTTTAGTGTATTCTGCTATTGACCTGAAATACATAGAGAGAACCAGTGTTCATGCGTGTGTACTTTCAAGATTCAGAGATGTTTCGAGTGTTCATTCCCATCTATTTTGGGCTCTACCTCAATAAATGTATTCATTTGTTTCTTTGTTACTGCTTTATTTAAGTACAATTAATAATTAATTCAAATATATACTGCACAATTTGGAAAATGGTAACATGTGTGCAACCCTTTAATCAGAGCTTCAATTAATTTGTGTACAGTTCACACCTAAATCTTTGTGTCACTTCTCTGTAATTTCATCTCACCACCCCATTACTTTCAAAACCCAATTCTCACAAATATCAAATCTTCTCTGTTGCTTTAGAATAGTTGTACTTTCAGCAGTTTATACAAATAGAAGTTTATGAAGTGCACTCTTAATTTGTTAGCTACTTTCACTCAACAGTTACTTGTGAATGTAGCCATGATTTTATGTGAATGAGGATGCCTTGATTCTAATGCTGCATTGTACTTTAGTTCGTAATCATACGTCAAATTGTTCAACATTCACTTGTAATGGATATGGATACTTGAGTTGTTCTCTTAATTTCTGGCTTTCATAGAAAGAGCAGTTACTCAGTATGGGAATGTGAAAAATGAGGAAACTATGATCTTACTCTTTCCTCATTAACAACAAACCTGAAAAATTATGAATAAATGAAGAAGAAAACTTTTTAACATATCTGGAGTTGCTTTAACAGAGCAAACAAGAGGACTGAAATCTGAGGAGGCAGAAACCTTCAGAGAGGACTGGGGCCCACATGTTACTGAACCCAGGGCAGGTGCCACAGGATGGCATTGAGAGAGGAACAGGCTAACTTGGAAATATTTAGTGAGGATTTCTTTTTTAAATTTTGGATGCATGTGCTAATGGTGTTAGATGTGAAACTATTAGTCCTTGCAGGCTTTTTCCCGGGGATTTGAAAAATCCACAGTCAGGTCTCTTATCTGCTGTCCTGTGGTGCTGACGGGAAGAGAAGAACAGCAAGGACTGTGGAATGCCTGGATTCACCTCCACTATCTCCAGGGGAAATCCACTAAAACCTGTGTCCTATGGCCTGTGATGTGGTCAACAGAAACCAAAGAAAACAGAGGATTCCCGGGAAACTCCATCGAGATGAAATCCTTAATCTTCAGGTTAAGTACAACGGAGGAGAAACTGAGGACATGGCAGAGAAACCACTCTGGTTTGGAAAAGACACTCTACTCCTGGGGGAAGAGGTAAGAACAGAAAAGTTGGGAGGGCCACCCTGAGAATCATGATTACCGCATATGCATAAGAAGGAGGTTGTTTTGGAAGGTTGGAGAAAGTCCCGTTTGTTCGAACCCCTTTTCCACATGGTCAACTAGGTCTGCAGAATAATGAAGTAGCTGCATCAGCTCCATTCTGGCCTCTGTCATGTGACAGTTTTTGTGGATTTTCTTTCTGTTCTCTCATAATTTCTTTCCTCTCTCAACTCCTAGCTCCATTCTTCTTTTAATTCTCACTTTATTGAAGAGATTCATATTTAGCTTAGAACATTAAAACCTTTGGAAATAATTTTTGTCTGAAACCTACCAAATCTAATGAGCTCTCTCCAGGGGTGCCCATCTGTTTTTTTTTCTTCCTTTCCTATGGGGTATGGCCCTTGTTTCTCCCTGAGTCCAGCTCTTATTTTCATATGCATGAGGAGTCTAACCGTCACACACCCAGGAACATCTTGGAGCAACGTAACCTACCATCCGTCTCCTCAGCCCTCATGTGCACAGTGGCCACTCTGTCAGCTGCTGTATGTGCTTTAGGGCTTTCCATGTAAAAGTGTCTTTCACTTTCCCCCCAAATAAAGTTCCTGGTCCTTAAATACCTTCAAGAGCCAGTCTTCTTTTCTGCCCCTGTGTTGCTAATATTGTTTTATTCCATTAAAATCCACTGGGAACTTCAGTGACAATAGAAGTGACCAGCCTACCCTTCCCATTGTCTGACTTCTGCCTGACTGACTCACCCATGAGCTTTAATCCACTGCTCTGCAGCTGATGGGGCCATCTGGACCTTCATTAATAAGAGGTGTGTAATTTATTAGAGAAGACCTGAGATCAGCAGGCGTCTGAGCTACTCAGAACACAGGTGTGTCCTGCAGTAGAGTGTGTGTGACTGCAATCACATGTGTGTATAACTCGTGGCCTCAGCCCATAAGGTGATGACAGCTTCTGGCCATTCCTGGGCAACCTGATGTGGGGTGCCCACAGAAGGATGTGTACATGATAAGGATGTTAAAAAGTGATGTGGTGTTGGGGGCATGGACGGCCAAATTTAATTTAAATCTATTCTGTCCTTGATACTTGGGGAAGACTGGGAGAAAGGTAACAAAACTCAGATCCTATGTAGCTCCTAATTTAGGAAGCCATTCAGTGAAAATTTAGAAAGTTGAATGAATAGACTATACTTTAAGGGATCATTTCTATAGTTCGTTTGAGGAAGTTGAAGGAAAACAGTTATGTTGGTGATGTTGGTGTGTTTTCCTGTGACTTACTTAGGAGACAGCAGAAGATGTTCAGTGGTCAGTCTCCATGCAGCTGGTCCTCATTGTCCATTTGTTATGTTCGCATGAAAGATAAAAGACAATTTTGTGGTACAGGCATCAGGGCTGGTTTCAGAGACCTTGCCCCAAAAATGGCCAACAGGGGCCAGGTGCGGTGGCTCACACTTGTAATCCCAACACTTTGGGAAACCGAGGTGGGCAGATCATACAGTCAGGAGATTGAGACCATCCTGACTAACACAGTGAAACCCTGTCTCTGCTAAAAATACAAAAAGAAAAAAATAGCCTGGCATGGTGGTGGACACCTGTAGTCCCAGCTGCTCAGGAGGCTGAGGAAGGAGAATTGCTTGAACCCAGGAGACGGGGGTTGTAGTGAGCTGAGATTGCACCACTGCACTCCAGCCTGGCGACAGAGCGAGACTCCATCAAAAAAAGATGGCCAACAGGGCCATGACACATTTTTATATGAGAGCTACTATTTTTGCCTACTTCATGTGGAAATCTGATAGATGTGCCCAGCCTCAGGGGGCTGCTTCTCCCTCCAGAAGCTAACAGAGTTATGTGGTATTAGTCTGTCTGGGTCTTCATAAGAAGACAACAGGAGTGGGTGGCTTAAACAACAAATATTGATTTTCTCACAATTCTGAAGTCTGAATGTCCAAGATTCAGGTGCTGGCAGGGTTGGTTCTTGGTGTGGCTTCTTCTTGGCTTGCACCTTCTAGTCCACTATGTCTCCACATGGCTTCTTTTCCGCGTGCACGGGAAAAGTGAGAGGGCTCTGGTGACTCTTCCACTTCTTATAAAGACAACAGATCTATTGCATTAGAATCTCAGACTTATGATCACATTTAACCTTAATTCTATCCTTAAAATTCCAATATAGATCAATTGGATTTAAGGTTTCAGCATTTGAATTTCAAAGAGAGCACAAGTCAACTGATGACACAAATCAAGAGATTCTGAGAAGTATTAGAAAAATATCTTTTTTTAATTAAGAAGGAAAAATGGGACATTCAGGAACTTGTAGGAAATTTCCTAGTAATTAGTGACACTTCGACTCTAAGAGGAAAATTTGCCTTCCTCCTTCCTTGCCTACCACAAGGATGTGAGGAAGCAGTACCACAGATAATAAAGACAGAGGAGCCCTGGAAACAGCTGAGGTGCTGACGAGGAGGGAGAGCACTGAGCAGATGAGGAAGCCCCGCCCTCCCTGCACCTGCTCTGAAACGGCCTCGTGCTCTGTGGGCCCCGCGCGCCCCCTGCTGGTCATGAACAGCACCTGCGCCGGTCCCCTCTGCCTCCCTGCCCGGAGACTTGTGTCTGGGCTCACACTCACCTCCCCTCACTGTGTCTCTCGCACAGTAATACACGGCCGTATCGGCGGCGGTCACAGAGCTCAGCTTCAGGGAGAACTGGTTCTTGGACGTTTCTACTGACATGGTGACACGACTCTTGAGGGACGGGTTGTAGTAAGTGCTCCCACTATGATGCATGTACCCAATCCACTCCAGTCCCTTCCCTGGGGGCTGGCGGATCCAGCTCCAGTAGTAACCACTGCTGATGGAGCCACCACAAACAGCGCAGGTGAGGGACAGTGTCTCTGAAGGCTTCACCAGTCCTGGGCCCCACTGCTGTAGCTGCACCTGGGACAGGACCCCTGTGAACAGAGAAACCCACAGTGAGCCCTGGCATCAGAAGAAGCATCTTATATCTTCATATCTGCATTCCTGAGACACTCACATCTGGGAGCTGCCACCAGGAGGAGGAAGAACCACAGATGCTTCATGTTCTTGCACAGGAGGTCCATGACTCTCAGAAAGCATTTCCCATGTGAGCTGGACCCTGAATTTAAGGAGATGTGTAGTCGTTTCCTGTAGGTGCCTAAGTGAGGATTTGCATGTGGGTGGTGCCTTTGTATGGGGAGGTGAAAAGGGATGAAGGAGGCCCCAGTCTTTTGGAGGATGCTGGCTGTGCCCTCTGAGAACTCAGTTCTCTTCCTGTGGCCTCCCCTCACCAACCCCAGAGTCCTCTTCTTCCAGGTAGGAATGTGCTGAAGGAGCTGGTCTGGGAGATGAGTGTGATCATGGATCAAGGACAGATTTTGGAATACGGTCAATACTGTTCTACCTTTAAAGACTCATATAAAACCAACCACACACCCAGTTCATCTAAATTGTCGTTTACCCCTTCAGACACATTGAAACAGCAGCTGAGTGTAATAATCACAGTGAATTGAAACAAACCTGGATCCATGCAATGTGTACAGTAGTTCAGAACATCCATCATGGTTAGAAGGACACTACTTGTCCCAGGAAGTGGGTTATTTTTAAACAGCACCTGACAGCTGCCCTTCTGAGACCTTTTGAAATTTGAGATTCTGTGTGAGATCTCAGAAGAAGGAAGGGGGATATATCTCCATCCTTCTCAATGTGTGACCCTGAGAATATGGCCTGACCTCTAAACACTTCTGTGTGAAAAGATGTACATTGGGAATAGCAGTGACTTCAGATAAAAACTCTCTATACATCAGCACTGGAGGATAGCCTCATCACCAAGATTAGTGAAATTACCTTTCCTGGGAACCAGAGAGGACCTCTGTGAGCTCTCCCCTCTGAGAGAACAAGGAACTCTGGTTCTTCCCTGACAGGTCACACTTGTGAAACATGGCTGGACAATGACACTTGAGCCCAGAATTCGTACTCACATATTTACCAATTCAGATCCATTTGTGTCTGAAAGACTCTCCTCCGCTGAATTGCATGAACATACCCTAGGGTGTGCAGTATTGCAACTTGGGCATTTCACATTAGTTTGGTGAATTATATAATAAATAATCTATCTCCATGGATGTTGTAACAGGAGAGTCATCAGAAGCTGGGTGTATTGTATAATCCGGATAAACCTGGGCTCTCTTCATGGAAGTTGAACAAGTGGGCTGACCTTCTGTGACATGACAGAGGGAGAGAGACAGACTCAATATCCAGAACAAGGTGAGCTCCTTACCTACCTACCAAGTGGTCTCTGGGCCATTTGTTTGAACAGATCCAGAAATAACTTCCTCACCCTCAGGAGAATTATGAACATTGAGAGAAATTGAGATAATTTTTTTTTACTTACAGGGAATATTTCATAGGCTTGTAGACATCTACATGGGTGTGTAAAGGGATGCTAGGATGTGCTCATACACAGAAGAGCAAGAATTATATTTTGTGGAAAGAAAACCAAAGAGCTTCTGAATTTGTAGGTATTGTTTGCCACAAACGTGTCAGGTCACTAGATCATGTTATGATGCTAGAGGAAAAACTTCCCAACATTGTCATGGAGACAAAATGCAAAAGAAGAAAGATTCAACTGAGATTCCCTTAAATCACCAGTAATGAACAGGCCAAAAGAAATCAGCCATTATGGAAAGAGTGGTCACTAAATGAAAGAGTAAATTCCATGTTGTGGTGAGAAGGAATATCCGTCTGACAGCTCATTTTCACCTCTGCGAAGACTTCAGAGCACAGACTAAAAGCAGAGAGTGCTTGCCCATGCCTATGTCCTGAATGGTAATGCCTAGGTTTTCTTCTAGGGTTTTTGTGGTTTTAGGTCTAACGTTTAAGTCTTTAATCCATCTTGAATTAATTTTTGTATAAGGTGTAAGGAAGGGATCCAGTTTCAGCTTTCTACATATGGCTAGCCAGTTTTCCCAGCACCACTTATTAAATAGGGAATCCTTTCCCCATTGCTTGTTTTTCTCAGGTTGGTCAAAGATCA
The DNA here is from genome assembly GCF_028885655.2 of Pongo abelii. Lineage (NCBI taxonomy): Eukaryota > Metazoa > Chordata > Mammalia > Primates > Hominidae > Pongo > Pongo abelii. Next base: position 21,940,542 of record NC_072007.2, on the reverse strand, counting down.
GATAGTTGTAGATATGCGGCATTATTTCTGAGGGCTCTGTTCTGTTCCATTGATCTATATCTCTGTTTGGTACCAGTACCATGCTGTTTTGGTTACTGTAGCCTTGTAGTATAGTTTGAAGTCAGGTAGTGTGATGCCTCCAGCTTTGTTCTTTTGGCTTAGGATTGACTTGGCAATGTGGGCTCTTTTTTGAAACACCAAAAGCAATGGCAACAAAAGCCAAAATTGACAAATGAGATCTAATTAAACTAAAGAGCTTCTGCACAGCAAAATAAACTACAATCAGAGTGAACAGGCAACCTACAGAATGGGAGAAAGTTTTCACAACCTACTCATCTGACAAAGGGCTAATATCCAGAATCTACCATGAACTCCAACAAATTTACAAGAAAAAAACAACCCCATCAAAAAGTGGGCAAAGGATATGAGCAGACACTTCTCAAAAGAAGACATTTATGCAGCCAACAGACACAAGAAAAAATGCTCATCATCACTGGCCATCAGATAAATGCAAATCAAAACCACAATGAGATACCATCTCACACCAGTTAGAATGGTGATCATTAAAAAGTCAGGAAACAATAGGTGCTGGAGAGGATGTGGAGAAATAAGAAAACTTTCACACTGTTGGTGGGACTGTAAACTAGTTCAACCATTGTGGAAGTCAGTGTGGCAATTCCTCTGGGATCTAGAACTAGAAATACCATTTGACCCAGCCATCCCATTACTGGGTATATACCCAAAGGACTATAAATCATGCTGCTATAAAGACACATGCACACGTATGTTTATTGCGGCACTATTCACAATAGCAAAGACTTGGAACCAACCCAAGTGTCCAACAATGATAGACTGGATTAAGAAAATGTGGCACATATACACCATGGAATACTATGCAGCCATAAAAAATGATGAGTTCATGTCCTTTGTAGGGACATGGATGAAATTGGAAATCATCATTCTCAGTAAACTATCGCAAGGACAAAAAACCAAACACTGCATGTTCTCACTCACAGATGGGAATTGAACAATGAGAACACATGGATACAGGAAGGGGAACATCACACTCTGGGGACTGTTGTGGGGTGGGGGGAGGCAGGAGGGATAGCATTAGGAGATATACCTAACGCTAAATGATGAGTTAATGGGTGCAGCACACCAGCATGGCGCATGTATACATATGTAACAAACCTGCATATTGTGCACATGTACCCTAAAACTTAAAGTATAATAATAATAATAATAATAATAATAATAATAATAATAGAGAGACAAAAAAAAGAGCAGAGAGTGAACTTAGGGCAAACAGGAGCTAGATGTTTGAGGAGGATGGAGAGTGAGCCGGAGTCATTGTGAGCCATTCAGAAAAGCAGAGTGTTCCAGGGTGTATTGAGTCCTCCTGAGTTAAGAGGTGCTGAATATACACTAGTTTCATTGCCCTCTTTGTGTTTTACTCTCCAGACTCTCTTGGACGTCCAGATTTGAACATGTGGAGTGTTGATGGAACTCAACATAACTAGGAACTTTTCAGTGAAGATGTAGGTAACAATGTGGGTATAATAAAATTCGGTTTATGAAAATATTATTATCCAAAATGTCAAAGTCAGTATCTATTAATTTATCATTCTTTTGTATTTTACAGACAAGACTTGTTCTGTTGCCCAGGCTGGAGTGCAGACTCACCTATTAATTTTATTGCATAAAAACGATCAGTCCAATTTATGTTGTCCTGTTATCTCCATCAAGGATTTAGGTTCATGTGGCTTGTGACACAGTTCTAGTCACAGAGGGAAGTGAGTGGTTTGTTGAGTTGATGCTGCTTCTTCAGAGGGGAATTTAAACAATCAACTCCTCACATCACCAAGTCTATTTTTATAACTGTGCATGACCCTTGGGAATGCACTCACCATTTCTTACATAATGAGAGTTGACTGTGCCATGAAAGTAACAGGAAGATGTGTAAATTTAAAGCCTGGTTACATAACCTGTTGAATTTTAAACACCAGGAGCCAATCACATTCTGGCATCTTGTTTAGTTGTGAATGTATTTTCAGTTGGTTAGTTCAAGTTCCCATAATTCATTTTCTACTAAAATATCACATACAATCATCTTGAGATATTAAAATATAAAAAAAACTATTTTGAAAATGAACCCAACTTCCAGGTGGATGAAAGTTCCTTTGTGGTGAAGGGTGGAAATATGGTTGAACACTGAGGTTGTCTTCACAATTGTTTTATTTTACTTAGGGGAACTTCTATACATCCCTGATATTTATTAGAAACTCCCATTGAGAACCCTGAACTAACGTAATTAGTTGATGGAGCACACAACAACAATGCTGAAGGTTATTAAGCAGGAATTGCTATTACAACGTCAGCCTTGCTTTACAACACATTTTTCTACCTGATGTGAAATTAGCCCAGGTGCACTGATGAGAGCTTGTCAGTTAACCAAAGACCAGGAAATAGGTACACATGTTTCCGGAGTAGGGCATGGCTTTGGGATGCTTTACAAACAAAGTGGCTTCTCACATCTTCTGGAGAACCCATCAAAATGGGCAAGTTAAAGATCTCTTAGGAGCACCCGTCTGTCCCACATTCTTGGCTGATATAACAGTGGAACTCAAAGCAAAATGAGATAATGTGGAAGCTAAGAAAACTGCTGTACCACGGCCTCAGCTCAGCATAGCTGCCTCCTTCCTTAGGCTTTCTGAAACTCTTGGGATGTGGGTTTCCACACTGTGTACTTCACACAGTAATACTCGGCCGTGTCATCAGCCTTTAGGCTGCTGATCTGAAGATACGCCGTGCCGACAGAGGTGTCCATGGAGAAGACAAACCGTCCCGTGAAGCCGTAGGTATACCTTGGGTTCCCAGTGTAGGTGTTGATCCATCCCATCCACTCAAGGCCCTGTCCAGGGGTCTATCATACCCAATTCATACCATAGATGGTGAAGGTGTAACCAGAAGCCTTGCAGGAGACCTTCACTGAGGCTCCAGGCTGCTTCACCTCAGGCCCAGACTGCACCAGCTGCAATGGGAGTGGGCACATGTGGAGTGGACACAGGGAGTGGGTGAAGTCTCGCTTGACTGGCCTGGTTTATGCCTCAGCCCTGGGACTGGAGACCCCTTACCTGTTGCTGCTGCTGCCAATAAGAGGATCCGCCAGGTGCAGTCCATGGTGAGGAGCTGTGTTCTAGGGGATTCTCCTGAGGAGGGGTGTGGTTGTTGGGTGATGCTCTCAGGGCACAGAGATACTATATTCACCTCAGTTATTTGCATATTCATGAAGGATACTATTTAATAGCCCAATTCCTGACCCAGTATTAGAAACAGCAAATACATGACACATGGACGACACAGTTGTAGAAGCTGGGGGTTTAAGCCGTAATCCTGTTAGAGGCCATGCATCCCCTACACATCCCTGAACTCTGTGATGACAGAGCTTCCCCCTTTGGAGAACAAGATCCTCAAGGACATGCACCTCACTTTAAAACCACATTTGAATGTCTCAGGAGCAACTTGAATCATTTCTAGGCCTTAATATGTGAATGCGTTATTTTGGGAATGAGTGTGTTTATCCAAACATTGCACTTATTTATAAGAAAGGATCACTTCCTGACTTCCAGCAGAGTTTGAAATCCCCGTTGTAAAAGTGGTTCTCATTACAACATCAAGTTTGATAAATGCTCACAATTGAATAGACATTTATACAGACTTCAGCAGTCTTTGTGAAATACTTATTTTAGATATTTTTAAAGGAAGTCCCAGGCCCTGGGAGGAACCTCTTCCCAGCCTACTGTGCACCTGCTCTGCGGTAGGAGCCTGTGCTGGGTGTATCCGGAGCGCCCCCTGCAGCCCAGCCCCCACCATGCAGGGAGGTTTCTATCTGAGCTGACAGAGTATATTCCTACCGGTGTATCCAGCTCAGTATAAAGTGGTTGTGCCTTGGCTCAGAATTCTCCTTTACGGACACCACATGCTCCTCACACCAACATATCTTTTGAAATAGTGAATTGGCCTTAGGAAACCCAGTGAACTCTGCAGAGAGACTCCAAAAAAAGATATGCGTCACCAGGGAGCCCTTTCCTGGAGCTCAAGAGGCACTGAATCATTGGACATATGGTGAACCCGAAAACTCTTCAGAGGTTTGGGGGAGACTCTTATTTCCTTTCGGGTCCTACAGTTGATTATTGCACCTGAGAATACCTGCAGGTGCACGTGCATGTGGATAGAAGCCCACTCCAACTCTGCTATTCAACTCACACATGCATGCGCGCATGCACACACACACATACATACATATATATACATTGTGGCTAATTTTTACGTTAACGGATCCCATGTTTGCCATTTTTTTCTGGTATCCATCTCATGGAAAGCACTCCCTACACTGGCACTAAGACTGAATATGTGTCTACTGTCTGCAAACAGAAGTAAAGAAAACAGAATATAAGTGGACACTTGGGAATTGCGTGCACATTGAATTCACTTGGTCTCACTTTGGAGCCCGGCAGATGCCCCATGAAAAGTAAATTTGAGACGAATGAGGGTGAAATCATTTTCTTGGTTCTGAAGTTGCTGGTGTCAGAGGCTTCAAATTGCTCTATTTTCTTTAACCTTTTTTCTCCTATTTCCGCCTCAGATAGAGTTTGTGCATTGCCACACTCTCATATTTAATCTATATTGACTAAACTGGCGAGACGTAATGTGTGGAACACGGAAGCATTACATGTTCTTACAGTTGAATTTTAATGCTGTAGTGGTCTTCTTTCTCTGGGCTGTGGCCTATACGGGAAGTCTCCAGGTGTGAAGCTGATTTTTGCTCTTTTCTGGCTGGAACATCACAGGAAAATTTTCTTGAATGTATCCCTATTGGCTAATTTTACACATTTTCATGATGAAGGAAGGTTGCTGGTAAGGGCTTGTAATGGGGATAGACTGCCTTTTGCCACATAGATAAGGATCTAAAAACGTCCTTTGCCTATTTGTCTGTATGAGCAAGGTCTTTGTGTATTTATCAGAGAGTTTGGTCTCCTGGTAACAGAGCCATGAATGGATGTATGTGGATTCTCATCCTGAGAACCTGGAGGTTCCTGGGGGAAAGGGCGATAAGAGTATTAGGGGCTGGGGCTTCCAGGAACTCTCACCCTTACGCTAGCCAGGACATGCCCTTAATGTTTATTTAGTTCAGATTTTCATATAACAAACCACGCATCCAGGCTCGTTTAAATTATCCATCCTCAGTCCGTATCAGAGCAGCAGCTGAGTATAATCATTACATTGAACTCAGACAAATCAGGCCCAATCCGATTTTTACTGGAGCTCAGAGCAGCTTTACTGACTCACTTAATTTGGAGATTATTGCTTCCCTGAAAGAATTGTAAGGGTTGCTGTGGAGCCTCTGTGGGGTTGGATTTTTTTGCATCAGCCTGTCATGCAGGGTGTTCTGAAAGAGGTAGACCTTTATACTTAGATGATAATTATTCCTAGTGATATGGAAATGGCTGGCAGCCCTCAATTCTGTTTCTTTCTTTTGTTCCCCTGAGTGTCTACAAGAATCCCATGATAAACCTCAGGACTCTCCTTCATGGATGACTCTGAAGATTGTCAATTGACTCAGTGCTACAGACAGAGGGAACTAAGGGAGGATTCTAAGTTAACTGATATGTTGAGCCACCAACATAGGACGCATCCAAGAATGAACCATTTTTGTCAATGCCAATCAATATTAAATTCGAGATTTGTGATTTTCAGTACATTGGAGTTAAAATGTATATGATTCTTGACAATAAGGTCTCAAACTTGATGGTTTGCAGATGAAATGAACTTGTCATGGTTAGACAGAACCTTCTTTTACTAGGAAACTAGTCCTTTAAACTAAAGCACCTGAGAGGTGGTTTCCCGAGATCTTGTGAACATGTACCTATTGGAGAAAAAAATCAGGAAATCTGGTCTCAAATAATTGACAGAAAGCTTATAAGAAGTTTTTGTCAACACAGCCATGAAACTCCAGTTAGTCATTTTGTTGGTTCATTTGTTACAACTCAAGAAGCAATTAAGAAATCTACACAATTGGAAGCCTACTCCAAAGGAGATCATCTTTCCATACTTGAAAAACAGACCAGTAATCATAAAGAGACACTTCTCCATGAGATCTACAACTTACACAGATTTCTGTAACCTGAAGAAGTTTCTCTAAGAAAATTATTCTCTAGACATCTATGTATTCTAAAATACATTGTGTTTATTTATGATGAATCTGTACAAACCCTTGGCACATTAAACAAACTTCATGTAAATGTGATAACTTTATCAGTTACTGTGCTCTCACACTTTACTGGTTTCAAAAGTTCATCACCCTTCTTATGGAGCAATAGGTGCCTTTGAGAATATGCTGTTGTTTCAAGCAAACACATTCTAGATCCTCACTTGATTTCATCATTTCATATTGGGTGTAGGTGTGTCTATGACTGAAAACTCAACACTTTTATCCAACAGATTCTCCTCTTATGAGATCATCCTGAAACCTGACAACCAACTCCATCATGCATGCTTCCAATCTTTTGCTTTTAGGAAATAAGAGGCAAATTCATAATCCATCCCTGCTTTAAGGTGAGAAACCTTCCTGATCCTCCATATTTAGTAGAAACTCTCACTGAGAGCCATAATCAAACATTATTTGTTTATGGATAATACCTCAAAACTGAAACTATTTTTCATAATGGCTATACCACTCTACATTTTCACAATTATGGAAAGCAGTGTAAAGGCTCCTAAATGAATTAAAGCCAGAAATATTGTATGACCAGGAATCCTGTTTCTGGGAGTATATCCAAAGGAGATGAAATTACCACCTTGTAAAGATATCTGCATCCTATGTTTATTGAAACACTATTAATAACAGCAAAGATATGGAAACAGTCTGTCAGGAGATAGACAAAAGAATAAAGACAATGTGGTATATATGCACAATAGAATATGATTTAATGTTATTAAAGAAAGATGCTGCCATTTGCCACGATGGATTGATTTCCATAAGCACTAACAGTGCACCCCATCCATTATAGCTTCTCCCTAGAGGATGGCAGGTCGTTATTCAGTAGTAATCACTGGCTGTGGTGGGAAGGCAACTTTCATGTGCTGTTGAATTTTTCAGCATATCAATGTCTTCAAATATTCTGCTACGTCTGCATTGATAAAGTGGAGTCTAACATTGGAAGTAAAATTAAAGTGCCTAAGTCATCTAGACACCAAGTCATTGGATGATCCTCGCTGTGTCCTTGAGGGAGTGGACCATATGTAGTAGCATTTGGATTGGGGATTGGCGTGTTTCCAGTTGTAGGAAGAATAACTGTATTATATTAGGCATAATTATGACTTTATTATTGTCTTTATTTGAAGATTATATGTAATCTCAGGAGATGTGTATGGGTTCAAGTTGACAAAGGGTGGACTTTTAATGCTAAATACTGAGTGTCAACTTGATCTCATTGAAGGATGCAGAGTATTGATCCCGGGTGTGTCTGTGTTGGTGTTGCCAGAGGAGATTAACCTTTGAGCCAGTGGGCTGAAAAAGGCAGACTCACCCTTAATCTGGGTGGCACAATCTAATCAGCTGCAAGTGTGGCCAAAATAAAAAGTAAACAGAAGAACATGAAAAGATTAGACTGGCTTTGCCTTCCAGCCTACATCTTTCTCCCCTGCTGGATGCCTCCTTGTCTCAAACATCGGATTCCAAGTTCTTCAGCTTTGGGACTTGGACTGGCTTGCTTGCTCCTCAGCTTGCAAACGGCCTATTGTGGACCTTGTGATAGTGTGAGTTAATACTCCTTAATAAACTCTGTGCGTGTGTGTGCGTGTGTGTGTGTGTGTGTGTGTGTGTATCCTATTTGTTCTGTCCCTCTAAGGGAGGCTAATACAATCTTAATTCACAAGAAACTAAAAAAATAGGTGATTAGGAATTCCAGGATGGAATGCAGACTATATAGAAAATATCTTATGCCATTATACAAATCTATGAAATCAAAAGAGGTACTAAGTAGGTTCAGAAATAGTGTAGTCCATAAGATTAAAGAAAAAAGAAACTGCACATCAGAACTGGACTCCACTTGATGATGTTCCACAAAAGAGCACAACTTACACAATCTGGTTCCACTCTACAGGAATCCTGGAAATGGACTACAACGGGAATGGATGGTGTGTGGAGGGAGGGGTTTCCCCACAGTTGGAATGCGAGGTTAGGGAAAGGCATAGAAGGAAGGTGAAAATCATTCACATGGTATTAACTTAGGGTGGGTATGTCAGTGGATTTGCAAGTTTAGCATAATATAGGAACATAAATAAAAATCGTTTAGATGTGGGTATATATATATGGGTTAATACACAACACATACTTCCTGTATTTATTACTTGAGAGGTTCTACAAGAAATTACTGCACATTAACAAAAAATACACCAAGAATCAAGATATGAGTTTTTAATACTATTCTTCTGTAAAAGGAACCAGCAGCCAGGTGCAGTGGCTCAAGCCCGTAATTCCAACACTTTAGGAAGCTGAGGCGGGCAGATCATTTGAGGTCAGGAGTCCGAGACCAGCCTGGCCAACATAGTAAAACCTCATCTCTACTAAAAATACAAAAATTACCCAGGTGTGGTGTTGCATGTCTGTAATCCCAGCTACTTGGTAGGCTAAGACAGGAGAATTGCTAGAACTTGGGAGGTGGACTTTGCAGACTCTGTCTAAAAAAAGAAAGAAAGAGAAGAAAAAAGGAACCAGAAATTCTTTGAGAAATGGCTAATGCTAGTGCTTCAGAAAAGAATATCGGATAATAGTCTACAATTTCTTACAGTGTCAGAAAATGAGAAAGGGTTCCAAAACAAAGAATTGCTACTTTTGCATTTTTCTTGCTTGTTGGTCAATCTAGCCAGCAGTCTAACAATTCTGTTCATGTTTTATTTGTTTTTAATTTCATAGAATCAGGATGTACACATGCAGAGCTGTAACATGAATATATTTCATAAAGATGAGGTTTGTGCTTTTGATGTAACTGTTACCCAATAGTGAACATGGGCTCACTTTCCTCTCACCTTGCCCTCTTTTGCAGTCCCCAGTGTCTATTATTTTCCTCTTTGTATATGTGTACCCATTGTTTACTTTTGAATTATAAGACAGAATTTTTTGTGAGTTATTTTATTTAGGATGTCCTTCAACTCTATTCAAGTTGCTGTGAAGGACACAATTTAATTTTTTATGGCTGCATAGAATTCCATGATTTACATCTATCATATTTTATCTAACCATCCACTGATTGACACTTAGAGAGATTACTTGACTTTTCTATTGAAAATAGTGTTGCAATAAAAATAGGAATGCAGGTGACTTCTTCTTATATAAAAGTTTCCTTTTGGGAGAAACATACCCACCAGGAGGGATTACTGGGTCAAATGGTAATTCTAATCTTAGTTCTTTGAGAAATTTCTCTATTTTTTTCATAGAGGTTGTACCAATTTGTATTCTCATCAAGCATGTAAAAAGCATTATTTTCCCTATGCTTCTCTGCAAACATCTCTTTTATTTTTAATAGCCATTCTGACTGGTGGAAGATGCTATATCATGTTGTCTGTAATTTACATTTATCAGATGATTTGTGATGCTGAGTATGTTTCCTTATTTGTATTGGACAGTTCTGTGTCTTCTTTTGAGAAATGTCTGGTTTTTGCTCACTCGTTAATGAAGTTGTTTGTTATTTCTAGTTGACGTATTTGAGTTACTTGTAGATTGTATATATTTGATGAATAGATTGCACATTTTTTTTAACCATTCACAGGTTGTCTGTTCACCATATTGGTTATTTCTTTTGATGTGTAGATGATGTTTGGTTCAATTAATCCTGTTTGTCTAATTTTGTTTTCATTGCATTTGCTTTTAAAGTCTTAGCCATATTTTATTTGCTTAGGCCAATGTCCAGAGGATTTTTTTTAAGACTTTTTCAAGTATTTTTATATTTTGAGTTTAAAAATTTAAACTTTGAATCCATATTCAGTTAATTTGTGGCTGTGATGATATAGAAGTCTCATTTTATTCTTCTACATAAGGCTAATTCTCCCAGCACCACTTATTGAATAGAGGGTTGTTTCTCCAGTGTATATTTTTGTCAGTTTTGTCAAAGAACTGTTGGTTGTAGATATTTGGCTATATGTCTAGGCTCTTGAATTTTTTTCTACCACTACCATGCTGCCTTTCTTATTATATTTGTGTTGTGTAATTTGAAGTCAGGGAATGTGGTACTTCCAGCTTTGTTCTTTTTGGTTAGGATTGCTTTTGTTATTCAGACTCTTTTTTGTTTCTTTTTTTCTCTCTTTTATTTTTCGTCCTTTTTTAAATTATACTTTAAGTTCTAGGGTACATGTTCACATCGTGCAGATTTGTTACATATGTATACATGTGCCATGTTGGTGTGCTGCAACCAGTAACTCATCATTTACATAAGGTATATCTCCTAATGCTATCCCTCCCCTCCACCCCCACCCCATGACAGGCCCTGGTGTGTGATGTTCCCCTTCCTGTGTCCAAGTGTTCTCATTGTTCAATTCCCAGCTATGAGTGAGAACATTAGGTGTTTGGTTTTTTGTCCTTGTGATAGTTTGCTCGGAATGATGGTTTGCAAGTTCATCCATGTCCCTACAAAGGACATGAACTCATCATTTTTTATGGCTGCATACTATTCCATGGTGTATATGTGCCACATTTTCTTAATCCAGTCTATCATTGATGGACATTTGGGTTGGTTCCGAGTCTTTGCTATTGTGAATAGTGCCGCAATAAACATACGTGTGCATGTGTCTTTATAACAGCATAATTTATAATCCTTTGGGTATATACATAGTAATGGGATGGCTGGGTCAAATGGTATTTCTAGTTCTAGACCCTCGAGGAATCACCACACTGTCTTCCACAATGTTGAACTAGTTTACAGTCCCACCAACAGTGTATAAGTGTTCCTATTTCTCCACATCCTCTCCAGCACCTATTGTTTCCTGATTTTTTAATGATCGCCATTCCAACTGGTGTGAGATGATATCTCATTGTGGTTTTGATTTGCATTTCTCTGATGGCCAGTGATGATGAGCATTTTTTCATGTGTCTCTTGGCTGCATAAATAAGTTCTTTTGAGAAGTGTCTCTTCATGTCCTTCACCCACTTGTTGATGGGATTTTTTTTCTTGTAAATTTGTTGGAGTTCATTGTAGATTCTGGATATTAGCCCTTTGTCAGATGAGTAGATTGCAAAAATTTTGTCCAATTCTGTAGGTTGCCTGTTCACTCTGGTGGTAGTTTCTTTTGCTGTGCAGAAGCTCTTTAGTTTAATTAGATCCCATTTGCAAATTTTGGCTTTTGTTGCCATTGCTTTTTATGTTTTAGACATGAAGTCCTTGCCCATGCCTATGTCCTTAATGATATTGCATAGGTTTTCTTCTTGGGTTTTTATGGTTTTAGGTCTAACATTTAAGTCTTTAATTCATCTTGAATTAATTTTTGTACACGGTGTATGGAAGGGATCCAGTTTCAGCTTTCTACATATGGCCAGCCAGTTTTCCCAGCACCATTATTAAATAGGTAATCCTTTCCTCATTTCTCATTTTTGTCAGGTTTGTCAAAGATCAGATGGTTGTAGATGTGTGGTATTATTTCTGAGGGCTCTGTTCTGTTCCATTGGTCTATATCTCTGTTTTGGTACAATTACCATGCTGTTTTGGTTACTGTAGCCTTGCAGTATAGTTTGAAGTCAGGTAGTGTGATACCTCCAGCTTTGTTCTTTTGGCTTAGGATTGTCTTGGCAATGTGGGCACCTTTTTGGTTCCACATGAACTTTAAAGTATTTTTTCCCAATTTATTGAAGAAAGTCATCGGTTGCTTGATGGGGATGGCATTGAATCTATAAATTACCTTGGGCTGTATGGCCATTTTCACGATATTGATTCTTCCTACCCATGAGCATGGAATGTTCTTCCATTTGTTTGTATCCTCTTTTATTTCACTGGGCAGTGGTTTGTAGTTCTACTTGAAGAGGTCCTTCACATCCCTTGTAAGTTGGATTCCTAGGTATTTTATTCTCTTTGAAGCAATTGTGAATGGGAGTTCACTCATGATTTGACTCCCTGTTAGTCTGTTATTGGTGTATAAGAATGCTTGTGATTTTTGCACATTGATTTTGTATCCTGAGATTTTCCTGAAGTTGCCTGTCCACTTAAGGAGTTTTTCAGCTGAGATGATGGGGTTTTCTATATATAAAATCATGTCATCTGCAAACAGGGACAATATGACTTCTTCTTTTCCTAATTGAATACCCTTTATTTCCTTCTCCTGCCTGATTGCCCTGGCAGAACTTCCAAACCTATGTTGAACAGGAGTGGTGAGAGAGGACATCCTTGTCTTGTGCCAGTTTTCAAAGGGAATGCTTCCAGTTTTTGCCCATTCAGTATGATATTGGCTGTGGGTTTGTCATAGACAGCTCTTATTATTTTGAGATACGTCCCATCAATACCTAATTTATTGAGGGTTTTTAACATGAAGGGTTGTTGAATTTTGTCAAAGGACTTTTCTGCATCTATTGAGATAATCATATGGTTTTTGTCATTGGTTCTGTTTATATGCTGGATTATGTTTATTGATTTGTGTATGTTGAACCAAAGAGCTTCTGCACAGCAAAAGAAACTATCAGAGTGAACAGGCAACCTACAGAATGGGACAAAATTTTTGCAATCTACTTGTCTGACAAAGGGCTAATATCCAGAATCTACAATGAACTCCAACAAATTTACAAGAAAAAAACCAAACAACCCCATCAAAAAGTGGGCAAAGGATATGAACAGACACTTCTCAAAAGAAGACATTTGTGCAGCCAAAAAACACATGAAAAAATGCTCATCATCACTGGCCATCGGAGAAATGCAAATCAAAATCACAATGAGATACCATCTCACACCAGTTAGAATGGTGATCATTAAAAAGTCAGGAAACAACAGGTGCTGGAGAGGATGTGGAGAAATAGGAACACTTATACACTGTTGGTGGGACTGTAAACTAGTTCAACCATTGTGGAAGTCAGTGTGGTGATTCCTCAGGGATCTAGAACTAGAAATACCATGTGACCCAGCCATCCCATTACTGGGTATATACCCAAAGGACCATAAATCATGCTGCTATAAAGACACATGAACATGTATTTTTATTGTGGCACTATTCACAATAGCAAAGACTTGGAACCAACCCAAATGTCCAACAACGATGGACTGGATTCAGAAAATGTGGCACATATACAACATGGAATGCTATGCAGCCATAAAAAATGATGAGTTCATGTCCTTTGTAGGGACATGGATGAAACTGGAAACCATCATTCTGAGCAAACTATCACAAGGACAAAAAACCAAACACTGCATGTTCTCACTCATAGATGGGAATTGAACAATGAGAACACATGGTCACAGGAAGGGGAACATCACACTCTGGGGACTATTGTGGGGTGGGGGGAGGGGGGAGGGATAGCATTAGGAGATATACCTAATGCTAAATGATGAGTTAGTGGCTGCAGTACACCAACATGGCGCATGTATACATACGTAACATACCTGCACATTGTGCACATGTACCCTAAAACTTAAAGTATAATAATAATAAAATAAAATAAAAAAGAAAATAAAAGATAGAAGACATCCATCTCATTAAGATACCAGAATACAAAAATCTTTGGGGCAGGAAGGATATTTTTATGTGGTAATGACCTTTATCATTAACACCTGAACAGCTTACTACCTAAGCAATGAACAGGATCACACCATTTTATTGACTTGTGATCTTTAGAACACAATTCTCAATTATTGGGAAAACAAATCTAGGAGAGGGAAAAGATACCTAAAATGGAATAAAAGGTAAATTGTACAGTTGGTTGTCATCAAGGATATCCTGTAATACAAGTAAGCACAGTGGCAAACACTCCCATAAATCAGTTTATAAGTTCAATTCTATTTAACAATTTTCTAGACTCTACTACAGGTCTAAGATTGCAAATTTAGTTCATCAAGAGACAAGGCTGATAAAATCACAAAACTTCAATTCAATTTCAATTACAGAAGGTGGTCACCATTAAGTGACATACAGACCATCTTATCTGTCATTATGTGAGAGAGACTATATTATCTAGTCCATCTCCCTCATTTTGTGGAAGTGAGGCCCAAAGACATTTAGCTATTTGGTGGAAAAGCTTGGATTAGACCATGTCACCTAACCTTCAGGTGAAACTCCCATTCTAGCTGAGAGTCCATAGTGCAGTGACCACTCCAGGACACTGTACTACCCCTGCAGCAAAGTTGGATATCAGAACATTGATAGCCAGGGCTGAGTCCTGGATTATGTAGCATCTAATAGCCCTAACACTGATGTCCATATCTAACACTAAGTAACTGCTTCCTGTCTTACAATTACCGATCTGTGGATCAAACAACTGGCTTCTGCCTGCTTTCCTTGGATGACCAAAGAATGACAATTTTATCCCAAACTTGCTGGAAACCAAAATATTATGACTAAAGGTTTCTTGAAAGCTATTAAGATTTCAATTACAGAAGTTGATTACCATTCAGTAATGTAGATTTAGTCTGGGACTCTACCTCTAAATGTATATTTAGCTGGGCTCCCCAAAGTTAGGTTCTCAAAATCTTTTACAGTGTATGAGGTCATGGGAACTCCTTGTTCAGGACCCTTAGCATGAGGACAACCTAAGTGTACATATATTCAGATCTCTGGAATATGCCATAGGTAGTGAATAACAGAGGGGAAAAAAGATTTCTAAAATATAAAAATGCACTATTTTCTTTCCAAAGTGGATATCTTCTGCCCCATATATAAAAATAAAATGTTTCATGTAAAAATGTGAAAATATCCATAAGTATACAAATTGCAAAATGAAAGTGACCTCACAATCCTACCTCTCATAATATCCAGTTTTAACTGTTGAATGAGAGACTGGAGTTACACTCCCTGGATTTAAATTCTGGCTCTGCCACTTACAAACTGTGAGAACTCTCAGGGTGTCAGTGTTCTTATCTATAAAACAGAGATAATGACAGCATATGAAAATGAATAACTAATGTTTATTGAGTGTTTTATAAAGCATAGGCATTGTCCCAAGCACTTAAAACATATTAACTAATTTTAATCAAGTGACTGATTGATATGTGTTAAAGTCCTTAGAATAGTGCCTAAGACTCAGTCAAGTACTCATTAAATGTTAACTGTTGCTATGTCCTTCCAAAACTTTAACCCATAAACACACACACACAGTCTTAATACAAATGGGCTATGAATACAAATAAGTTTTAATACAGTCTTAATACAAATAAGCTATTGTGTAAACTGCTTTTTTGAAAGGTGTCTATGATCTTGTAGACACCTTTCAATGTTAATACAAATGGATCTACTTCATCCTTTTTAAGAAGCACATGGTAATAATAGTTGTTAACATATAATGAGTTATTTTGTGCTAGACACTGTGCTTTATGTGTATCATTTCACTTAATCCTCATGACATCCTTAGAAAGCATGACTCTTCTGATTTATAGAAGAGAAAAGTGAGACTTAGCCGGATTAAGTTACTTACCCAAGATCATAAAGCTAGACATGGTGAAGCCAGCTTTTGAAACTTGGTTTCTCTTAAACTAAGTGATCAGGCATACTGTACCTTTTGTTAAGCACCATAGTTTTAAACTAATGCCCACCAAAAGATGTTTAAATGGTTTCCATTTTTAGGGGGTATTTTTAGCTATGCTGTAATAAACATCAAGGATCACAGACTATGCACTCTTTCTCTTATTTCCTTATTATATACTTCCAGATGTGCAATTGTTGAGTCAAAGAACATTCACATATAAAATTCTGATATACATGGCCAGACTGTTTTCCAGAGAGACAGTACCAATTGACCATCAATAGTTATATGACAACAGCAACACTAGGCAACGTCCATCTTTCTAATTTTTGTCAGTTTCATAGGTTAAAAAAATAACACCTTGGTTTGCTTATACATTCCTTTGATTGTAATTACTTAAGCATATTTTTATATATTTTAAGTAACTATTTCTTTTGTAAGCTGCATGATTTAAGACTGTTGCCCACTTTTCTATTGAAAAATTCATTCTTTGATTCCAACTATAATTGAAAAATGTAATGATCACAGGCCATTTTAAATAGCTGATATCATACCATAATGCCAATATTTAAATAATTTCTACTTATACAACAGAAGAAAAAGAGTGTGCTTTAGCTCATGCAGGAACTATATTTATTATATGAGAAGTAGACACTTTCTTATAAATCAATAGGATCAAATCAAAACTACCGTCACCTGACTCAAAAGTTGAGAATGTAAGTAGAAACAGTTTTCCAAACTAAGATTTTCTATTATTCAGATGTGACATTAAGACTTCATTGTTTATTTATTTGGACCAGCATATATCATTTCTTTTTAAAAATTAATGTCAGTTTACTCTGGTGTTCTGTTTTTGAGACAGAGTCTCCCTCTGTCACCCAGGCTGGAGTGCAATGGTGTGATCTTGGCTCACTGCAGCCTCAGCCTCCCGGGTTAAAGCAGTTCTCCGGTATCAGCCTCCCAAGTAGCTGGGATTATTGGCGCCTGCCACCATGCCCGGCTAACTTTTTGTATTTTTAGTAGAGATGGGGTTCCACCATGTTGGCCAGGCTGGTCTCGACCTCCTGACCTCAGGTGATCCACCCGTCTTGGCCTCCCAAAGTGCTGGGATTACAGGCCTGAGGCACCGTGCCTTGCCTCAATTTACTCTTTGACAGAAAACTTCCCAGCTTAGATCATGATTATCTGGAAATCAACTAAGCATTATCCTTATCTCCATCCTTATCACCATTGTTGTTGTCATGGATACCATTTATAAAACACCTTCTCTGTGCCAGGCAGTACTGTGTGCATTATCTTATGTAATCTTCACAACAACTCTATGAGGTAGGTACTATTTCTCCATTTTAGAAACGGGAAACCAGGGCTCAGAGAGGTTATTTACCGGAGGCCTCTCAACTGGAAAACATTAGAGCAGGGATGTGAACCCTGTTCACTCTAGAGCTGTTGTGCTAATGACCATGCCTACTTTTTACAACCAGAGTCAGTTAAACAACGCTAAAGCCAAAAATAAATCTGTAACTTCCTAAAGGCAACTCAAGATAATTACTGGTCTTCTCTTACATGATCACCTTATTTATTCTTAGTAAATCTTAAGTGGTTTTATAATTCCTTGTTTTAAATAAACTTAAAAAGGTCAACTCATCTAACCTTCTAACAAAGACAAGGCTGTGTTGCTGTGCCCGATTCAAACTGCCCTTCTTCCCCAAACAGCTCTTTACACTTTTTAAAGAGTTTTATAATCTGTTGGAAATCTATGCAATTATTTCAGACTATTTAAAATATGTGTTGTCTATCTTATGTTGTCTTCATTTACTTATCTAAATAGGAAAAAAGTATCAGAATACTTTCTACATGAACAGGAAGACTAACCAATGTTGAATGGCAGCCAGTTTTATCTCCGTTCTTATCACCACCTTACCATGTCATCCTGGCGAAGATGTCATCACAGGAGTCAGGGTTGAAGTCCAGGTTTAAGGTGCATCTAGATGAGTTCCCAGCATGCCTGAAGTAGCCTCAAGAGGCCCAAAATAATAAGCTCCTCTGGCACAGTCTCCTAATGGTGACAAAGGAGTCCCTCTCATCTGCTTGGCAGCCTTACAATCAGAGTGTTCTTACATCTAACCTACTTATTTCCCACTGAAATTCAAACCTAATTCATTTATTTTTTATTCTCTATAAAAATGAAAAACATCACTGTAACAGGTAACTTGTTCAATTTCTCACAGAAAATAAAGAAAATTTAGGTGGAATCAGTACTGACTTTGATTCTCTTTCATTGCATAATCAAAAGTTCTTATTTTGCTAAGAGAAGAACTGCTTATCCCCCTCAAGAAAACGGTGAAACTGATTTGAAAATAACATTGCCTTTCTGGAATGTTCATGACTACTATATATCTTAGAATTCAGAAACAGAAACCCTTCATAGTACTTTTAAAGGTCTTTTTAGTAAAAATAGTAACCATGGGTAACTTTTATCAAACACTTCTGTGTTAGGTACAGTACTAAAAGTTTGGCATGCATGATGTTCTTTCATCTTTACAGTTCTATAAAGTAGGTGCTTCCCACATTTACAAATAAGGAAGTAGGCTTAGTTAAGTCATCATCCCAAGGACCTACAGCCAGTAATTGGAACCTGTCTCCCTAAGATCAGAACCCTCAGCTATATGGCCTCTTATCAGACTTTTATTTTTTAAACGTGTAAGCTTTCCTTTTTAGAGTATGTTGTTCGAGAAAGCATCAAGCTCTTCATAATAAATTGTATTTTTCTCATCTCTTTCATCATAAACCATGTGGAAAAACAACCACCTCAAGGTTTCACAAAGCTAAAGAGAGTCACACTTAAGAATGTAGCAAAAAAAAAAAAAATTTTTTTTTAGCTCACTGAAACTTCTGCCTCCCGGGTTCAAGTAATTCTCCCTGCCTCAGCCTCCCAAGTAGATGGGATTACATGTGCCCCCCACCATGCCCGGCTAATTTTTGTATTTTTTTGTAGAGACAGGGTTTCACCATGTTGCCCAGGGTGGTCTTGAATGCCTGACCTCGGGTGATCCACCCGCCTTGGCCTCCCAAAGTGCTGGGATTACAGGCATGAGCCACCAAGCTCAGCCAGCAAACATTTTTTTAAAACTAAGGGAAAAAATGTGTACTAAGACTTAGAAGCATGCATATAAGCATAGAGCTTTTGCACCTGAAACAGTCCATTTTGAAACTCTGTTCCTTTAATCTGTTTATACATTTATTATCACAGCTAAACCAACTATTTTATTTTCACAGCTGTATAACAAAAAGATGCTCCTTGACTTTCAATGGGGCTACATCCCAATAAACCAATCCTAATTTGAAAACATCACTAAGTCGGAAGTGCATTTAATAGTGGCAGCAGAGCAGACATTCCCCAACTTAACAATTTTTCAACTTTATGATGGTCCGAAAATGAGGCACATTCAGTAGAAATCATAAGGACCTCCTTGATGGTCTTATATCCCAATAAACCCAACCTAAAGTTGAAAATTCATAAGTCAGGGACTGTCTGTATTTTGACATATATTTGGGTAGGCCCCTCCTCTTTTTCCTTTTTTATCCTCCAAATTATTATACTTTTTTATATGAATTCTAGAAATCTGCTTGGAAAGTTCAATTTAAATTACTGTTGAGATTTTGGTTTGGTATCATCTTTTGGGAAGAGGAAAAGCATGATTTAAACTATCCAGCCTCAGCTCATTTCAGCTTGAGGGCTGACTTTAGCTACTTTGCCAAGGTATTCCTGCCAGCTAGGGGACAAGTATCCAAACTGAGATTTAAGGTTTTTAAAGTCCTTTTAAAAAATTGCACCCAAGCTTACATTGTCTGTTATTGATTATAGGAAACAAAATGAGATATTCAACAAACCCAGTAGATAGTGTTTGCAAGACACTTAGGCTTTCAGGGTGGCCAAATAAAGACAAACCTGGAAGAAGCCAACTAAGCTAATAGTTTCATTGGCTTTAGGTAAGACTTTAGGTACTAGCACCTATCAATGTACCAAGCAATATGATAGTAGGAAGAGACCCAAATAGTAAGAGACATGATATGAGCATGCTAAGATCCTATAAAATTATCGAAAAAAGAGTTAAGACTAACCCACAAAAACAATTAGCCCATAAACAATTAGCCTGGGTGGACCTTTCTGATATAAGCAGGGCTTTAGGACAGGGGAAGATCAGTGTGGGCTGCAGTGCCCAATAACAACTAATAGATCAAATAGTTCAGCTCTAGCTTAACTAAATGCCTGGTGGTAATCAAAATTTAGTGACAGCTATTCAGAAGTCTATGTGAAAAGAAATAGTGATAATGTCAAGTTCATTTATAAATCAAGGCTGGGCTACACTTACAGCCTTCCAATAAAAGGGCAAAGATCCTATAACCAAGCATCTCTTAATTGCAGCAGCTACTGTAGATCATATGCCTAAACTGTGGCCAGCACTAGATTAACCCAATGGGAAATCCCCATGCTTTGTGGCTTATTGGTTACTCAATACCAGAATCTGATCCTACTCTCCTTATACATGACCTGAAAAGTCCCTCCTCCACTGGACTTGCATCCATAAAAACTCCACCCAGTTTCCTGACATCACGGAAATTTACTAGTCCACTTGGAAGACCTAGTATATAAGCTCATCTATTTGTGGAAAGAGGCAATTCTTTCCAAAATTACTGAGCTAGAAATTTTTACCAGCTCTAGACTTTTTTTAAGGGGGGAATGTTTTATCTTTTTTTTTAAATTTTACTTGAATAAACAGGATGAGCACTGTATCTCCTTCCAAGGAGCAAAAAATACTGCTCAAATAGCTGGAAAAATTGGTCAGGAGGAACGGGAGTGGAAATTTGCTTTAAATTTTTTAAATTATATGCAAACTCCATGGTTATTTAATTTTTAAAGATTATGAGATAAGCCATTGCCATGATTTCTTTACTCATCTGTCATTCCAGAAAACATTACTCAGAGAGGGTAGACAGCTCTTCCTTCCTCAATTATGTCCTTTGAAATGAACAGAAAACTTACCTTTGAGTTGGTTTTAAGGCAGTTTCACTAAAATCAGGGAGTTAAAGACTTTAACCCTCTGAGGTTCCTTCCAGTCCTCCTACTGCTGTGTGTGTGTGTGTGTGCGTGTGTGTGTGTTTTGAGATGGAGGTGTTGCTCTATTGCTCAGGCTGGTCTCAAAGCCCTGGGCTCAAGAGATGCTACCACCTCAGCTTCCCAAAGTGCTTTACACTTTTTAAAGGTAATTACTGGTACTTTAAATTAAATAGAGGAACAAAGCCGGGTGTGAAGTTTTCACACATATGACTCAGGACTCTATTTCTAATGAGATGATACACTGTAAATCATGAAACACTAATTCACTTCATACTTTATAGCTTTGTATTAAGTGAAATTGGGATAATTTGGTGGGTTGTACATATTTAGAAGTGAAGTAAATACTTTAAGAGTGGTGAAGATCAAACAAAAGAGGTAAAATGCTTTATAAAAGGCAAGACATTATTCATTGTAAGGTTACACATGCTTTAAAACAATAAATCCCTGATGGCCAGTGATGGTGAGCATTTTTTCATGTGTTTTTTGGCTGCATAAATGTCTTCTTTTGAGAAGTGTCTGTTCATGTCCTTTGCCCACTGTTTGATGGGGTTGTTTTTTTCTTGTAAATTTGTTTGAGTTCATTGTAGATTCTGGATATTAGCCCTTTGTCAGATGAGTAGGTTGCGAAAATTTTCTCCCATTTTATAGGTTGCCTGTTCACTCTGATGGTAGTTTCTTTTGCTGTGCAGAAGCTCTTGAGTTTAATTACATCCCATTTGTCAATTTTGGCTTTTGTTGCCATTGCTTTTAGTGTTTTAGACATGAAGTCCTTGCCCATGCCTATGTCCTGAATGGTAATGCCTAGGTTTTCTTCTAGGGTTTTTATGGTTTTAGGTCTAACATTTAAGTCTTTAATCCATCTTGAATTGATTTTTGTATAAGGTGTAAGGAAGGGATCCAGTTTCAGCTTTCTACATATGGCTAGCCAGTTTTCCCAGCACCATTTATTAAATAGGGAATCCTTTCCCCATTTCTTGTTTTTCTCAGGTTTGTCAAAGATCAGATAGTTGTAGGTATGCGAGAAATGCAAATCAAAACCTCAATGAGATACCATTACCATCTCACACCAGTTACAATGGCAATCATTAAAATGTCAGGAAATAACAGGTGCTGGAGAGGATGTGGAGAAATAGGAACACTTTTACACTGTTAGTGGGACTGTAAACTAGTTCAACCCCTGTGGAAGTCAGTGTGGCAATTCCTCAGGGATCTAGAACTAGAAATTCCATTTGACCCAGCCATCCCATTACTGGGTATATACCCAAAGGACTATAAATCGTGCTGCTATAAAGACACATGCACACGTATGTTTATTGTGGCATTATTCACAATAGCAAAGACTTGGAACCAACCCAAATGTCCAACAATGATAGACTGGATTAAGAAAATGTGGCATATATACACCATGGAATAGAGAACACATGGACATAGGAAGGGGAACATCACACTGTGGGGACTGTTGTGGGGTCGGGGGAGGGGGGAGGGATAGCACTGGGAGATATACCTAATGCTAGATGACGAGTTAGTGGGTGCAGCGCACCAGCATGGCACATGTATACATATGTAACTAACGTGCACATTGCGCACATGTACCCTAAAACCTAAAGTATAATAATAATAAATAAATACATAAATTAAAAAAAAATAAATCTAAATCCAGGATAATGGTTATTTCTGGGAGAGGGGAAAGGGATGGACTACCAAGGCATCTTCACTCTACCTGCAATGTTGTTACTTAAAGAAAATCTGAGGTAACAGGGAGAGACTTGGTAAAGATATGCAGTAGACACATGAATGTTCCTTGTATTTTTCTCCATAACTTTGTGTATGTTTGCAATAATTCATAATATAAACTTCAGTTACTAGTTTATACTGTAATTTTGATAAAATAGAAATGACAAAGATTCCAAGGAATTTTAAAGGTTTCTTATGGATAATTTTTGAAAACTATTTAACCTTATACATAAATACAGTATCTTGCTTTTTACCAACTAGTATCTACTCTCATTCATATAATCACCATTGCTTTTCTTCCTTGCACTTCTGCCTTGCACAATTTAAATAACAAAGCACAACTCTTTCCAGGGCATGTTAACAAAGGAATTTCTAGGAGATGGGCTCGGTGGAAGTTGTGGTCCTGGGAACAGCTTCATAGAGAAGGAGAAAGCACAGGGACAGGCTGCCAGATTTCTGCAGTTGTGTCTTCAATGGGCTCTGTTATTTTGTTTCAATTATCATGACTTCCCAGAATACCAGAGAAACTCATATTTAGAAGTTTAAAAACCTATCCTATACATACTAAAATATTTCCAGATTAAATCATACAACATCAAGGATTTACTGCAAAATAATGCAAAGGGGAGTAGGTGTGGGTATAGATGAATCAAGATTGGTCATGGTTTGAGAGCTGTTTAAGCTTGTGATGTGCACAAAGGGTGGTACAGTTTACTCTTTCATTTACTTTTGTGTATACTTAAATTTTTCCATAATGAAGTTTTTTAAAAAAAATCTCAAAGCTAAAATAAATGATTTAAATATCATTCCATTAAGTCTTGTACACATTTCAATTTGTTAGGCAAGGGGATCAGGGAGCCAGGCCAGGTTAGTCCTGAGGCACTGCTAGTCAGCTGGGTGCGTGCTCTTGTCTAAGTTACTCAGTCTTTTTGATTTTGAGTTTATGGATAAGATATCTATGTTCCCTTTTAGCCATATCATGATTATTGGATTTATAAAACTGGCTTACAGATATTATATAATACAGTAAGAACTGCAAATGTTATAATGGTACACTGACCACATGGGAGTATCTTTCATCCCTCATTTATGTATTTATTTATTTGAGAAACATTTAGGGAATGCATACTATGTGCCAGGCAGTGTGACATGTGGGTAGAATCCAAAGTTAAGTGACACAGAATCTCTGCCTTCAAGATGCACTCTAATCAGGCCAGGCATGGTGGCTCACGCCTGTAATCCCAACAGTTTGGGAGGCCAAGGCGAGCGGATCACCTGAGGTCAGGGGTTCAGGACCAGCTTGGCCAACATGCTGAAACCCCATCTCTACTTAAAATACTAAAAAATTTGTCAGGCGTGGTGGCAGGTGCCTGTAATCCCAGCTATTTGGGAGGCCGAGGCAAGAGAATCACTTGAACCCGGGAAGCAGAGGTTGCAGTGAGATGAGACCACACCATTGCACTCCAGCCTAGGCAACAAGAATGAAACTCCATCTCAAAAAAAAAAAAAGATGCAGTCTAATGATGGAAGACAGACATATGAACAAATGAACAACAACACAAAGTAAGTATGATAATGGGGTGATGGAGCTGAAAATACCAAAAGTCCTTAGTAGTGTGAGACAGCAAGGAATTGTAAATAATTTTGTATGAAGGGGCAGGAGAAAAAGTGGCAGGAGATGAGGGAGGACAGGAAAGTAGGAACCAGATTGAGAAGGACCATGAATGTGATGCCATGGAATTTGGATGGTACCTTGAAAAGTGGTAAGGAAGCCATTTAAAAGATTTTAAGTCTGAGAATGATGTGGTCCAATTTACATTTTAGATTTTTGGGGCAGGAAGGTGGATTTGGTGGTTGCTGGCAATGTTTGAGGAATGAAGGAAGAGGGGAGGAATGGAAGGGAGGTTTACTGTAATTATAAAATAACTAAAATGGTCTAGCAGGATATGACTGAACTGGGGCAGGGTTAGTGGAGATTACTGAGATACTGTTAGAATGCCTTCTTGGGTCTGGAAGTAGAGAAAAGAAAACATAGTGAGTTATGTATGTAATCATTAATGTACAATAAAGCTAATAAGTTCCTTCTTCAAAGTATAAAAGAGACGAGTTTGGAAATGTAAGTTGTAGGTACTCTAATATTTCTCCCTCTGTCTTTCAAGATAACATAAAAACTGCAGCACTGAACAATAGTATGTATTCATCATGAATGGCTTATGTGCTTCAAGCACAGCACCTATAGGTACTGAATAAATGTGGGTTATATGTGAACGTGATAGATTATTAAACACATGAAATGGACTGGACCTGTTTTCTCTAGTCACTGCCACATAGTACAGATGTTAACTCCCTGCTGGCCAGATTAATAGTGACTTGATAAAATGCACAAACAAAAAGAATTCTTTTTCAGGTGATCTTTACACCATTCTGTAATCTTTCCCCCCAGATCTGAAAACCGTATCAGCAATGATCCTCACCATCATTTCTCAAAATAATGGATAGGATAGTTAAGCTCTGGTTGCTTAATTAAGATTTAGACTACTCCTGACACGTAGACTCCAACAGGACACCTTTTTTTCTTACAAATTACATAGCGTCTTTTATTGGAGCTCCAAAAGGGACATTTTTTTTTTTTTTTGGACAGAGTCTTGCTCTGTTGCCAGGCTGGAGTGCAGGGGCGCACTCTTGGCCTCCTGGGTTAACCGATTCTCCTGCCTCAGCTTCCCGAGTAACTGGGATTACAGGTGTGCACCACCACGCCCAGCTAATTTTTATATTTTTAGTAGAGATGGGGTTTCACCATGTTGGACAGCATGATCTCAATCTCTTGACCTCGTGATCCACCCACCTCAGCCTCCCAAAGTGCTGGGATTACAGGCGTGAGCCACCATGCCCGGCCCACAAAGGGCATTTCTAAAAGAAGTGTCAGAGAGAAGTGATCAGTCAGTCCTCAGTGCCACAAACCACACGTACTTGTGTTTCAATTTTTACAAAACAACAGCAATATTATTTCCTCAAAACACATTATCTTTATTTGAATAAAGATAAAAAGTAAGGCACAGAAAGGTAGATTATCTAGACAATGTCCCGCTGTTAATGACTATTATTCTGAAATTAGAAAATTCAGACTATCTTTTAACCACTACCTCCTTATACTTCCCAGATTTTCTCAGCAGTGAGGCTACAGTACCAAACATAAAAACCTAGAAATCTGATCATTCTATTCCATACCCAGAACTTTATTAAATGCTAACACTCTATGTTACTGAAAATAATAAAAATAAGTAATTCATAATTAACTATACATTAATTATATGGTAGGTAGCATGCTTAATACTTTATATACATTATCTCATTTGGTTTTGATCCTCACATGAGCCCTAACCAGTGATATATAATGTTACTGCCATTTTGCAACAGAAAAAATGGGCTCAGAGATGTGTATGTTATAAATGTTATAAAACCAAAACAAGCCTGTCACACTCACTAGCCCAGGGCCCTTCACAGTAGGCAGTACTGGTCTCCCAAGCCATGTATAGGAGGGCAGGTGTTAAAGATTAAAAAGCTGAGGCTCAGGAATTTGGCAAGCCTTGTCTAGGGTCACACATATAGAAATAGAGCCACCATTCGGCTCCCAGTCCAGGACTCCTCCCATTCTGCCTCCAATACTCCCATTCTTCTCCATAAAATAAATCATAGCCACTTACAAGGATCAACAAAGTAGCAAATCTCCACCTTTGTTTAAAAGAAAAAAGATAAACATACAAAATAAGGAAGAAGAAATATCAAACACAAACTGGCTTTGTCAACATAGCATAAAGGTCATGAGGATCTTAAAAAAAAAAAGAAAAAAAATCAATAAGTATTTTTGACACAATCAAGGCCCCAAAGGAACTAGTTTAGAAAATAATGCACTTCAGCTTTTTAATCTATGAGTCCATGTTTGTTTTTCCAGTATTTTTTCATGTGTTTCTTTTACAGTCCACATTTAACTGCCAAAGTTTTCAGTACTTATCAGAGACCTGGCAAAAGGTTAAAGAGCATTTTTTCTGTTCCCAACCCACATAGAAAACAATGACTACAATCAATCATCACAGAATATATTGCCAAGTAGCAGGCAGGTGCAACTTTTCTCTGCTGCACTGTGTGTGTTGGGGGAGAGAGGTTTTGAAAGAAACATTGAAAACAAACCACATTTGGGGGGATAATTTCTTCTAAGTGACTTACATCTTGTAAGACATTTGGCTGTTGACAAGATGATCCCACCCTTGAATACACAGAAGTTGCACCCAGTCTCGCAAAGCAGATTCAGTCACCCCAGGCAGAAGTCTGGACTTCCCTCCAAGACAAATATGGAATTCAATCTGTGTGATGCCTTGAATGCGGCTAATTAATTTGCAATCCTTTATTATGACCATATAAAGGAGGGAAAAGAGCTATTTTCCCAGTCCTACCTTGAGGGAAAATCAAAAAGAAAAAAAAGCATAATATTTAAATCCCATGGCAAAGTTCTTAAACTTTTCCACTAATATACACACCCTAGCTAATTCATCAGCATAATACCCTACAGTGGATCACCTCAGTACTATCTTTCCTATACATGGTCATTCCAACAATGTGCTAATTCTACTCAAAACGGAATGGATAAGAAGCTATAATGTCTCATTCTTTTTGCTTAGCCATTTAACCCTATAATTTTTAGAGTAAATGAATTGACCTTAATTCATTTTATTATTTATATTTACTTACAGGTAAGAAAACAAACCACAGCTGAGTGAAAACTCCATCTAAAAATAACCAAGAGCTGAAGCAGTAAAAGCAACCTAATGAAAGTTGCTTTTTGAACCAATGAGAGTGTTTAAAATCCAAAATGAAGATTCAGGGGAGTAAAATACTTTTAACCTAAAGCTAATGAGTATGGCGGCTCATGCCTATAATCCCAGCACTTTGGAAGGCCAAGGCAGGTGGATCACTTGATGTCAGGAGTTCAAGACCAATCTGGCCAACATGCTGAAACCCTGTCTCTACTAAAAATACAAAAATTAGCCAGGCATGGTGGTGTGTGCCTGTAGTCCCAGCTACTTGGGAGGCTGAGGCAGGAGGATCTCTTGAACTTAGGAGGCAGAAGATGCAGTGAGCCGAGATCATGCCACTGCACTCCAGCCTGGGTGACAGAGCAAAACTCCATCTGAAAATAAAAAATACAAAAATAAAGCTAATGAGTAGACACATTTCAAATATGGTTAGCTATCTCCCAAATAGCTGTAGTAAAACTCCATCTGAAAATAAAAAATACAAAAATAAAGCTAATGAGTAGACACATTTCAAATATGGTTAGCTATCTCCCAAATAGCTGTAGTCTTTTAGAATGGCTCTCTCTCAACTGCACAGTAACTATCCAAGCTCAAAAACCAATTGGAGTCCTCTGTGGAATATTTAAAACCATTCTCTACTAACCACCCTCCAAACATCTGCATATGGCATATGGGAAATTGAATTACAAGCTATGAATTTTCTGAAGTCCTTCAGAGGCCAGCATCCACTCATGGGGAGCCAAAACTATTCATAATGAAAGCCTGATCCACTATACACTTCCATTAGGCAACTCCAGCTCCAAGTTTTGCTCCTTCCTTAAGAGTACTGGATCCCACCACCACACTGAAAATGTATTTTCCCATTCTCTCATCATCACATTTAAAAAACAAAGTCTTAGGTGAATTCTTCTTTTAAAACTAAAAATGAATTAGTATTTCTTCAGATACCAAGTTGATACTACCTGTGAATCTACCTCTAAAACTGCAACTAGACTGACTAACTCTGACTGACTTTGAATCCGTAATTCCATTCCTGCTGGCTGTGTGATCTTAGACAAGTTGCTAAATCTGCCTGCGCCTTGGTTTTCTCATACATCAAAATGATTGTTGTGAGTTAATATATGTAATGCACTTAGGGCAGTACCTGATTCATGATAAGGGTCAATTTGAAGAAATTATAATGATCATTATCACTGCTATCATCACTGTACCTTTACAATTACAGTGTAAACATGTCCCTTTTGTCATCCTCCAGTATGTGGAAAAATCTACCAAAAGATAATTAGGATCGCTCTACTAAGCTAAAGGAAGTAATTCATAGTTTGGTCAGCAAGTTACATATTACAAATAACATCATAAAGATTCAACTAAAATCATAGTTTAAGATTCAAGCCAGGCATGGTGGGTCACACCTGTAATCCCAGTAATTTGTGAGGTGGAGGTGGGAGGATCCCTTGAGCTCAGGAGTTCAAGACCAGCCTGGGCAACAAAGTGAGACCTTGTCTCTATAAAAAAAAATTTAAAAGTGCTATGTGCAGTGGCTCACATCTGTAATCCCAGCACTTTGGGAGCCCAAGGCAGGTGGATTACTTGAGGTCAGGAGTTCAAGACCAGCCCGGCTAACATGGTGAAACCCCATCTCTACTAAAAATACAAAAATTAACTGGGTGTGGTGGCATACACCTTTAATCCCTGCTACTTGGGAGGCTGAGGCAAGATAATTCCTTAAACCCAGGAGGCGGAGGTTGCAGTGAGTTGAGATCACACCACTGCACTCCAGCCTGGATGACACAGAGAGACTCAATAAATAAATAAATAAATAGATAAATAAATAAATAAATAAATAAATAAGAATCAATCAGCTGGGTGTGGTGGCACACTGGTAGACCCAGCTACTCAGCAGGCTGAGGTGGGAGGATCGCCTGGGCCTGGGAGGTAGACATTACAGCGAGCCGTGATCACACAACTGCCCTCCAGCCTGGGTGATGGAGACAGTGTCTCCAAACTAAAAAAAACAAAAAAAAGATTCACTTGGATCTCTTATAGGCAAATGTTGCAGATTTCAGGTAGCTCCTAAAGTCTTAAGATTAAACTTATGAAATAACATGCCAAAAATGTTTTGTCTTCTAAATAATCACAGTGCATTTGGAGAGACAAATGCATCTACAACCAGGTGACAACACTGAAAATAAAATTGTAGCGGTTTGAGTAGGGGATTAAATGAGTTAATTTTTTCCTGAGGTTCAAAAAAAAAACAGCAGCAAAAAATGGTACTTAAGACTGAAGGTTGGCCGGGTGCAGCTGCTCATGCCTGTAATCTCAACACTTTGGGAGGCCAAGGTGGGCGGATAACTTGAGGTCAGGATTTCAAGACCTGCCTGGCCAACATGGCAAAACAACATCACTACCAAAAATACAAAAATTAGCTGGGCATGGTGGCAGGTACCTGTAATCCCAGCTACTCAGGAGGCTGAGGTGGGAGAATTACTTGAACCCAGGAGGCAGTGGTTGCAGTAAGCCAAGATCACGCCATTGCACTACAGCCTGGGTGACAAAAGAAAAACTCCATCTCAAAAAAAAAAAAAAAAAAAAAGAAAGTTCTGGGTTATGACACAGAACGTATGCAATGTGAATATGTCAGGGTTATGAATATGTAGACTACTCAAGATTGTGTATTTTTGAAATAATAGAATACTAGGTTGAAAAATTAGCATCACAGAATGAAAAATAAGCCACAAACTAGCAGAAGATAATTGTAACACATAAAAACAAAGGATTAAATAAAATGGTAATATAATGATAGCTATTCTTACAAAGTTGTTTCTATGTCTCAGGTACTATTCTGAACAATATACGTGCATCTTGAATGCATGAAGAATTCCTATATAAGAAAAACACAAACAACAACATTTAAAATGAGCAAAAAACCTGAATAGGAATTTCACAGAAGACAAAACATAAATGGCCCATAAACATAATAAAAGATGCTCAACTACAATTCTAATCAGGGAAATAAACATTAAAACCCCAAAGAGATACAACTTCATACTCTAGCAAAAACCTAAAAGGCTGTGAATATCTAGTTTCATTGAGGAAGAACAATGGGAAGACTATTCACTGCTGGTGAGGGTATAGATTGGTGCAATTGCTTTGGAGAACCGTTTGATGCCACTCAATAGAGCTGAACACACACATGCCCAATGACCAAGCAATTCCACTCCAGGTACATACTGTAAAAATACTCCTGCACATGTAGAATATGAGATACTGCATAACAAAGTTTACTAGAACATGAGGCTGAAGTGGGAAGATGGCTTGAGACCAGGAGTTCGAGGCTGCACCAGTAGCTGGGACTATAAGCATGTGCCACCGTGCCTGGCTAATTTTTTGTTGTTGTGGTTGTTCTTAGAGATGAGGTCTTCTTTTATTGAATGAGCTGGTCTCCAACTCCTGGCTTCAAGTGATCTTCCAACTTCTGCCTCCCAAAGTGCTGGGATTACAGGTGTGAGCCACCACGCCCGGCCAAGTTCTGCTTCTTAACCTGAGGTAGATACTTTGATGTTTCATTTTGCTTTATTGTACAGATATACTTTATATTCTCATATGTGACACAAGTCAAAATTTAAAAAACAATTTAACGTTTATTCCCTTTAGATGAATGATGGGCAAATTTACATAGTAAATTCATTACTGAAACAATGTATAGATTTCAGACTAGGAAAGTAACTATTTATAAAAGAAAAGCTTAAAACCTGCAACAGAAACAAAATCCTGAAACTGTAAAATTGAGTCAAACTAAAATTTAAAAAACAAAGCAATGATATAAAGTATCATTTGTCCAAATGTGTTCTACAAAATGCTTTTTTCTTAAATATGTCTTAGGAAAAACAGGTTCTAGGAGTAAAATATGTTTGAAAAATGCTGGGTTAAACAACTGAACCTATGAAGGGAGGAATAGAACTTCTCAAGCTCTTGACTCTGGAATCTTTTTTACACAGCAATTAACACCATGCTTCTTCTTGGATTTGTCAGATAAACACAATCCGGGAAACATTTTATAATAC
Organism: Pongo abelii; assembly: GCF_028885655.2. Lineage (NCBI taxonomy): Eukaryota > Metazoa > Chordata > Mammalia > Primates > Hominidae > Pongo > Pongo abelii. The sequence continues at coordinate 21,909,108 of NC_072007.2, read as the reverse complement.
AGAGGGCCGCACCAGATTGAATATTGCCCCCAGGAATGAAATGAAAACAGGAATGGATTCTCCAGTAAGAGGTACCCAGATATCCTAATCTTCAGTAGCTGACCTAAACCCTGGACAAGTGGGATCAAACCCCATAACCAAATACATCTTTTTAGGAACTAAGTGGATAATCACTCTGTGTTGTATGAACATGTGGGCAATGTGTTTCCTACACAGCTTAAAAGTGCAATAAAAAAAGATCTAGGTGTCATATAAAGAATTTCTACCACTGTTAGAGTAATGGTGGACTGACAGGCAGAGGGTCTTAGATGTGATTTAAGTAAAGTTCAATAGAAGCTTCCAGCACAGATATTCATGTTTCTAATTGGACCACTCAGTTAAAAAGTTTTTCCATTAGATTTCCCCTAATCAAATTAGAAATTACCTAATTTTCTAATAAAGATTTCCCCAGGCACAAGGAATCTGTGAATTGGACCTAAAAAATTCTTCATAATGTGCTTTTATTACCATAAAAGATGCACATTTATTTTAAAAACTTCTCTACACCACTATCATAAACATTTGCACACACTTATTTCTTTTGGTGTGTGGTAATGAAATAGATTCTTAAGAAAAAATCTGACACAATGCCTTTGCATCTTAAAATATGTTAAAATATTATTTGAAAAGAGTCAAACATCTGTCTTTTGAAGGTATCACAGGGCATCAAATTGGAAAATGTGGCACTGCCAGGAGTTTCTACTTGGTGAAGGGTGGCAGACTTTTCTCTTCAGAGGGCTCTTGACAGGGTAGCATCCATTATCTTGCCAATTTACCACAACCTAGGCCCAATCCTCAGTCTTATAGGTTCAGAAATTTATTTTTATCAGCATCAGTAGGGTAGCTACATTGCTTAGAAGCAGATAAAATTAACCATGCTTCAATAGAAATCAGGATATATATGTATTAATACAGAATGACAAATATAACTGTGACAGAAATAGGAATGACTGTTTATGGTCATATACGGCCAATACTTTCATTAAAGCCAAACTCATACATGCAGCCAAATAAGAGGCCCCTGGATACACAGGAAATCAGAATAAAAAAAGAATAACTGAATATTTAATAGTCTTCTTTCATTCAATCAATAATTTTTTTTAATTAAACAACTACTATGTCCAGGTAACCTTCTAGGTCCTGGGGATACAGAGGTCTCTGCTTACAGAAGTCATATGTAAGTAGCAGGTGAAGAGCATGTGTTTCACAGAAGTTTATTACAATATATTAATAAGAGCAAAAAATTTTGGAAGCACTCTAAATGTTCAATAATAGAGCTCCAATTAAATAACAATAAATCCAAATAATGAAAAATAATGCAGCCCTTTAAGAATAGCACTTGCAAGCTGTAATTCATGACATGGGAAAATTATCATGATGGAAAAAGAAGCAAGCTATATATAGTGCATGATCCTATACACACACATACATACATACATACATATTTCCTATCCCTTTATATACATAAGAAAACAAGTGAGAGGAAAGTCATATCTTTAGTCAAATCTTGTTTACTAACATATTATTAATGATTATCTTTTCTTTTTCTTTATACCTTTTTGCATTTTTCAATTTCCTAAAAGAGCCTTACATGCCTTTTATCACCAGGAGAAAAATTACTGCTAAAGTAATTTAAGTCAACATGCATACTAAGAACTCTTCAGATTTATCTGTTAGAAGCTGTGCATGAATGCCAATCCTTGCATCTGTCTTGGAACTCACAGAGAGCTCTTTTCCCATGGCTTTAAGCAATACTCAAAAAGACTAGCATACCTGAATTTCCTAATCCTATGTTTTTTTAATCCAACAGCCAGTCTTGTATTTCTAGCTGTTTTCTAAACATTTCAACCAAACCATTTTACAGATAACTCATACAGTCATCCTTTGATATGCATGGGGAATCGGTTTCAGGATCCCCCTTGTATACCAAAATCCATGGATGCTCAAGTGACTGGTATAAAATAGTGTAGTATTTGCATATAACCTACAAACATCCTCCTATATACTTTAAATCATCTCTAGATTACTTAATAATACTTAATACGATGTAAATGCTATGCTATGTAAATAGTTGGTATACCATGTTTTTTTTAATTTGTATCATTTTTTATTGTTGTATTGTTTTTTCTGACAATTTTGTTCCACAGTTGTTTGAATCAGTGGATGCAGAACCCATGAATATGGAGAGTCAATCGCATTTCATTATGCCCAAAGGTAAATGCATAACTTTTTCCCCACAGCTAATCTTCTAGCAACCCCATTGCTGTCCATGGCAAGCAGGCTTAGTTAATCTCGCCCTTTCCTGTTTCAGGTTCATTAAAAAACTCTTGTCAAAATCTCTTTCATCCCACCTTATTCTTCATTCTCACTTCCATCAGCATATCAGTCCAGGCCCTAGTACTATTAGTAACATTAATGTTACTAATGGCACTATTAGTAACATTACTTACCAACATTCAAGTGGGTCTTCCTGATGCCATTCTCTCCCATTCCGAAATCACTGCTCTTTTTATAGAACTTGTATGATGTCATTCATTGGCTCAAAAACTTTTAAAGCCTTCCTTTTTCTACCACCCTAATCTAAATTTCTATGCCTGGCTTTTATTAAAACCCATCATTTGGCCCCACCCTAGCTATGTAACTTTATTTTCCACTATTCGCCAGTCTCCTCCCTCATCAACGAGAAGACATACCATAATCAACGTCACCACTAACACTTGGAATATCTAAACTTAAAAATGGTCCTTCCTTTCCCATTTACTTGTATTTAAAGAACCTGATGAATTATTCCTCCTCTGCTAAACTTTTCACAATTTCTTCAACCTCATTTATGTTTCACATTTTCAGAACATATCTTGCCGTTTATTAGGAAGCTCACAATTAGGCACTCTCATGTACATAGATTTACAATCATGTATGTTGTCATCTTCAACATTAAATTCCGTACTCCTTGAAGGCAGGAGCCACGCCTTATTCTGTCCCCAGAGTACTCAGAATGATGCAGAGCACACAGAAAGTACTCAAATCTTGTTGACTGATCCAGTGATAAATGACCAACTTCAGTTCCAGCTTCTCTTTAACATGTACATAGCAATTTGGGCAAGTCAAGCTCCATCCTGAAGGGCATAATAGGGGACTCTTTAAGCACATTATTATGAAGGCCCTTCAGGGATAACACCAGAGTGATGAGGTGCCCTATACCAGGGATAATGGAGACAGAGTTCTTGGGATTCATCACTGGAGTCCTCAAAGCATCTTCCAAGGGGATAATAAGGAAGGACTCAAACACCTTTGAATCTCTGTGAGACCAGGCATGAGGTCTTTTGAAAGAGTTCTTTAAGTGGAGTGAATGTCAAAGAGAAGTATAATAAAATAAAAGACCTGAGTAGGGTCCTCCTTGTTCATAAAATGACACTATCTAAATCACCAAATCTCACTGAGCCTTGGTTTAACTCAAGAGGTTCCATGCCACTATAAGAGGTGGTAACTGCCAACTGTTAGGAAATATTTTCATATGCATATTCATAGTGCCCCATATTTATGAACTTCTTAAGAGTGTTCAAAAAGCTTTCTATATATATTATCCTTTACTTTCTAACTTTTCTAAATACAAGGTGAGAGAGACACAAGTCTTCTATCAAAACAGAGTCTTGGCCGGGCACAGTGACTCACGCCTGTAATCCCAGCACTTTGGGAGGCCAAGGCGGGTGGGTCACCTGAGGTCAAGAGTTCGAGACCAGCCTGGCCAACGTGGAGAAACCTCATCTCTACTAAAAATACAAATATTAGCCAGGCATGGTGGTGCATGCCTGTAATGTCAGCTACTCGGGAGGCCGAGATGGGAGAATCACTTGAACCTGGGAGGCTGAGACTGCAGTGAGCTGGGATCCCACCACTGCATTCCAGCCTGGGCAGCAGAGTAAGACTCTATCTCAAAAAAAAAAAAAAAAATCTCGGAGTCTACATATAACAAATATTTTGTTTTATTCTTAGTGTACTTTAAATACACTTACCCATATTATTCCTTTTTTTTTTTTTAATTAGAGATAGAGTCCCACTCCATCACCCAGGCTGGAGTGCAGGGGTGCCATCATAACTCACTGCAGCCTTAAACTCCTAGCCTCGAATAATCCTCCCACCTCAGCCTCCTGAGTCACTGGGATTACAGGCATGAGCCACTGCACATAGCTGTTTATCCATATTATTCTCAAATTAAGAAACATTTCAGAAATTGACCACTCAATGATTTTATCAGTTTTCTGTCATGGAAAATGTAATGCTTTAGGATTTTTAACCTTAATACCTAGCAAAGTTTCTATAGTGCTTTCTCAGTAGGTATTTTGATTTAAACATTTTGTACTGAATCAGTGAAAATAAATGGAATTTACTAAATGTAAATTATAAAAACAAATTTTCAAGAAAATTTCTATTTTTAAAAGTTGAAATTTTACTTTAAATTTAAAGACATAATTTGTATTTAGTTTCAGTGTGTAATGGCTGGCTTCTCAATAATGGCATTACTATTGTCTGAGCTCTAATCCTAAAATATAATTTTTTACAAGAAGGGACTATCGTGAGATTTCTGTGGTTTCTTATAGTGTCAAAAATGGTACAAATGGTACACAAATGTCTGATTCATACCATAGCATACAATAGTCTGTAACAGACTTTTCACTGGTGAGGAAGTATACCTTGCAAAAACTAAGAAAAGAATGTTTACCCAGAGATCTGCAACTGCTGCTGCTAATAAAAACTAACATTTACTGATTGCTTCCACGTGCCATGCATATGTTAATAAACAGAACTGTATACCACATATGCTGTATTAGTTAATAATATATAAGGCTTTTAAAACAACATCTGGCAAATAGTAAACCCTACATAAAAGTTTATCATCAGCATCTTCATATCACTCAATTCTGAAAGCAAGGCTTAAAAGCAGGCATTACTGCTCCCCACTCCTCATTTTACAGATACGAAAATAAATTTAGAGAAGAACTTAAGAAATTTGTTTTAGGTCACACAGTTAAAAAGGTGATGGATCTTGAGCTTTTTCTAATCACTATGTAATTTTGGTTAACTTATCAAGTAGACCTTAAGCTGAAAATGGAAGAAGAGATAGAAAAAGTTCAGATATTATTGTAACAATGTAAGAAGCTGGCTGGGCATGCTCTGAAGAAGAAAACTGAAAATAATGGGAATGCTTGGGTCAATTATTTGTTGCAGAAAAACAAATGGGAAAGGTGTTAGCAACAAAGTGGTCTCAGGTCTGTGGAAACCCATGCCCAGAATATGGGTATTAAACAAAGAAAGAAAACTGACAATTTACAAATAAGTTAATATGACACTATTAAGCATCACTGAGATTTGATGAAATGGGACTCTGCACTAGAATAGGGCAAAAGCAAAGAAAGTAGAAGCATAAAGTATTGCTGCTATTCTACAGACTGAGACTGACACAAATAAGCTGTGATGGGGACTTCAACTTTTGGGATAGCCGCTAGAATTCTCCCACAGCTAAAATCAATATCTCTGATAAATGCCTTGCTAAGCCTTCCACCTCTCAAATAGGAAAAGAAATATTGAGGATGTGAATGTGACCACTGGGAAGAAATTCGATTATAAATGGAAGTACTGGGAAACCTGAGAGCAATTTACCATGGAATTTTCAAGTTTGTTATAATAGCTGGGAATGGAAACATGGGACACAATTAGGGAACAAAAATTACAAAATGTTCAGAGAAAAGAAAAGTAAATTCTGCCTGAGACTCAAAAGAGAAAGACGAGTCATCTGTTTTAGGAAGTTCTCAAGAACAGAAGTCTAGTTAAACTAGCCTTTATTAATTAATTCAACAAATATTTACTGAGCATCCACTATGTGCCAGATACTGTTCCTGGCACCTTATAAAAATACAAATGACACAAAATACCAGCCCTTATGGATCTTATATTCCAGTGGGGCAAGGGGATGGAAAGAAATTATAGGGGCTGGGAGAGGCATAACAATTTTAAATAAGGTCATCAGAAGAGGTTTCATTGAGAAGGAGGTTTGAATGAGATGAAAAAGAATGATTTAGAAATCTGAAGAAAGGAGGGTACCACACAGCATGTATGGTAAGTGCAAAGGCCCTGAAGCAGAGGTATGCAGTAAGAAACAGCAAGGAGTTCAGTATGGCACAGAGAGAGTGAGGGGGAGTGGTAAGAAAGAGTTCAGAGAGGTGACGGGCAAGAACATGTAAAACCATGCAAAGACAGTAAGGACTTTGGATTACTCCTGAATTATGCCCATAAGAATTCACACTTATGAGGCTCCCTTTCACTAAATGCTCTCTTGTATTAAATACCTACCTTTTGCTAGGTGTTATGAGAAAAATACAAAGGAAGGCAAACATGATTATTGACCTGAAGACAGTGTCATTTTTTTCGTTGGAAGTAAATTATAATTGAAAATGAATTAAAAGAATAACAAGGGAAATGTTCCATATCTATGCATGATCTGCTAAAGTACCAGACTGAAATTTGTGAGCTTTAGAATAATTCCTAGTTATATCAAAAGAAGAATCCAGAAAAGAAAGATGAAAAAAAGAGACAAAGAAAGAGAATGTCAGAAAAACATGGTGGTGGTGGTGGTAGTGGGGGTCTTGTATAACCAAACAAGTGATGGACAGACTGACATAAAACCAGTATTGCTCCTATCCTCTTTCTTCTAGTCACAACACAAAGATTAAAACTTGGTATAAGAAACAGAGTTCTGGCTATAAACTGCAAAGCATATTAATGACAGAAAATGGGAAGATTCTGAAAAGACTGGCCGCACAAAGAGCTCTTCAATGAACTCAGATTTTCAAAGACACAGAAAAAGAAAGGAGGGACACATAACATGGATGTCTATAAAAGAAACACAGAATGGTATCAGGAAGTAAAATGTCCACAATTAGCTGAACTTAAGAATATCATTAAGGGCTACAAAAGGGACTTTTGAATGTATGTCTGGAAGAGAAAGTTTACAAACAGCCTGGTATACACAAAAGGCTGAGTATGTTGGTTAAGGTAAATGGTGTAGTTAATACATGTGAGAAAAAAAAGAGAAAGAAACCCTTCACTTCTATTTTGCTTTTTACAAATTCTACACTTGAATACCCCCTCACAATTTACAAAGACCTTTTACATATTTCTACCTGGAGAAGTCGGTATGACGCCTATTTTATAAAAGAGAACTTCCAGTCCAGTGTCCATCACTCAATCCCTGCCTCTCTTCTCAGTCTAGGAGAATGACAGCAAAAAGTGCATGTTAGGATGAAAGAACTGATGCCCATGACAAGTGAAGTGGCCATAAAAGACCTGCCCCTGACACACTGCAAATCTGACTTGACCAGTTGTCTACTGTGAGCCTGCATGGGAATTTTGCTGAGTGCTACAATAACTCTTTAACAAGTTAGGAAGACCAAAGAGGTTAAGACAGGAGACAGAGTACTCCATCTTTCAGAGTGAGGAAAAAACACAAACATAACAAAAGAAAATGAACAGGGCAAAAGGTTAACTCTGTGTTTATCATTCAGCCCAAAGAAAATCCTAGATGATTATAAAACAGTTTCTGAATAGACAAAGATGGGCAATCACTGAGAATCAGTGTAGGTTCAGGAAGAACAAGTCTTGCCAAGTAACTTTATTTCTTTTGTTGGCAAAGCTATAAGACAAATCTATGTGATGCTTTGAAAGGTATTTAACAAGCTCCACTCTCCAATTCTTTCTGAGAGGAAAAGAGAGACAGACTGAGTAACACGTATACATAACCAAGTAAATAACAAAACTCAGAATGCTCATAAGTTCTGCAATATTCACTGGGCTTGTGTAATAGTGTTACCAATGATCTGGATAAAAGTTTTTCCAACATCCTTATCAAAATGTAGGGATGACCAGAGTCTGGAAAGAATAATGAAAAAAAGGAGAGCAGAGTCAGGTCTAAAACAATTTTAACAGAACATTAACTTTAACAAATAAAATTTAATAGAGAAAATTTAAAGAATTATATTTGGGTTAAAAAAAGAATGCTAAATATAAATTGTGAAAACTGTTGTATACATAAAAAAGCAACAAGGCCAGGTGCGGGGGCTCATACCTGTAATCCCAGCATTGAGGGAGGATGAGGTGGGCACATCACCCGAGGTCAGGAGTTCGAGACCAGCCTGGCTGACATGGAGAAACCCCATCTCTACTAAAAATACAAAAATTACCTGGGCATGGAGGCAGGGAGCTGTAATCCCAGCTACTTGGGAGGCTGAGACAGGAGAATCACTTGAACCCGGGAGGTGGAAGTTAGTTGCAGTGAGCCGAGATCATCCCACTGCACTCTAGCCTGGGTGACAAAGTGAGACTCCATCTCAAAACACACACACAAAAAGGCAACTATCCCAGCACCTTGAGAAGCCAAAGCAGGAGAATTGCTTAAGCCCAGGAGTTTGAGAACAGCTAGGCAATATAGAGAAATCCTGTCTCTATTAAAATATTTTTTAAATTACATTTTTAAAAAAAGAACTAAAGAGTTTTTTCCAATAAAACTTGACATAGGCTGGGCATGTTGGCTCATGCCTGTAATCCCAACACTTTGGGAGGCAGAAGTGGGTGGATCACTTGAGCTCAGCAGTTTGAGACCAGCCTAGCCAACATGGTGAAACCCCACCTCTACTAAAAATACAAAAATTAGCTGGGCGTTGTGACACTCGCCTGACATCCCAGCAACTTGGGAGGCTGAGGCAGGAGAATCACTTGAACCCAGGAGGCACAGGTTGCAGTGAGCTAAGACTGTGCCACTGCACTACAGCCTGGATAACACAGCAAGGCTCCACTTCAAAAAAAAAAGTTTGACATAAATTAAAGTGTGAAATGGCTGCCCCTAAAACATATACAATCTTAACCTTGAGCTGAGTTGACACACACATATAAATAAAGTCATGCACAAGGAAGGTGAATGCCATACTCTACAATGTACCAGTTGGCTAATATCTGGAGAAGTTATTCAATAATTAGTGAAAGGAATGGAATGGAGTGCAGTTGAGTGGAGTGGAATGGAATGGAGTGGAATGGAGTGGAGTAGAGTGGAATGGAGTGGAGTGGAGTGAAGTGGAGTGGAATGGAATGGAGTGGAGTGGAATGGACTGGGGTGGAGTGGAATTGACTGGAGTGGAATGGAATGGAGTGGAGTGGAATGGAATGGAAAAGAGTGGAGTGGAATGGAATGGAGTGGAGTGGAGTGGAATGAAATGGAATGGTGTGGAGTGGAGAGGAGTGGAGTGGAGTGTAGTGGAATGGAGGGGAGTAGAGTGGAGTGGAGTGGACAGGATTGGAGTGGAATGGGGTGCAATGGAATGCAGTGGAGTGGTGTGGAATGGAGTGGAGTGGAGTGGATTGGAGTGGAATGGAATGGAATGGAGTGGAACGGAATGGAATTGAAAGGAATGGAATGGAATGCGGTGAAGTGGAGTGGAGTGGAGTGGAATGGAGTGGAATGGAATGGAGTAGAATGGAATTGAACAGAGTGGAGTGGAGAGGAATGGAGTGGAGTGGAATGGAATGGGACGTAATAGAATTGAAAGGAGTGGAGTGGAGTGGAATGGAGTAGAATGAAATGAAATGGAATGGAATGGTGAAATGAAATTTGAGCTGAGATTGTGCACTGCACTCCAGCCTGGGTGACAGAGTGAGATCCCGTCAAAAGAAAGGAATGGAATACAATGGATTTAGAATGGAATGTAATGGAATGGAGTGGAGTGGAGTGGCGTGGAGTGGAGTGGAGTGGAGTGGAATGGAGTGGTATGGATTGTTATGGAATGGAATGGAAAGGAGTGGAGTGGAGTGGGGTGGGGTGGAGTGGAGTGGAATGGAGGGGAATGATATGGGATGGAATTGAATGGAATGGAATGGAGTGGAGAGGAGTGGAGTGGAGTTGAAAGGTGTAGAATGGAATGGAATGGAATGAGGTGGAGTGGAGTGGAGTTGATTGGAGTGGAATGGAATGGAGTGGAATGGAGTTGAGTGGAGTGGAATGGAGTGGAGTGGAGTGGATTGGAGTGGAGTGAACGGGAGTGGAATGGAATGGACAGGAGTGGAATGGAATGGAGTGGAGTGGAATGGACTGGAGTGGAGTGGAATTGACTGGAGTGCAATGGAATGGACTGGAGTGGAATGGAATGGAGTGGAGTGGAATGGAATGGAGTAGAGTGGAGTGGAATGGAGTGGAGTGGAGTGATAAGGAGTAGAATGGAATGGAATGGAGAGGAGTGGAGTGTAGTGGAGTGGAGTGGAGTGGAATGGAGTGGAATGGAATGGAATGGAGTAGAGTGGAGTGGAATGGAGTGCAGTGGAATGGAGTGGAGTGGAGTGGAGTGGAATGGAATGCAATGGAATGGAATGGAATCGAATTGAATGGATTTGAAAGGAATGGAAAGGAGTGGAAAGGAATGGAAAGGAATGTGGTGAAGTGGAGTGGAGTGGAATGGAGTGGAATTGAATGGAGTGGAATCAAATGGGGTGAAATGGGATTGAATGGAGTGGAGTGTTGTGGAATGGAGTGGAGTTGAATGGAATGTGAAGGAATGGAATTGAACAGAGTGGAGTGGAGTGGAGTGGAATGGAATGCAATGCAATGGAATGCTGAAATGAAATGTGAGCTGAGATTGTGCACTATACTCCAGCCTGGGTGACAGAGTGAAATCCTGTCAAAAGAAAGGAATGGAATTGAATGGATTTGGAATGGAATGTAATGGAAAGGAGTGGAGTGGAGTGGAGTGGCGTGCTGTGCAGTGGAGTGGAATGGAATGGAGTGGAATGGAGTGGAGTGTAATGGAGTGGAGCGGACTTTAGTGGAGTGGAGTGGAATGGAGTGGAGTGGAATGGAGTGGAATGGAATGGAATGGATTAGAGTGGAGTGGAACGGAGTGGAGTGGAATGGAGTGGAGTAAATTGGAGTGGATTTGAATGGAATAGAATGGACTCGAATGAAATTGAAAGGAATGGAGAGGAATGGAATGGAATTTAATGCGGTGAAGTGGAGTGGAGTGGAGTGGAATGGAGTGGAGTGGGGTGGAATGGGGTGGAATGGGATTGAATGGAGTGGAGTGGAATGGAGTGGAGTGGAATGGAATGGGAAGGAATGGAATTGAATGGAGTGGAGTGGAGTGGAGTGCAATGGAATGGAATGCGGTGAAGTGGAGTGGAGTGGAATGGAATGGAATGGAATGGGGTTTAATGGAATTGAATGGAGTGGAGTGGAGTGGAATGGAGCGGAGTGGAATGGAATGGGAAGGAATGCAATTGAACGGAGTGGAGTCAGGTGGACTGCAACGGAATGCAATGGAATGGAAGAGAATAGAATGGTGAAATGAAATGAGCGCTCAGATTGTACGCTGCACTCCATCCTGGGTGACAGAGTGAGATTCTGTCAAAGGAAAGGAATGGAATGGAATGGATGAAGAATGGAATGTAATGGAATGGAGTGGACTGGAGTGGCATAGAGTGGAGTGCAGTGGAGTGGAATGGAGTGGCATGGATTGTTATGGAATGGAATGGAATGGAGTGGAGTGGAGTGGAATGAGGTGGAGTGGAGTGGAGTGGAATGGAGTGGAATGGAATGGGATGGAATGGAATTGAGTGGAGTGGAGTGGTGGAGTGGAAAGGAATAGAATGGAATGGAGTGGAGTGGAGTGAAATGGAATAGAGTGGAGTAGAGTGGAGTGGAGTGGAAAGGTGTAGAATGGAGCGGGGTGGAATGGAATGCAATGGAATGGAGTGGAGTGGAGTTGAGTGGAGTGGAATGGAATGGATGGAATGGAGTGGAGTGGGATGGAATGGAGTGGAGTGGAATGGAGTGGAGTGGAGTGAAGTTGAGAGGAATGAAATAGAGTGGAGTGGAATGGAATGGAGTGGAGTGGAATGGACTGGAGTGGAGTGGAGTGGAATGGAGTGGAGTGGAATGGAGTGGAGTGGAAGGGAGAGGAGTGGAGTGGAGTGGAATGGAAGGGAGTGGAGTGGAGTGGAATGGAGTGGAGTGGAAGGGAGAGGAGTGGAGTGGGGTGGAATGGAGTGGAGTGGAATGGAATGGAGTGGAGTGGAATGGAATGGAAAGCAATGGAATCGAATGGAATCGAATGTAATCAAATGCAATAGAATGGAATGGAATACTATGGAATGTGGTGAAGTGGAGTGGAGTGGAGTGGAATGGAGTGCAATGGAATGGGGTGGAATGGAATTGAATTGAGCAGAGTGGAGTGGAATGGAGTGCAGTGGAATGGAATGGGATTGAATGGGAATGAACGGAGTGGAGTGGAGTGGAGTGGATTGGAATGGAATGGAATGGAATGGAAACAAATGTAATCGAAAGGAATCGAAAGGAATAGAATGGAATCGAATGGAATCGAATCGAATTGAATCGAATTGAATGGAACGGAATGGAATCGAATGGAATCAGATGGAATGGAATGGAATCGAATGGAAAAAATGGAATGGAGTGGAATCCAGTGGAGTGGAATCAAATGATACTGAATGGAATCGAATGGAATGCGGTGAAGTAGAGTGCAGTGGACTGGAATGGAGTGGAATGGCATGGGGTGGAATGGAATTGAATGGAGTGGAGTGGAGTGGAGTGGAATGGAGTGGAATGGAATGGAATGGGAAGGAATGGAATTGAATGCACTGGAGAGGAGTGGAGTGGAGTGAAATGGAATGCAAAGGAATGGAATGGAATGGTGAAATGAAATATGAACTGAAATTGTGCACTGCATTCCAGCCTGAGTTACAGAGTGAGATCCTGTTGAAAGAAAGGAATGGAATGGAATGGATTTACAATAGAATGTAATGGAATCGAGTTGAGTCGAGTGGAGTGGCGTGGAGTGGAGAGGAATGGAGTGCTATGGATTGTTATGGAATGGAATGGAATAGAGCACAGTGGAGTGGAGTGGAGCGAGGTGGAGTGGAGTGGAGTGGAATGGAGTGCAATGGAATTGGATGGAATGGAATGGAGTGGAGTGGAGAGGAGTCGAAAGGTGTAGAGTGGAATAGAATGAAGTGGAGGGGAGTGTAGTGGAGTTGAATGGAGTGGAATGGAATGGAGTGGAGTGGAGTGGAATGGAGTGGAGTGGAGTGGAGTGGAGTGGAATGGAGTGGAGTGGAATGGAGTGGAGTGGAATGGAGTGGAGTGGAGTGGAATGGAGTGGAGTGGAATGGAGTTGAGAGGAATGGAGTGGAGTGAAGTGGAGTGAAACCGAATGCAGCTGAGTGCAGGGGAATGGAGTGGACTGGAATGGACAGGAGTGGAGTGGAATTGACTGGAGTGGAATGGAATGGACTGGAGTGGAATGGAATGGAGTGGAGTGGAATGGAACGGAGTGGAGTGGAGTGGAGTGGAATGGAGTAGAGTGGTATGGAGTGGAATGGAATGGAATGGAGTAGAGTGGAGAGGAGTGAAGTGGAATGGAGTGGAATGGAGTGGAGTGGACTGAAGTGTAGTGGAATGGAAAGGAATGGAAGGGATAGGAGTGGGGTGGAGTGGAATGGAGTGGAGTGGAATGCCGTGGAATGGAATGGGGTGGAATGGAGTTGAATGGAGTGGAGTGGAATGCAGTGGAATGGAATGGGGTGGAATGGAGTTGAATGGAGTGGAGTGGAGTGGAACGGAGTAGAGAGGAATGGAATGGGAAGGAATTTAACTGAACTGAGTGGAGTGGAGTGGTGTGGAGTGGAGTGGAATGCAATGGAATGGAAAGGAATTAAATGGAATGGAATGGAATGGAATGGAACGGAATGCGGTGAAGTGGAGTGGAGTGGAATGGAGTGGCATGGAATGGGGTGGAATGGAATTGAATGCAGTGGAGTGGAGTGGAATGGAGTGGAATGGAGTGGAAAGGAATGGAATGGGAAGGAATGGAAATGGACAGAGTGGAGTGTAGTGGACTGGAGTGGAATGAAATGCAATGGAATGGAAGGGAATGGAATGGAATCGAACGGAATCAAATGGAATCAATTGGAATCAAATGGAATAGAACCGAATGGAATGGAATGCAATGGAATGGAATCGAATCGAATCGAATTGAATGGAATCCAATAAAAAAAGGAATCGAATGGAATCGAATGGAATGGAATCGAAAGGAAACGAATGGAAAAAATGGAATGGAATGGAATCAAAATGAAAGTAACTGAATGGCATTGAACGGAATCGAAGGGAATGCAGTGAAGTGGAGTGGAGTGGAGTGGAATAGAGTGGAGTAGAATGGGGTGGAATGGAATTGAATGGAGTGGAGTGGAATGGAGTGGAGTGGAATGGAATTGAACGTAGTGGAGTGGAGTGGAGTTGAGTGGAGTAAAATGGAATGGAATGGAATCGAGTTGAATCGAATCGAATCCAATCAAATGGAATCAATTGGAATTGAATGGAAAAAATGGAATCAAATGGAATTGAATCGAATGGAATCAAATGGCATCGAATGGCATCAAATGGAATCTAATGGAAAGCGGTGAAGTGGAGTGGAGTGGAGTGGAATGGAGTGGCATGGAATGGGGTGGAATGGAATTGAATGGAGTGGAGTGGAGTGGAGTGCAATGGAGTGGAATGGAATGGAACGAGAAGGAATGGAATTGAACGGAATGGAGTGGAGTGGAGTGGAGTGGAGTGGAATGGAATGGAATTGACTGGAGTAGAACGGAATGGAACCGAATGGAATGAAATCGAATTGAATTGAATTGAATGGAATGAAATAGAATGCAATCGAATGGAAAAAATGTAATCGAATAGAATCAAACGGAAAAGAACCGAATTGAATCGAATGGTATTGAATGCAATCGAATGGAGTGCGATGAAGTGGAGTGGAGTGGATTGGAATGGAGTGGAATGGAATGGGGTGGAATGGAATTGAATGGAGTGGAGGGGAGTGGAGTTGAATGGAGAAGAATGGAATGGATTGGAATGGTGTGGAGTGGAATGTAGTGGAGTGAAGTGGAGTGGAGTGCAGTGAAGTGGAGGGGAATGGAATGGAGTGGAGTGGAATGGAATGGAGTGGAATGGAGTAGAGTGGATTGGAATTGACTGGAGTGGAATGGAATGGATTGTAGTGGAATAGAATGGAGTAGAGTGGAATACAATGAAGTGGATTGGAGTGGAATGGAGTTGAGTGGAGTGGTATGGAGTGGAATGGAATGGAATGGAGTGGTATGGAGAGGAGTGGAGTGGAGTGGAATGGGTGCAGTGGAGTGGATTGGAATGGAGTGGAATGGTGTGGAATGGAGTGGAGTGGAGTGGAGTGGAATGGAATGGAGTGGAGTGGAGTGGAGTGGAATGGAAGGCAATGGAATGGAATGGAATGGAATGGTGAAATAAAATGTGAGCTGAGATTGTGCACTGCACTCCAACCTGGGTGACAGAGTGAGATCCTGTTGAAAGAAAGGAATGGAATGGAATGGATTTAGAATGGAATGTAATGGAATGGAGTGGAGTGGAGTGGAATGGAGTGGTATGGATGGTTATGGAATGGAATGGAATGGAGTGTAGTGGAGTGGAGTGGGATGGAGTGTAGTGGAGTGGGATGGAGTGTAGTGGAGTGGCATGGAGTGGAATGGAGTGGAATGGAATGGGATGGAATAGAATGGAGTGGGTGGAGAGGTGTGGAGTGGAAAGGTGTAGAATGGAATGGAATGGAATGGAGTGGAGTGGAGTGGAGTGGAGATGAGTAGAGTGGAATGGAATGGAGTGGAATGGAGTGCAGTGAAGTGGAGGGGAATGGAATGGAGTGGAGTGGAATGGAATGGAGTGGAATGGAGTAGAGTGGATTGGAATTGACTGGAGTGGAATGGAATGGATTGTAGTGGAATAGAATGGAGTAGAGTGGAATACAATGAAGTGGATTGGAGTGGAATGGAGTTGAGTGGAGTGGTATGGAGTGGAATGGAATGGAATGGAGTGGTATGGAGAGGAGTGGAGTGGAGTGGAATGGGTGCAGTGGAGTGGATTGGAATGGAGTGGAATGGTGTGGAATGGAGTGGAGTGGAGTGGAGTGGAATGGAATGGAGTGGAGTGGAGTGGAGTGGAATGGAAGGCAATGGAATGGAATGGAATGGAATGGTGAAATAAAATGTGAGCTGAGATTGTGCACTGCACTCCAACCTGGGTGACAGAGTGAGATCCTGTTGAAAGAAAGGAATGGAATGGAATGGATTTAGAATGGAATGTAATGGAATGGAGTGGAGTGGAGTGGAATGGAGTGGTATGGATGGTTATGGAATGGAATGGAATGGAGTGTAGTGGAGTGGAGTGGGATGGAGTGTAGTGGAGTGGGATGGAGTGTAGTGGAGTGGAATGGAGTGGAATGGAGTGGAATGGAATGGGATGGAATAGAATGGAGTGGGTGGAGAGGTGTGGAGTGGAAAGGTGTAGAATGGAATGGAATGGAATGGAGTGGAGTGGAGTGGAGTGGAGATGAGTAGAGTGGAATGGAATGGAGTGGAATGGAGTTGAGAGGAGTGGAGTTGAGTGGAGTGGAGTGGAGTGGAGTGAAGTGAAGTGGAGGGGAAAGGAATGGAGTGGAGTGGACTGGAATTGACTGGAGTGGAATGGAATGGACTGGAGTGGAATGGAATGGAGTGGAGTGGAATAGAGTGGAGTGGAGTGGAGTGGAATGGAGTTGAGTGGTGTGTATGGAGTGGAATGGAATGGAATGGAATGGAGTGGTATGGAGACGAGTGGAGTGGAGTGGAATGGAATTGAGAGGAGTGGAGTGGAATGGGTGGAGTGGAGTGGAGTGGAATGGAGTGGAATGGTATGGAATGGAGTGGAGTGGAGTGGAATGGAGTGGAGTGAAGTGGAGTGAAATGGAATGGAATGGAATGGAATCGAATAGGATCGAATGGAATGGAATGGAACGGAATGGAATGGAATGGGATGCGGTGAAATGGAGTGGAGTGGAGTGGAATGTAGTGGAATGGAATGGGGTGGAATGGAACTGAACGGAGTGGAGTGGAGTGCAGTGGGGTGGAGTGGAATGGAGGGGAGTGGAATGGAATGGAATGGAATTGAACGGAGTGGAGAGGGGTCGAGTGGAGTGGAGTGGAATGGAATGGAATTGAATGGAATTGAATGGGATGGAATGGAATCGAATGGGATGGAATGGAATTGAATTGAATCAAATTGAACCGAATGGAATGCAATCAACAGGAATTGAACGGAATCGAATGGAATCAATTGGAAAAAATGGAATCGAATGGTAATGAAACGAATGGAATCGAAAGGCACCAAATGCAATCGAATGGAATGCATTTAAGTGGCGTGGAGTGGAGTGGAATGGAGTGGAATGGAATGGAATGGGAAGGAATGGAATTGAATGGAGTGGAGTGGAGTGGAGTGGAATGGAATGCAATGGTGAAATGAAATGTGAGCTGAGATTGTGCAATTGTGCACTGCACTACAGCCTGGGTGACAGAGTGAGATCGTGTTGAAAGAAAGGAATGGAATGCAATGGATTTAGAATGGAATGCAATGGAATGGTGCGGAGTGGAGTGGAAGGGCATGGAGTGGAGTGGAGTGGAGTGGAATGGAGTGGTATGGATTGTTATGGAAAGGAATGGAATGGAGTGAACTGGAGTGGATTGGGGTGGAGTGGAGTGGAGTGGAAAGGAGTTAACTGGAATGGGATGGAATGGAATGGAGTGGAGTGGAGTGCAGTGGAAAGGTGTAGAATGGAATGGAATGGAATGGAGTGGAGGGGAGTGGAGTTGAGTGGAGTGGAAGGGAATGGAGTGGAATGGAGTGGAGTTGAATGGAGTGGAGTGGAGTGGAGTGAAGTGCAGTGGAATGGAATGGAGTGGAGTGGAATGGAATGGAGTGGAGTGGAATGGAATGGAATGGAGTGGAATGGACTGGAGTGGAGTGGAATTGACTGGACTGGAAGGGAATGGACTGGTGTGGAATGGAATGGAGTGGAATTGAATGGAGTGGAGTGGAGTGGAATTTAGTGGTGTGGAGTGGAATGGAATGGGGTGGAGTGGAATGGACTGGAGTGGAATGGAATGGACAGGTGTGGAGTGGAATTGACTGGAGTGGAATGGAATAGACTGGAGTGGAATGGAATGGAGTGGAGTGGAATGGAAAGGAGGGGAATGGAATGGAGTGGAGTGGAATGTAATGGAGTGGACTGGAGAGCAGTGGAGTGGTAGGAAGTGGAACGGAATGCAATGGAGTGGATTGGAGAGTAGTGGAGTGGAGTGGAGTGGAATGGAGTGGAGTGGTGTGGAGTGGATTGGGCAGGAGTGGAGTGGAACGGAATGGAATGGAATGGGGTGGAGTGGAGTGGAACAGAATGGGGTGGAACGGAGTGGAGTGGAGTGGAGTGGAATGGAATGAAATGTAATGGATTGGAATGGAATGGAATGCAATGGAATGGCATGGAATGCGGTGAAGTGTAGTGGAGTGGAATGGAGTGCAATGGAAAGCAGTGGAAAGGAATTGAATGGAGTGGAGTGGAGTGGAATGGAATGGAGTGGAATGGGATGGAATGGGAAGGAATGGAATTGAACGGAGTGGAGTGGAGTGGAGTGGAGTGGAATGGAATGAAATGGAATGGAATGGAATGAAATGGTGAAATGAAATGTGAGCTGAGACAGTGCACTGCACTCCAGCCTTGGTGACAGAGTGAGATCCTGTCAAAAGAAAGGAATGGAATGGAATGGATTTAGAATGGAATGTAGTGGAGTGGAGTGAAGTGGAGTGGAGTGGAGTGGAATGGAATGGGAAGGAATGGAATTGAATGGAGTGTAGTGGACTGGAGTGGAGTGGAGTGCAATGGAATGAAATGGAATGGAATCGAATGGAATGGAATGGAATCGAATGGAATCAAATAGAACCGAATCGAATGGAATCGAACGGAATCGAATGGAATTGAATGGAAAAAATGGAATCAAATGGAATCGAATGGAATCAAATCGAATGAAACTGAATTGCATCAAATGGAATCGAATGGAATGCGGTGGAGTGGTGTGGAGTGGAGTGGAATGGGGTGTAATGGAATTGAATGGAGTGGAATGGAGTGGAGTGGAATGGCGTGTTATGGAAAGGAATGGGAAGGAATGGAATTGAACAGTGTGTAGTGAAGAGGAGTGAAGTGGAATGGAATGCAATGAATGGAATGGTGAAACGAAATGTGAGCTGAGATTCTGCACTGCACTCCAGCCTGGGTGAGAGAGTGAGATCCTGTCAAAAGAAAGGAATGGAATGGAATGGATTTAGAATGGAATGTAATGGAATGGAGTAGAGTGGCATGGAGTGGAGTGGAAAGGAGTGGAGTGGTATGGATTGTGATGGAATGGAATGGAATGGAGTGGAGTGGAGTGGGGTGTAATGGAGTGGAGTGGAATGGAATGGAATGGAATGGAATGGAATGGAGTGGAGTGGAATGGTGTAGAATGGAATGGAATGGAATGCGGTTGAGTGGAGTGGAGTGGAATGGTGTAGAATGGAATGGAATGGAATGCAGTGGAATGGAGTGGAGTAGAGTGGAATGGAGGGGAATGAAGTGGAGTGGAATGGAATGGAGTGGAGTGGAATGGAATGGAGTGAAGTTGAATGTACTGGAGTGGAGCAGAATTGACTGGAGTGGAATGGAATGGACTGGAGTGGAATGGAAAGGAGTGGAGTGAAGTGGTATGGAGTGGAATGGAATAGAATGGAGTGGACTGGAGAGGAGTGGAGTGGAGTTGAGGTGAGTGAAGTAGACTGGAGTGGAGTGGAGTGGAGTGGATTGGAGTGGAATGGAATGGAGTGGAGTGGAGAGGAATGGAATGGAGAGGAGTGGAATTGAAGGGAATGGAATGGAAAGGAATGGAATCGAATGGAATCGAATGGAGTCGAAAGGAATGGAATGGAATGAAATGCGGTGAAGTGGAGTGGAGTGGAGTGGAATGGAGTGGAATGGAATGGGGTGGAATGGAATTGAATGGAGTGGAGTGGAGTGGAATGGAGTGGAGTGGAATGGAATGGGAAGGAATGGAAATGAAAGAAATGGAGTGGAGTGGAGTGGAATGGAATGGAATGGAATCGAATGGAATCAAATCGAATTAAATGGAATCGAATGGAATCATCTGGAATCGAATGGAGTTGAATGAAAAAAATGGAATCGAATGGAATAGAATGGAATCGAATAGTATGGTATCGAACAGAATGCGGTGAAGTGAAGTGGAGTGGAGTGGAATGGAGTGGAATGGAATGGGGGGGAATGGAATTGAATGGAGTAGAGTGGAGTGGAGTGGAATGGAGTGGAATGGAATGGAATGGGTAGGAATGGAATTGAATGGAGTGGAGTCGAGTGGAATGGAATGCAATGGAATGGAATGGAATGGAATGAAATGGAGTGGAATGGAATGGTGAAATGAAATGTGACCTGAGATTGTACACTGCACTCCAGCCTGGGTGACTGAGTGAGATCCTCTCAAAAGAAAGGAATGGAAGGGAATCGATTTAGAATGGAATGTAATGGAATGGAGTGGAATGGCGTGGAGTGCAGTTTAGTGGAGTGGAATGGAGTGGTATGGATTGTTATGGAATGGAATGGAATGGAGTGGAGTGGAGTGGAATGGAGAAGTATGGATTGTTATGGAATGGAATGGAGTGGAGAGGAGGGAAGTGTGGTGGAGTGGAGTGGAGTGGAATGGAGTGGAATGGAATGGATGGAATCAAATGGAATCAAATGGAATCGAATGGGATGGAATGGAACGGAATGGCATTGAATGGAATCGAATGGAATGTGGTGAAATGGAGTGGAGTGGAGTGGAATGGAGCGGAATGGAGTTGAATGGATTGGAGTGGAGTGAAGTGGAATGTAGAGGAGTGGAATGGAATGGGAAGGAATGGAATTGAACGGAGTGGAGTGGAGTGGAGTGGAATGGAATGCAATGGAATGGAATGGTGACATGAAATGTGACCTGAGATTGTGCACTGCACTCCAGCATGGGTGACAGAGTGCGATCCTGTCGAAAGAAAGCAAGGGAATGGAATGGATGTAGAATGGATTGTAATGGAATGGATATAGAATGGAAAGTAATGCAATACAGTAGAGTGGAGTGCAGTGGAGTGTAGTGGAGTGGAATGGAGTGGAATGGAATGGAAGGGAGTGGAGTGGAGTTGAGTGGATTGGAAAGGAATGGAGTGGTATGGAGTGGAGTGGAGTGGAGTGAAGTGGAGGAGAATGGAATGGAGTGGAGTGGAATGGAATGGAGAGGAGTGGAGTGTAATTGAGTGGAGTGGAGTGGTATGGAGTGGAATGGAATGGAATGGAGTGGATAGGAGTGGAGGGGAGTGGAGTGGAGTGGAGGGGAGTGGAGTGGAGTGGAATGGAGTGGAGTGGAGTGGAGTTGAGTGGAATGCAATGGAATGGAGTGGAGTGGAGTGGAGTTGAGTGGAATGCAATGGAATGGAGTGGAGTCGAGTGGAATGGAGTGGAGTGGAATTGAGTTGAGTGGAGTGGAATGGAATGGAATGGAATGGAGTGGAATTGAATCGAATGGAGTGGTATGTAATGGAATGGAATCAAATGGAATCGAATGGAAAAAATGGAATCGAATGAAATTGAATGGAATCGAATTGAATGGAATTGAATGGCATCAAATGCAATCGAATGGAATGTGGTAAAGTGGGGTGGAGTAGAATGGAGTGGAATGGAAAGGGGTGGAATGGAATTGAATGGAGTGGAGTGGACTGGAGTGGAATGGAGTGGAATGGAATGGAATAAGTAGGAATGGAATTTCACGGAGTGGAGTGGAGTGGAATATAATGGAATGGAATGGTGAAATGAAATGTGAGCTGAGATTGTGCACTGCACTCCAGCCTTGGAGACAGAGTGAGATCATGTCGAAAGAAAGGAATGGAATGGAATGGATTTAGAATGAAATGTAATGGAATGGAGTGGAGTGGAGTGGCATGGAGTGGAGAGGAACGGAGTGGTATGGATTGTTATGGAATGGAATGGAATGGACTGGAGTGGGGTGGAGTGGAGTGGAGTTGAATGGAGTGGAATGGAATGGGATGGAATGGAATGGAGTAGAGTGAAGTGGAGTGGAAAGGTGTAGAATGGAATGGAATGGATTGGAGTGGAGTGGAATAGAGTGGAGTTGAGTGGAGTAGAATGGAATGGAGTGTAATTGAGTAGATTGGAGTGGAATGGAGTGGAGTGGAGTAGACTGGAGTGTAGTGGAGTGGAGAGAAGTGGAGAGGAATGGAATGGAGAGGAGTGGAATGGAATGGAGTGGAATGGAATTGAGTGGATTGGAATGGAATTTAGAGGAGTGGAATGGAATGCATTGGAGTGGAGTGGAATGGAGTGGAGTGGAGTGGTATGGAGTGGAATGGACTGGAATGGAATGGAGTTGAGAGGAGTGGAGTGGAGTGGAGTGGAATGGAGTGGAGTCGAGTGGATTGGAGTGGAGTGGAATGTAGTGGAATGGAATGGAATGGAGTGGAGTGGAGTAAAAGAGAGTGGAGTGGAATGGAGTAGAGTGGAGTGTAGTGGAGTGGAATGGAATGGAATGGAATTGAATCGGATGGAATCAATTGGATTCAAATGGAAAGGAATGGAATGGAACGCTTTGAAGTGGAGTGGAGTGGAGTGGAATGGAGTGGAATGGAATGGGATGGAATGGAACTGAATGGAGTGGAGTGGAATGGAGTGGAATGGAGTGGAGTGGAATGGAATGGGAAGCAATGGAATTCAATGGAGTGGAGTGGAGGAGAATGGAATGGAACGGAATGGAATGGAATGGAATCGAAAGGAATCGAATGGAATGGAATCGAATCGAATCTAACTGAATGAAATGGAAGTGAATAGAGTGGAATGAAATGGAAAAAATGGAATGGAATGGAATTGAATGGAATCAAATCAAATGGAATCAAATGGCATCAAATGGAATCGAGTGGAATGCAGTGCAGTGGAGTGGAGTGGAATGGACTGAGGTGGAAAGGAACTGAATGAAGTGGAGTGGAGTGGAGTAGAATGGAGTGGAATGGAATGGAATGTGAAGAAATGGAATTGAACAGAGTGCAGTGGAGTGGAGTTGAATGGAATGCAATGGAATGGAATGGTGAAATGAAATGTGAGCTGAGATTGTGCACTACACTCTAGCCTGAGTGACAGAGTGAGATCCTGTCGAAAGAAAGGAATGAATGGAATGGATTTAGAATGGAATGTAATGGAATGTCGTGGAATGGAGTGGAGAGACGTGAAGTGGATTGGAGTGGAGTGAATTGTCATGGTATGGATTGTTATGGAATGGAATGCAATGGAATGGAGTGAAGTGGAATGGAGTGTGGTGTAGTGGAGTGGAGTGGAATGGTGTCGAATGCAATGGGATGGAATGGAATGGAGTGGAGTAGAAAGGTGTAGAATAGGATGGGATGGAATGGAATGGAGAGGGGTGGAGTGGAGTGGAACTGAGTGGAGTGGAATGGAATGGAGTGGAATGGAGTGTAGTGTAGTGTAGTGGAGTGGAGTGGAGTGAAGTGGAGTGGAAAGGAATGGAGTGGAGTGGAATGGAATGGAGTGGAGTAGAATGGACTGGAGTGGAGTGGAATGGACTGGAGAGGAATGGAATGGAGTGGAGTGGAATGCAAAGGAGTGGAGTGGAGTGGAGTGGTATAGAGTGGAACAGAATGGAATGGAGTGGAGAGGAGACGAGTGGAGTTGAGTGGAGTGGACTGGAGTGGAAGGAAATAGATTAGAGTGGAGTGGAGTGGAGTGCAGTGGAGTGGAGTGGAATGGAGTGGAATGGAATGGGACTGAATGGAAAGGAGTGGAGTGGAGTGGACTGGAGTGGAGTGAAATAGATTAGAGTGGAGTGGAGTGCAGTGGAGTGGAGTGGAATGGAGTGGAATGGAATGGGACTGAATGGAAAGGTGTGGAGTGGAGTGGACTGAAGAGGAAAGGTGTAGAATGGAGTGGAATGGAATGGAGTGGTGTGGAGTGGAGTGGAGTTGAGTGGAGTGGAATGGGATGGAGTGGAATGGAATGGAGTGGAGAGGAATGGAGTGGAGTAGAGTGGAGTGGAGTGAAGTGGAGTGGAACGGAATGGAGTGGAGTGGAACGGAATGGAGTGGAGTGGAATGGACAGGAGTGGAGTGGAATTTACTGTAGTGGAATGGAATGGACTGGAATGGAATGGAATTGACTGGAGTGGAATGGAATGGAATGGAGTGGAGTGGAGAGGTGTGGAGTGGAATGCAATAAAATGGAGTGGAGTGGAGGGGAGTGGAGTGGAGTGGAATGGAATGGAGTGGAGTGGAGTCGAGTGGAAGGTAGTGGTATGGATTGTTATGGAATGGAATGGAGTGGAGTGGCATGGGGTGGAGTGGAGTGGAGTGGAATGGAGTGGAGTGAAGTAGAATGGAGTAGAATGGAGTGGAGTAGAGTGGAATGGACTGGAGCGGAGTGGAATGTAATGGAGTGGAGTGGAGAGGAGTGGAGTGAAGTGGAGTGGAATGGAATGGAGTGGAGTGGAATGAATAGAGTAGAGTGGAATGGACTGGAGTGGAGTGGAATTGACTGGAGTTGAATGGAATAGACTGGAATGGAATGGAATGGGGTGGAGTGGAATGGAATGGAGTGGAATGGAGTGGAGTGGAATGGAATGGAGTGGAGTGGAGTGGAATGGAGTGTAGTGGAGTGGTAAGGATTGGAATGGAATGGAATGGAGTGGAGTGGAGTGGAATGGAGCAGAGTGGAATGGAGTGGATGGAATGGAATGGAGTAGAGTGGAGTGGAATGGAGTGGAGTGGAATGGAATGGAATGGAATAGAATGGAATCGAATGGAATCAAAAAGAATGAAAATGAATGGAAAGGAAATGAATGAAGTAGAATGCGGTGAAGTGCAGTGGAGTGGAGTGGAATGGAGTGGAATGGAATGGGGTGGAATGGGATTGAATGAAATGGAGTGGATTGGAGTGGAATGGAGTGGACTGGAATGGAATGTGAATGAATGGAATTGAACGGAGTGGAGTGGAGTGGAGTGGAATGGAATGCAATGGAATAGAATGGAATGGAATGGAATGGTGAAATGAAATGTGAGCTGAGATTGTGCACTGCACTCCACCCTGGGTGACAGAGTGAGATCCTGTTGAAAGAAAGTAATGGAAAGGAATGGATTTGGAATGTAATGTAATGGCGAAGAGTGGGGTGGAGTGGAGTGGCGTGGAGTGCAGTGGAGAAGAATGGAATGAAGTGGAATGGAGTGGAGTGGAGTGGAATGGAGTGGAGTGGAGTGGAATGGAATGGAATGGAGTAGAGTGGAGTGGAGTGGAGTGGAGTGGAATGGAGTGGAGTGGAATGGAATCGAATGGAATCCAATGGAATCGAAAGGAATGGAAAGGAATGGAAAGGAATTGAATGGAATGGAATGCAGTGAAGTGCAGTGGAGTGGAAAGCAGTGGAAGGGAATGGGGTGGAATGGAATTGAATGGAGTGGAGTGGAGTGGAGTGGAATGGAGTAGAGAGGAATGGAATGGGAAGGAATTTAACTGAACTGAGTGGAGTGGAGTGGAGTGAAGTGGAATGCAATGGAATGGAGAGGAAATAAATGGAATGGAATGGAATGGAATGGAATGGAATAGAATGCTGTGAAGTGGAGTGCAGTGGAGTAGAATGGAGTGGAATAGAATAGGGTGGAATGCAGTTGAAAGCAGTGCAGTAGAGTGGAATGGTGGGGAATGGAATGGAATGGGAAGGAATGGAATTGAATGGAGTGGAGTGTAGTGGACTGGAGTGGAATGGAATGCAATGGAATGGAAGGGAATGGAATGAAATCAAACGGAATCGAATGGAATCAAATGGAATCGAATGGAATGGAATCAAATGGAATGGCATTGAAGAGAATGGAACAGAATGGAATGGAATGGAAAGGAATGGAATCGAATGGAATCGAATAAAAAAATGGAATCGAATGGAATCAAATGGAAAAAATGGAATGGAATGGAATCGAAACGAATGGAATTGAATGGCATCGAATGGAATCAAATGCAATGCCATGAAGTGGAGTGGAGTGGAGCGGAATAGAGTGGAATTGAATGGGGTGGAATGGAATTGAACAGAGTGGAGTGGAGTGGAGTGGAATGGAGTGGAGTGTAATGGAATGGGAAGGAATGGAATTGAATGTAGTGGAGTGGACTGGAGTTGAGGGGAATGCAATGGAATGGAATGGATTTGAATCGAATGGAATGGAATCGAATCGAATCAAATGTAATCAAGCTGAATTGAATCGAATCCAATCGAATGGAATAGACTGGAATCAAATGGAATCGAATGGAAAAAATGGAATCGAAAGTAAATGAACTGAATCAAATTGACTGGAATCGAATGGCATTGAATGGAATAGAATGGAATGCACTGAAGTGGAATGGAGTGGAATGGAGTGGCATGGAATGGGGTGGAATCGAATTGAAAGGAGTGGAGTGGAATGGAGTGGAATGGAATAGAATGGGAAGGAATGGAATTGAAAGGAGTGTAGTGGAGTGGAGTGCAGTGAAATGGAATGGAATTGACGAGTGGAATGGATTGGAATCAAATGGAATCGAATGGAATGGAACGGAATGGAATGGAATTGAATCAATTTGAATCAAATTGAATGGAATGTAATCAAACGGATTCGAATGGAATCGAATGCAATCGAATGGAAAAAATGCAATCGAATGGAATCGAATGGAATCAAATTGAATTGAATCGAATGGTATTGAATGGAATCGAATTGAGTGCAGTGAAGTGGTGTGGAGTGGAGTGGAGTGAATTGGAATGGAGTGGAATGGAATGGGGTGGAATGGAATTAGAATGGAGTGGAATGGAATGGGGTGGAATGGAATTGAATGGAGTGGAGTGGAGTGGAATAGAGTGGAATGGAATGGAATGGGAAGGCATGGAATTGAACGGAGTGGGGTGGAGCAGAGTGGAGTGGAATGGAATGGAATGGTGAAATGAAATGGGAGCTGAGATTGTGCACTGCACTCCAGCCTGGGTGACAGAGTGAGATCCTGTAGCAAGAAAGGAATGGAATGGAATGGATTTAGAATGGAAAGGAATGGAATGGAGTGGAGTGGCGTGGAGTGGAGTGGAGTGGAGAGGAAGGGAGTGGTATGGATTGTTATGGAATGGAATGGAATGGAGTGAAGTGGAGTGGACTGGGGTGGAGTGAAGTTGAGTGAAATGGAGTGGAATGGAATGGGATGGAATGGAATGGGATGTAATGGAATGGAATGAAGTGGAATTTAGTCGAGGGGAAAGTTGTAGAATGGAATGAAATGGAATGGAATGGAGTGGAATGTAGTGGAGTTGAGTGGAGTAGAATAGAATGGAGTGGAATGGTGTGGAGTGGAATGGAGTGGAGTGGAGTGAAGTGGAGTGGAGTGCAGTGAAGTGGAGGGGAATGGAATGGAGTGGAGTGGAATGGAATGGAGTGGAGTGGACTGGACTGGAGCGGAGTGGAATTGACTGGACTGGAATGGAATGGACTGGTGCAGAATGGCATGGAGTGGAGTGGTATGGAGAGGAATGTAATGGACTGGAGTGGAATGGAATGGACAGGTGTGGAGTGGAATTGACTGGAGTGGAATGGAATAGACTAGAGTGGAATGGAATGGAGTGTAGTGCAATGGAAAGGAAAGGAATGGAATGGAGTGGAATGTAATGGAGTGGAGTGGAGTGGAATGGAGTGGAGTGGAGTGGTATGAAGTGGAATGGAATGCAATGGAATGGAGTGGAGAGGACTGGAGTGGAGTGGAATGGAACGGAGTGGAGTGGTGTGGAGTGGATTGGGGGTAGAGTGGAGTGGAATGGAATGGAATGGAATAGAATGGGGTGGAGTGGAGTGGAACGGAGTGGAGTTGAATGGAGTGGAGTGGAGTGGAGTGGAATGGAATGTAATATAATGGATTGGAATGGAATGGAATGGAATGGAATGGAATGGAGTGGAATGGAATGGCATGGAATGCAATGAAGTGGAGTGGAGTGGAATGGAGTGGAATGGAAAGGGGTGGAAAGGAATTGAATGGAGTGGAGTGGAGTGGAGTGGAATGGAATGGAGTGGAATGGGATGGAATGGGAAGAAATGGAATTGAATGCACTGGAGAGGAGTGGAGTGGAATGGAATGCAATGGAATGGAAAGGTGAAATGAAATGTGAGCTGAGGAAGTGCACTGCACTCCAGCCTTGGTGAAAGAGTGAGATACTGTCGAAAGAAAGGAATGGAATGGAATGGATTTAGAATGGAGTGTAATTGAATGGAGTGGAGTGGAATGAAGTGGAGTGGAGAGGAGTGGAGTGGAGTGGAACGGAATGGGAAGGAATGGAATTTAACGGAGTGTAGTGGACTGGAGTGGAGTGGAGTGGAGTGTAATGGAATGGAATGGAATCGAATGGAATCAAACTGAATCAAATGGAATGGAATCAAATGGAATCGAATGGAAAAAATGGAATAAAATGGAATCCAATGGAATCGAATCGAATGGAATCGAATGGAATCAAATGGAATCAAATAGAATTTGGTGGAGTGGAGTGGAGTGGAAAGGAGTGGAATGGAATGGGGTGGAATGCAATTGAATGGAGTAGAATGAAGTGGAGTGGAATGGAGTGGTATGGAGTGGAATGGGAAGGAATGGAATTGAAAGGAGCAGAGTGGAGAGGGGTGGAGCAGAATGAAATGCAATGGAATGGAATGGTGAAATGAAATGTGAGCTGAGATTGTGCACTTGCACTCCAGCCTGAGTAAGACAGTGAGAGTCCATCGAAAGAAAGGAATGGAATGGAATGGATTTAGAATGGAATGTATTGGAATGTCTTGGAATGGAGTGGAGAGACGTGAAGTGGATTGGAGTGGAGTGAATTGTCATGGTATGGATTGTGATGGAATGGAATGGAATAGAGTGGAGAGGAGAGGAGTGTGGTGGAGTGGAGTGGAGTGGAATGAAGTGAAATGGAATGGGATGGAATAGAATGGAGTGGAGTGGAGTGGAGTGGAAAAGTGCATAATGGAATGGAATGGAATGGAGTGGAGTGGAGTGGACTTGAGATGAGTGGAATGGAAAGGAGTGGAATGGAGCAGAGTGGAGTGGAATGCCGTGGAGTGGAGTGGTGTGGAGTGAAGTGGAGTGGAATGGAATGGAGTGGAGTGGAATCGAATGGAGTGGAGTGGAATCGACTGGAGTGGAGTGAAACGGACTGAAGTGGAATTGAATGGACTGGAGTGGAATGGAATGGAGTGGAGTGGAAAGGAATGGAGTGGAGTGGAACGGAATGGATTGGAGTGGTGTGGAATGGAGTGAAGTGGAAGGGTATGGAGTGGAATGGAATGGAATGCAGTGGATTGGAGAGGAGTGCAGTGGAGTGGAGTGGAAGGGAGTGGAGTAGAGTGGTATGGAGTGCAATGGAATGGAATGGAGTGGAGTGGAACGGAGTAGAGAGGAATGGAGTGGCGTGGAGTGGACTGGAGTGGAATGGAATGGAATGGAGGGAGTCAAATGGAATGGAAAGGAATGGAATGGAATGGAATGGAATGGAATGGAATGTGGTGTAGTGCAGTGGAGTGGAGTGGAATGGAGTGGAATGGAATTGAATGGAGTGGAGTGGAGTAGATTGGAGTGGAATGGAGTGGAGTGGAATGGAATAGGAAGGAATGGAATTGAACCGAGGGGAGTGGAGTGGAGTGGAATGGAATGGAATGCAATGGAATAGAATGGAATGGTAAAATGAAATGAGAGCTGAGATTGTGCACTGCACTCCAGCCTGGGTGACAGAATGAGATCCTGTCGAAAGAAAGGAATGGAATGGAATGGATTTAGAATGGAATGTAATGGAATGGCGTGGAATGGAGTGGAGCGGTGTGGAGTGGAGTGGAGTGGAGTGGATTGTCATGGTATGGATTGTAATGGAATGGAATGGAATCGAGTGGAGTGGAGTGGAGTGGGGTGGAGTGGAGTGGAGTGGAATGGTGTTGAATGGAATGAGATGGAATGGAATTGAGTGGAGTGGAGTGGAAAGGTGTAGAATGGAATGGAATGGAATGGAGTGGAGTGGAGTGGAACTGAGTGGAGTGGAATGGAATGGAGTGGAATGCAGTGTATTGTAGTGTAGTGGAGTGGAGTGGAGTGAAGTGGAGTGGAATGGAATGGAGTGCAGTGGAACGGAATGGAGTGGAGTAGAATGGACTGGAGTGGAGTGGAATTGACTGGAGTGGAAAGGAATGGAATGGAGTGAAATGGAATGGAGTGAAGTGGAATGGAAAGGAGTGGAGTGGTATGGAGTGGAATGGAATGGAATAGAGTGGAGTGGAGATGAGTGGAGTTGAGTGGAGTGGACTGGAGTGGAGTGAAATAGATTTGAGTGGAGTGGAGTGGAGTGCAGTGGAGTGGAGTGGAATGTAGTGGAATGGAATGGGACCAAATGGAAAGGAGTGGAGTGGAGTGGACTGAAGAGGGAAGGTGTAGAATGGAATGGAATGGAATGGAGTGGTGTGGAGTGGAGTGGAGTTGATTGGAGTGGAATGGAATGGAGTGGAATGGGGTGGAGTGGCATAGAATAGAGTGGAGTGGAGTGAAGTGGAGTGGAATGGAATGGAGTGGAGTGGAACAGAAAGGAGTGGAGTGGAATGGACTGGAGTGGAGTGGAATGGAGTGCAGTGGAATGGACTGGAGTGCAGTGGAATTGACTGGAGTGGAATGGAATGGACTGGAGTGGAATGGTATGGAGTGGAGTGGTATAAAATGGAGTGTAGAGGAGTGAGTGGAGTGGAGTAGAGTGGAATGGAGCGGAATGGAATGGAATGGAGTTGAGTGGAGAGGAGTGGAGTGGAGTAGAGTGGAATGGAGTGAAATGGTATGGAATGGAGTGCAGTGGAGTGGAATGGAGTGGAGTGGAATGGAGTGGAATGGAGTGGAGTGGAATGGAGTGAAATGGAATGGAATGGAGTGGAGTGGAGAGTAGTGGAATGGAGTGGACTGGGGTGGAGTAGAGTGGAATGGAATGGAATGGAATGCGGTGAAGTGGAGTGGAGTGGATTAGAATGGAGTGGAATGGAATGGGGTGGAATGGAATTGGATTGAGTGGAGTCTAGTGCAGTGGAATGGAATGGGAAGGAATGGACTTGAGAAGAGTGGAGTGGAGAGCAGTGGAGTGGAGTGGAGAGGAGTGGAATGGAATGGAGTGGTGTGGAGTGGTGTGGAGTTGAGTAGAGTGGAATGGAATGGAGTGGAATGGAGTGGAGTGGAATGGAGTGGAGTGTAGTGAAGTGGAGTAGAATGGAATGGAGTGGAGTGGAACGGAATGGAGTGTAGTGAAATGGAATGGGATGGAATGGAATGGAGTGGATTGGATTGGAGTGGGGTGGAGTGGAAAGCCGTAGAATGGAATAGAATTGAGTGGAGTGGAGTTGTGTGGAGTCGAATGGAATGGAGTGGAATGGAATGGAGTGGAGTGTAATGTTTTGGAGTGGAGTTGAGTGGAGTGGATTGAAGTAGAGTGGAATAGAATTGAGGGGAGTGGATTGGAATGGAGTAGAGTGGAATGGACGGGAGTGGAGTGGAATTGACTGGAGTGGAATGGAATGGACTGGAGTGGAATGGAATGGAGTGGTGTGGAGTGGAATGGAGTGTAGTGGAGTGGAATGGAGTGGAGTGGAGTGATATGCAGTGGAATGGAATGGAATGGAGTAGAGTAGTGAGGTTTGGAGTGTAGTGGAGTGGAGGGGAGTGGAGTGGAGTTGAGTGGCGTGGCGTGGAAAGGAGTGGAATGGAATGGAATGGATTGGAGTGGAGTGGAATGAAGTGGAGTGCAATGGAATACAATGGAATGGAATGGAACAGAATCGAATGGAATCAAATGGAATCGATTCGAATCGAATCGACTGGAATTGAATAGAATGGAATGGAAAGGAATCGAATGGAATCGAATGGAAAAAATGGTATGGAATGGAATCAAATGTAATCAAATTGAATGGAATCGAATGGTATCCAATGGAATTGAATGGAATGCTGTGAAGTGGAGTGAAATGGAATGGGGTGGAATGGAATTGAATGGAGTGGAATGGATTGGAGTGGAATGGAGTGGAATGGAATGGAATGGGAAGGAATGGAATTGAACGGAGTGGAGTGGAGTGGAATGGAATGGTGAAATGAAATGTGAGCTCAGATAGTGCACTGCACTCCAGCCTGGGTGACAGAGTGAGATCCTGCTAAAAGAAAGGAATGGAATGTAATGGATTTAGAATGGAATGTAGTGGAATGGAGTGGAGTGGAGTGGCATGCAGTGGAGTGGAGTGCAATGGCATGGTGTGGATTGTTATGAAATGGAATGGAATGGAGTGGAGTAGAGTGGGGTGGAGTGAAGTGGAGTGGAAGCTGTGGAATGGAATGGGATGGTATGGATTGGAGTGGAGTTGAGTGGAGTGGAAAGCTGTAGAATGGAATGGAATGGAATGACTGGAGTGGAGTGGAGCTGAATGGAGTGGAATGGAAATGAGTGGAATGGAGTGGAGAAGAGTATAATGGAGAGGAGTGGAGTGGAGTGGAGTGAAGTGGATTGGAATGGAATGGAGGGGTGTGGAATGGAATGGAGTGGAGTGGAATGGACTGGAGGGGAGTGGAATGGACTGGAGTGGAGTGGAATGGAATGGAGTGGAGTGCAGTGGAGTGGAGTGGAGTGGAGTGGAGTGGAGGGGAGTGGAATGGAGTGGAGTGGAGGGGAGTGCAATGGAATGGAACAGTATGGAATGGAATGGAATGGAGTGGAGAGGAGAGGAGTGGAGTGGAGTGGAGTGCAGTGGAATGTAGTGGAATGGAATGGGATGGAATGCAATGGAGAGGAGTGAAGCGGAGTGGAAAGCTGTAGAATAGAATTTAATTGAATGGAGTGGAGTGGAGAGAAGTTGAGTGGAGTAGAATGTAATGGAGTGGAATGGAGTGGAGTGGAATAGAATGGAATGGAACGGTGAAATGAAATGTGAGCTGAGATTGTGCCACTGCGCTCCAGGCAGGGTGAAAGAGTGAGATACTCTCGAAAAAAGGAATGGAATGGAATGCTGTGGAATGGAATGGAGTAGACTGGATTGGAGTGGAGTGGAGTAAAGTGCAGTGGATTGGAATGGAGAGGAATGGAATAGGATGGAATAGAATGGAATGAAGTGGAGTGGAGTGGGGTGGAGTGGAGTGCAGTGGAATGGAGCAGAATGGAAAGGGATGGAGTGGAATGGAGTGGAGTGGAGTGCAGTGGAGTGGAGACGAGTGGAATGGAGTGGAATGGAATCGGATGTAATGGAATGTAGTGGAGTGGAGTGGAGTGGAGTGGACCTGAGTGGAATGGCATGGAATGGAATGGAATGGAATGCAATGCAATGGAAAGATGACATGTAATGTGAGCTGAGATTGTGTCACTACACTCCAGCCTGGGTGACACAGTGATATCCTGTAGAAAGAAAGGAATGTAATGCAATGGAGTGAAATGGAATGGAGTGGAATGGAATGAAATGGAGTGGAATGGAGTGTAGTGGAGTGGAATGCAGTCGAATGGAATGGGATGGAGTGGAATGGAATGAAAACGAGTGGAGTGGAGTGGAATGAAATAGATTGGAATGGAATGGCATGTAATGGAATGCGATGGAATGGTGAAAAGAAATGTGAGCTGAGATTGTGTCACTGCACTCCAGCCTCTGTGACAGAGTGAGATCCTGTGGAAAGAAAGGAATGGAATTGAATGGAGTGGAATGGAATGGAATGGAGTGGAGTGGAGTGGAATGGAGTGGAGTGGAGTGGAATGGAGTGGAATGGAGTCGAGTGGAAACAGGTGGAGTGGAATGGAGTCGAGTGGAAAGAGGTGGAGTGGATTGGAGTGGAGAGGAGAGGAGTCGATTGGAATGGAGGGGAATGGAATGGAGTGGAGCGGAATGGAATGGAGTTGAATAGAGTGGAATGGAGTGAAGTGGAGTGGAATGGAATGGAATGGAGTGGAATGGAGTGGAGTAGAATGGAATCGAATTGATTGAAATGGAATGGAATGCAATGGAATTGAATGGAGAAAATAAATTTGTGCTGAGATTGAGCCACTGCGCTACAGCCTGTGTGACAGAGGGACATCCTGTCGAAAGAAGGGAGTGGAATGGAATGGATTGGAGTGGAGTGGAGAGGAATTGAGTGGAGTGGAGTGGAGTGCAGTGGAATGGAATTGAATTGAATGGTGAAATGAAATGTGAGCTGAGATTGTGCCACTGCACACCAGCCTGGGTGACAGAGTGAGATCCTGTCAAATGAAAGGAATGGAG
This sequence comes from Pongo abelii, assembly GCF_028885655.2. Taxonomy (NCBI): domain Eukaryota; kingdom Metazoa; phylum Chordata; class Mammalia; order Primates; family Hominidae; genus Pongo; species Pongo abelii. Next base: position 21,874,763 of record NC_072007.2, on the reverse strand, counting down.
TGGAATGGAGTGGAATGGAATGGAATGGAGAGGAGTGGAGTGGAGTGGAGTGGAAAGCAGTGGAATGGATAGGACTGGAGTGGACTGGAATGGAGTGGAGTGGACTGGAATGGAGTGGAGTGGAGTGTAATAGATTGGAGTGGAGTGGAGTGGAGAGGAGTGGAGTGGAATGGAATGGAATGGTGAAATGAAATGTGAGCTGAGATTGTGTCACTGCATTCCAGTGGCACAATAATTATTAATTATTAATTAATTAAATAGTTAATTATCATTTAATTATTAAATATTATTTAATAATTTAATAATTATTGATAATTAATTAATACCAATTAATATTAATTATTATAATTAATTTTATAATTTTCTATAATATTAATATGTTGTGAAAATTTCCTTACTTTCTTATTTTTCCCAGGTTCAATGTTTTGCAGTCTCTACCTCACCCTGTGAAGCATAAACATTGTACATGCTGTACAAATAATACATACTTCATGTGCTTAGAGATTGCACAATTTTTATTTGGTTGACAATAGCTAATGTTTTCTTCTTCGTTTTCTATTTCCTTATTTTTATTTATTTAGTATATACTACATTATCATAAAAATAAGAACGTTTTACAAACTAAAGCAAAAGTAACCCTAGGAATAAAATGCACAAATAAAATATATAAATATACAATTAGATGCACAACGTATCCTTCTAATTTTTTAGACATTTAACTTTAGTAGAATTTTAATTAAAGTCTATTATCTGTCATCATCTTAGTATTTTTATATAACAAATTTTGTAAATCAAAGTCTCAATGTCATTGTAACCTATCTTGGCAGAGGTTGATCTCCAACGAATAATTTCTCTCACAAATTATGCCAATCAGAATTTCACTCTACCATAATTCTTTTAATCAGTTTCAGAGGAATAATAAATTTCAAAATTGTTCAAGGTACCTCTTGTAGTTCAATTACATTTTGACAGGTGCAAAACTGTAGACAGACTGATACAAACATATTCTAATTGACTCAACAGTATATGGGACCTATTTTAAAATCTAGATTTTAAAATGTCGTGTCAACATACACGTTCTCCTTGTGAAATAATTGCTTTTTATTCTCTGGATAGAATAATTTAATCTTTAAACCTTCAATTTACTGTTAAAAACAAAATATTACATAAGGATATACTTATAAAAATAATTTGCAACTAGCTTTTCAATTCAGAAATATATGTGAAAAATCATCAAGCATCTAATGGATTTTAAGGAGAAATGTGTTAGTAATTTATTACATATGTCTCAATTTTTCCTAGACACAAGGCTTCCTTTAAAATAATTGTAGGCATTTAAGAAACCATGTAAACTAAAAAGAAGAAATCGTGATACAGACGCTTAGCTTTTTTATTTTTTTATTTTTTTTTTATTTTTATTTTTTTTGATCTTTGAATCTCAAATTTATTATATTTTTCTTTTTTTTTTTTTTTTTGAGACGGAGTTTCACTCTTGTCACCCAGGCTGGAGTGCAATGGTGTGATTTTTTTTTTAATTTAATCTTTTATTCCCACGAAAATTCAAATAAAGCCACTGTTGGAAGGGAAATGGCAACACTTAAATAAGCTATAAAGGGGTTATAAGTCTATTAAAAAACTTTTAAAATGTATATAGAACTAAAAAAGAGACCTATTAAATACCACATTGGCTACATTGCAGTTAAGGCTAGGTATGTTTAGAAACCATGGTGATAGGTATGTTGATATATGTTAATTATTATAATTATATTACCCAATAAGTTCCTTAATTTTAGGCAATATTTACAGGATGGAAGAATGATTTATGCTTAGGTACATCAAATGTTGAACCTAGTTTTAGCAATTGGAAGATATTATCTTTTTTTATTATTATTATACTTTAGGTATATCTCCCAATGCTATCCCTCCTCCCTCCCCCCACCTCACAACAGTCCCCACAGTGTGATGTTCCCCTTCTTGTGTCCATGTGTTCTCTTTGTTCACTTCCCACCTATGAGTGAGAATATGTGGTGTTTGGTGTTTTGTTCTTGCGATAGTTTATTGAGATCGATGATTTCCAATTTCATCCATGTCCCTACAAAGGACATGAACTCATCATTTTTTATGGCTGCATAGTATTCCATGGTGTATACGTGCCACATTTTCTTAATCCAGTGTATCATTGTTGGACACTTGGTTTGGTTCCAAGTCTTTGCTATTGTGAATAATGCCACATAAACATACGTGTGCATGTGGAAGAAGTTGAATCTCTGAATAGACCAATAACAGGAGCTGAAATTGTGGCAATAATCAATAGCTTACCAACCAAAAAGAGTCCAGGACCAGATGGATTCACAGCCGAGTTCTACCAGAGGTACAAGGAGGAAGTGGTACCATTCCTTCTGAAACTATTCCAATCAATAGAAAAAGAGGGAATCCTCCCTAATTCATTTTATGAGACCAGCATCATCTTGACACCAAAGCCGGGCAGAGACATAAACAAAAAAGAGAATTTTAGACCAATATCCTTGATGAACATTGATGCAAAAATCCTCAATAAAATACTAGCAAACTGAATCCAGAAGCACATCAAAAAGCTTATCCACCATGATCAAGTGGGCTTCATCCCTGGGATGCAAGGCTGGTTCAATATACGCAAATCAATAAATGTAATCCAGCATATAAACAGAACCAAAGACAAAAACCAATGATTATCTCAATAGATGCAGAAAAGGACTTTGACAAAATTCAACAACCCTTCATGCTAAAAACTCTCAATAAATTAGGTATTGATGGGACGTATCTCAAAATAATAAGAGGTATGTATGACAAACCCACAGCCAATATCATACTGAATGGGCAAAAACTGGAAGCATTCCCTTTGAAAACTGGCACAAGACAGGGATACCGTCTCTCACCACTCCTATTCAACAAAGTGTTGGAAGTTCTGGCCAGGGCAATTAGGCAGGAGAAGGAAATAATGGGTATTCATTTAGGAAAAGAGGAAGTCAAATTGTCCCTGTTTGCAGACGACATGATGGTATATCTAGAAAACCCAATTATCTCAGCCCAAAATCTCCTTAAGCTGATAAGCAACTTCAGCAAAGTCTCAGGATACAAAATCAATGTACAAAAATCACAAGCATTCTTATACACCAACAACAGACAAACAGAGAGCCAAATCATGAGTGAACTCCCATTCACAACTGCTTCAAACAGAATAAAATGCCTAGGAATCCAACTTACAAGGGACATGAAGGACCTCTTCAAGGAGAACTACAAACCGCTGCTCAAGGAAATAAAAGAGGATAGAAACAAATGGGAAAACATTTCTTGCTCATGGGTAGGAAGAATCAATATCGTGAAAATGGCCATACTGCCCAAGGTAAATTACAGATTCAATGCCATCCCCATCAAGCTACCAATGACTTTCTTCACAGAATTGGAAAAAACTACTTTAAAGTTCATATGGAACCAAAAAAGAGCCCACATCCCCAAGTCAATCCTAAGCCAAAAGAACAAAGCTGGAGGCATCACACTACCTGACTTCAAACTATACTACAAGGCTAAAGTAACCAAAACAGCATGGTACTGGTACCAAAACAGAGATATAGATCAATGGAACAGAACAGAGCCCTCAGAAATAATGCTGTATATCTACAACTATCTGATCTTTGACAAACCTGACAAAAACAAGCAATGGGGAAAGGATTCCCTATTTAATAAATGGTGCTGGGAAAACTGGCTAGCCATATGTAGAAAGCTGAAACTGGATCCCTTCCTTACACCTTATACAAAAATCAATTCAAGATGGATTAAAGACTTAAACGTTAGACCTAAAACCATAAAAACCCTAGAAGAAAACCTAGGCATTACCATTCAGGACATAGGCATAGGCAAGGACTTCATGTCGAAAACACCAAAAGCAATGGCCACAAAAGCCAAAATTGACAAATGGGATGTAATTAAACTCAAGAGCTTCTGCACAGCAAAAGAAACTACCATCAGAGTGAACAGGCAACCTACAAAATGGGAGAAAATTTTCGCAACCTACTCATCTGACAAAGGGCTAATATCCAGAATCTACAATGAACTCAAGCAAATTTACCAGAAAAAAACAAACAACCCCATCAAAAAGTGGGCAAAGGACATGAACAGACACTTCTCAAAAGAAGACATTTATGCAGCCAAAAAACACATGAAAAAATGCTCACCATCACTGGCCATCAGAGAAATGCAAATCAAAACCACTATGAGATACCATCTCACACCAATTAGAATGGCAATCATTAAAAAATCGGGAAACAACATGTGCTGGAGAGGATGTGGAGAAATAGGAACACTTTTACACTGTTGGTGGGGCTGTAAACTAGTTCAACCATTGTGGAAGTCAGTGTGGCGATTCCTCAGGGATCTACAACTAGAAATACCATTTGACCCAGCCATCCCATTACTGGGTATATACCCAAAGGATTATAAATCATGCTGCTATATAGACACACGATTAGCTTTTTGAAATCTTTGGATATGAATCAATATATTTTTAAATTTTATCTTAGACATTGTGAGTTCGCCATCTTCCTGTCAGTATAGCATCCAAGCTGATTATCATAGATTACAAGTTCAACTATCAACTGTGTTCTGAGAGTCTAAAAAAATAAATGAATATATTTGTTTGGGTATTATTAAAGCAGGAGTGAGGACACAGTGAAAGTGAGACAAGGAAGAGAGAACAAAATAAAACAGGAAAGATAGAAAAGCCAATACCACACGTGTTAAGAGGCAAGTTCCTGTGTTAGATATCTGGCCTTAATTCTATGGGAAGCTATGTGGAACATGCCTCAGAATTACATCACTGAATCCAGGGAGATTCTTCTTAGTTACCCTCACCTTTTCTTCCCACTTCAAGCCCAGTAACAAGCTCCCATGCTGCCAGAGAAAGTCCTCAGCTAGAAACAGGTGCAAATACGGGAGACGAGACCCTGTAGAATGTTAAGAATGGTTTTCTTCCCTGCAGCTACAGGTAAGGAATAGGGGCTGGGCTATTAATACATCTGCTACAAATCAATATACCCTTTATGCGCCTTTTGGTGATCGACAATGTATTTAAAAAATTATATGATCAAGAAGGGCTGCAGAAAGGAGGAAACAGAAAGAAACAGCACACCTCTTGGTTTATTTTTATTCATTTCATCAGTTTCAAGGAAAATGTGTTGGGAGTTCCTGGCATAGAGAATGTCACAAAGACATGTTTCCAATAGTGGTGCTATCCCTTGTGCAGAGAAGACCCAGAGAAAGCCCAAGGGGATGCTGGAACAAAGTCAGACACCATGCCACCTGTCCACACTCCTTGGCTCTGCCATCATGCTGAAGATCGGTTTAAAGGACTGGCTTCCCTATCCCCCAAATTAAAAGAGCACAAACTGAGAAACTGAATGTAGGAGACAGCAGTGGATTATGCTGTTCTCAGGGGTCACCTCAGGTTTGGAAGCTTTCTTTCAAATTAACCCATCTCAGGCCATCTGCAGAGAAGAAAGGTGGTACCTAACTTTTTTTCTTGTCAGCCTTTGGTAGGGGTGTTTTATTGACCAAATATCTTCCCACAACCTATTTTTTTGTAACTAACTAAATATAGTAGATTTTTAAATTTCATCATCAAAATCTATAGACAATTTTTGATTAAAATAGACTCCACATGTATGTCCTGCTTTTCTTCTTATTACTAATTACATTGCTGTGTAAAAGAACAAGACTTCAGCATCAAGAATATCTTTTCTCTTGGCATTGAATTTATACAAGGTGCTCTTTCTTTAATGCTGTCTCAAAGGACACATTTTTATTCATTAAAAAGGAAGATCGGAATCTAGTTGTATGCACTGCTCCAACATATTAATAATTAAAATTAGGAGGCAAATGTGGTCAAAGCTATAGAAAGACTGGAGATGTCATTTATATTGATTACTGTATAGCAATCTACAAACAGAAATTGTTAAATAATAGTTTATATAAATATTTTGTAGCATTTCAAATATTTGAGTGCCTGAAGTTTCTCCTCTTATATAGTTCAGATTATCAATTTGAAGACTTACTCCGCTAGTTAAAATGTTTTTAGTCTTGTTTGAGTATTATATAAAAGCAATTTTCAGTTAAATGTGTTCCGCTTACATAAAACATTACAAATCAGTGAGTATTTAATTACATTTTCATGTTCCTTTAATGTTTTTAGAAGATTTTCATATTATTACCTATCAATATATGTATGCTTTGTCAAAGAAAAATCAAACATATATATCATTGAAATTGAAACTTTTTAAAAGTACTTATTCATTCTATTGAAAAACCACATCCATGGGAACAATTACAATATAATATTGTGAACATGTAAATATATATCCTATGTCCATTTTATATATAAGCGTATATGATTAAAAATATAGTTAAGAATTTTTAAACCTAGTATTATAAAGTAAAAATTAGTTAAACTTCTGATGATTATTTGTTAATTAAGATAAAATTATTTTGATTTGGGTGATTTTAAATAAACAAAAATGTTAAATTACATGACAAAATTATTTATAAAATGTTTATGAATTTTATATTGGTTTTATCACTTTATTTCACTATTTTATTTTAAGATGACCTGTCTTGTTTAAAACACTGTATTCATCTTAATTAAATTAAATTCCATTTGTCAAAAAATTAACAAAAGATTTGCTCTATTATACAGTGCGGTTATAAACTGAGTCAGTATCTCAAGATTTGATCCCCATTATCGTCATCTGTGGCCCTATTTGTTTTATAAATGTATTGACTTTTTCCATGCCTGTCACATCTCTATTGCTCATTCATTTTTCTCTTTGTCCCTTATAGGGAGCATTGCCTATCTCTAGATCAAGCAAAAGTTGCATCTTAAAAAAGCACAATAACCTGCTCAATCTTTCTCACACAGAGAAATATTTGTTAAGTAATTAAAGTGTAGATGATGATACAAAGAGCTTGATTAAATTAGATGCCAAAGTACCCTTGTGATTCTGAATATGAATGTTATTTAATTTCTTTGAAATCAATAATTGCTGAGTGACATTAATTAATGCCAATATTTCAGAAGTTGTTCTAGTTAGTGAAATGTATACAACATGCAAAAGTTTCAGAACTCTGAAGGGCAACATTATTCTATAATTAAGAATTAAGAATTAATTCACATTAATTATTGGGGAGAAATAATTATTAAGAATTAATGACTGAGAAAATGTTTTCATTTTTTATTTAGAAAATTATTTTGTGCATGAGCATTACTGCAAGTTTTGCAAGAAACATAAATTTAAAGAAACAATTATGTGCACAAGGTGAATTTAATAACATCTTGATATTTTCCACGATTACAGTTTTATTTGCTAAATCTTTAAATGCACATCATCTAAAGATAATAAATGAATCTTGGAAATCTTGTAGGTTTTCCAAATATTAGGATGCATCCAATTACATTTACACACACATACAATTACATTTACACACACATACACACACTCACTGATACACATGTGTGCATATATATACATGAATTTACTAATTGATTTTAACTAATATTTATAAGAGCCAGTAGGATTGATATATATTGTTGAACCTGAAAAATATTTATTTTATACATGTTTAAAATACACAAAGAAACAAATAGTAATTGCACTAGGCATTTGGAACTGTACTAAAATATAAGCTGTGAACATTTTGTGATCATTACAAATTCTTACCCAATAAATATTTTTATTTTCATAATATTAATATGTTTGATACATGTGTACATTTCTTACAATGTATTATTTTATTTTTGTCATAGAGTCATGTCATGCATCATAATATTTCAAACATGGATTACATATACAAAAGGGGTCCCATGAGATTATAATACATATTTTTACATCCTTTTCTAAGTTTAAGTATTTTAGATACATAAACTCTTATCACTGCGTTCTTATTGCCTGCAGTATTCAGTACAGTAATGTAGTACACAGGTTTGTAGCCTAGGAGAGAGAGGCTATACCATATAACCTAGACGTAGTAGGCTGTACCATCTAGGTGTTTGTAATATTCTCTGTGATGTTTTCAAAATGATGAAATTGCCTATGGATGCATCACTTAGAACGTATCCTTAACATTCAGTGATGTGTGACTGTACTAAAATGATCAATGTAAGTTTCAGTGCCCTCCATAAAATTGTTGTACTGTGAAATACAAATCTCTCACCCATGGACTGAATATGTTTGCAAACTAAGCAGATCATGGGAAGGAGAATGTGCTGGCATCGCTGGGATGATTTTCTCACACTACGTGAATAATATCTCCAGACTTCGCGAATATGAGCCACTTGCATAGAATTGAAGTAGGCATCTCTTTGCTGGGAAATTTATCAAATGGGAGTATGAAGTGTTTTTAAAAGATACTTGTTTGTTTGTAGCTGGTAGGCCTACAGTGGCTCATGGCAATGGTTGAGGTTGCTAAGATTTGGTGGAAGGAGGCAAAATGAAATGGCCACTTATACGGTATATGGATCACTTGTTTCTGTTGAGTTACAGATGCAGCTGGCTATTTCTCCCAATGTTAGTTATTTGGAGAAAAAAAATGATGGTAATTTTGGGGTAACAAAGACAATATTTGATGAAAGCAAATTTATTGAGGGTTAGACAAACTACAAGATACTTTAGGCTGCAAAGTCAACATGAGACTTCTGGCCCAAATTGTGCAGAGTTTGGGTCCAGCTGCAAAGTTCAAAGGAAGAGGCCATATAAGACGATTCTCACTTTTGACACCAACTGCCAGTTCAGGGGTTTCCCCAGAACACCCTCAGTTTCAAGAATTTACTAGAAAGACTCACAGAACTCATTGAATGCTATTGTACTCATGGTTTATAATAGAGAAAGGGTAGAAATTAGGACCAACCAAAGGAAGAGACATATCACATAAGGTGGAATCTAGGAGGATTTTGAATGTGAAGTTTCCATTGTCTTCAGGACATATTACCTGTCATTGTTGTACAGCAATAAACATGGAGTACTACTACCAAACTGGGGAGCTCACCTGATGCTAAAAATACACTATTTAGAAAATGAAAAGACAAAGGAAAGGATGAGATAAGATGAACTTCCACATTAAGGCACTGGAAAAAATAGCAAACTAAACCTAAAGCAAGCAGAAGGAAGAAAATAAAAATTAGAGAAATTAATAATTTATAATATTAATCATATTTGTTAGTATTGACTAATTGATATTAATTGCTGACTAACTTTTTTTAAAAAGAGAAATATTCACTTCCCAATTTATTCTGTGGGGCCAGTGTTACCTTGATACAAAAGTTAGTCCAAATAGCATAGAAAAATAATACTACTATAAGAGCAAAATTTCTTAAAAAATATTAGCAAATCAAATCTAGTGACATATAAAAGAATTATACACTATGACAAAGTGAAATTTATACTAGTAATCCCAGGTTGGTTTAACAGCCCAAAACCCATTAAGGTAATACATCTTATCCATAGAATAAGAAACAAGAATTGCATGATCATCTCGATAGATTCACAAAAGACATTTAACAAAATCCAAATGCTTTAATGATTAAAATAAAAATTAAAACTCAATGAACCAGGAATAGAGAACTTTCTACACCAGATACATGGCACCTGTGAAAAGCCAACAGCAAACGTTCAACTTAGTGGTGAAAGAAAGGATACTTTCCCGCTATGGTCAGAGATAAGAGTAAGATATATACTTTGACCTCTTCTAGTCAACATTGTACTAAAGATTTTATGCAGGGCAAATCGGCAAGTAAAGAAATAAGAGTCACCCATATTGAAGAGGAAGAAATAAAACTTTATTTGCAAATAATATTCTTGTATATAGAAAATTTTAAGGAATCCACTGAATGATAGAACTAGTAAATTATTTCAGCAATATTACAGCATACAAGATAAATTTACAAAAATCAATTGCACACATCTACAATGAAAACCCCAAAATGAAATTAAGAAAACACCTCCATTTACAATAGCATCAAAAAAAAGAAATAATAATTAATTTGGAAAATGTGATACAAGATTTTATTCTGAAAATTAAAAATTATTGTTTAAAGGAGATCTAAATAATTAGCAAACTTCTTACAGCCATTAATTAGAAGATTTAAATTGTAGTGCTTTACAATTTGAACTACAGATTTGATGAAATCCCTGCAAGTATCCCAACAGACTTCTGTCTAAAATCTGACAAGCCGATTCTAAAATACACATGGAATTATAAGGGACTCAAAATAGCCAAAATAGTCTTGAAAAAAGAAAACATTAGGATAATTCACATCCCCGTGCTCCAACCTTACTGCAAAGCATCAGTAATCAAGACAACACAATACTGATGAAGGAAAAATATATAGATTGATGGAAGAGAATTGAGAGTCCATGTATAAAACTATGTATCTATAGTCAATGGATACTTACAGTGGTGCCATGTGCAATTCAGTGAGGAAGAGACAGTCTTTGAACAAACTGAGTCAACAATGTACACGTGGATCACCACTTGCAAAATAATAAATTCGAACCCTTACCCCAAAGCATACAAAAATATTAACTCAAATGAATTAAAGACATACATGCAAGAGCTAGAGTAAAGCATATGGGAAAATCTTCAGGATTTTGGATCTAGCAAAGAAATAGCTGTAACACCAAAAACATGGGCAACAAAATAAAAATTAGATATTTAAAATTTCTTAAAAATTGAAGACTGGTGTTTCAAAGGATAACCAAGCAAGTCAAAAGGCAGCTCAAAAATTGTGAGAAGATATTTGAAAAACACATATCTATATGTCTGTATATATATGTATCTTGAATATAGAAAAATTGTTTTAACTCAGTAACAAATATCCCAACTCAAAACTGATAAACGATAGGAATAGATGTGTTTCCCAAGAAGATATACGAACGGTCAATAATCCCATAAAAAGATACTCAGTAGCTTCACTCATCAGGCAACTACAAATCAAAACCACAGTTAGATACTTTATAGCTGGAACTGGCCACTTTGGAAAATAGTTTGATGGCTTCTAAATATATTAAACATAGAATTGTCATATGACCCAGAAATTTATTCCTAGGTATACACCCAGATTATTGGAAAGAGGTGTTCAAACACAAATTGTACAGAAGTATTTTTAGCAGCAGTATTGAAAATAGCCAAAGGCTGAACACAACTCAAATGTCAATAAAAATATTATTGGATAAACAAAATGTTATATCCATGAAATTGAATGTAATACAGATATAAAAACAGATAAAGTACCAATACATATATGAACCTTGATAGCATTATGCCAACTGAAAGAAGCCAGGCACAGAAGGCCACCTATTGTATGATTCTATTTAGATGAAAATAGAATAGGAAAATCTATAGAGACAGAAAACAGATTTGTGGTTGCTTAGGATTGAGTAGGGGATAGGTGCATAGGAGGTTAACAGCTAAAGAAGGTGTGGTTTCTTTTTGAAGTGATGAAAATGCTCTAAAATTCATTGTGATGATGGCTCCACTTATCTGTGCATATACTAAAAGCCATTGACTTGTGGACATTAATGTGTGCACTCTACACTATGTAAATTATGTCTCAATAAATCCTTTCAAAAATACACAGAAGAGTAAGGGGTTTTGGAATGCTTCAGCTGGGAGGCAGTTTGAAATACTGAATAAGTCTCATCGAGAATGTGAGGTTTCAGTAAAGGCTTGAGGAAGTTGAATGAGCTGATCAATGGATATATGGAGGGCTATCTTTCCAAGCCAAGAAATTAACTAGAGTCTTTGTCATAAGACAGCAGCATGTTGGCATGTCCAGAGGACAGTGAGGTGGCCAGGACCACTGGTAAGATCAAGAGTGAAGATATAAAAGAATTTTGGCGGTTAACATGCGGCAGATCATGATGGGCTTGCAGACCATTGTAAGAATTGTGGCTTTTAGTGTAAATGAAATGGGGAGACAAATCATTATCCCATTATCAATATTTTAATAAATTGGATCCATGAACCAAATCCAATGAGATTAAATCAATTGGTAATAATATGCACATTTGTATTAAAATTACAAGAATTACTTGCACATTTGAGAACAGGAGAGTCATGATTATTTATCAGCAATAATAAACATTAATTTTAATTGTGATCAGGTAATTGAGATTAATTGCAATACATCATGTTTTATAATGTGACCGTCAAAAGGAAAATATGATTGTAATCTTATATTACATCTATCAATGTCTTTGATTCATAAGACTATAGAGTAAGCCCCTAGTTTTCAAAGCCAACTTATGAGGCAGTGACATCTTATGCAAGTTTGCTGCTTTCTGCAACAGTGGTCCTTGGTCAGCTGGCACAAATTGTTTTACAAATGCCACTGGGTCTAAAAATAGTTTGGATCACAATGAACATAGAAACACCTTCATCCCTTCAGAAATACCTATCAATTACTTCCAATATAGAATGAAAAACTGACAAAGGAAATATGTGGATTGTAAAAATGCCAGTTAGCTTGCATCTACATGAGAGAAAAATGCCATTTTTATTACATTAGATCATTGTTTTACATGAGTTTTTGTATAGCACAATGTTGAACCAAGGGCAAAGAGAGATGAATTAATGAAGTCTTAAGAGATCAAGAATTTAAAAGAAAAGGAAGGTCATCTTTGAAGGTTAGTGACATAGCATTCATCTTCTGTTGTCACCTTTTCCGTCATTCCCTGTATGCCTGATGGACAGCTTTCACTCAAGTTCAGAGGACAGCAGGCAAAGATTAGCTACCAATTAATTTTTATGAAGTGAGCTTAATTTCTAGCCAGACTTAGCTTACGTTTTAGCAGGAAGCAGTTTTGGGAAATGTTTATGTTAGAGTTTGCCCTTCTTGACAAGGTGAGACATAAACGTCTACTTTATAGACATGAATTAAGATGGGAAGATATTTGGGGGAAACATTTACTCAAACGCTAAATAATAAAGGTACACAAAGGGCAAATTATACTAGATTTCTTTCCCACTTGTTTTCTATGTCTCATGCAATTCACCTTGATTCCCTTCAGTTTCTGTTTAATGTAGAAAGTAGCATTTTCATTATTTTAAGCTTCTAGCACAATGAAATAATTTCTCTTTTTCATGAACTGGATCATAAATGAAAGGGAGGAAGAGTGTCTTATATCATATTTATTGCTCAACAAAACACTGCTCCACGGCTTAAATTCAGTTTAAAAAAGAGAATTTACTGAACATCTAACACATACATAAAAGGCAGTAAAGACAAATGAGAAGAGGGCAGGATATTGAAGTATACAGACTTTAATGCTGAGTTTTATATCTTAGTAAGTTACTCCACCTTACAGAGGCTCAATTTCCCCTGATTTAGGAAGGCGATGCTAATGGGTATTGCAAAGGTGTAAGTACAAAAATATTGTATTTAAGAGAATCCCACAAGCTTGGTATAAGGCATAAAATAAATAGATGTGAAATTAATAAGTAGTTTATTACATTTGTATGCTACCTGCAGACTAGAGGAAGCAAGAAACACAGCCACTATGCTTGATTAGCATTATATTCTAATTTGGAACATAAATAGAAAAGAGAAAAATAGAAAGCTATGCATAAACACATGCATTAAAATGAATTTTACGTGGACTCTTTCATGAAAATGTTCCTAAGGTATTTTTTTTTATTGTGGTAAAATACACATAACATAAAATGTACTCTGTTAACCATTTTAAGTGTACAGTTCAGTGGTACTAAATATAATCATAACATTGTGCAGCCATCCCTACCATCCATCTCCATAACTCGTTTCATCTTGTAAAACTGAAACTCTATACCCATTAAACAATATTTCCCCATTTCTTCTTCACCCCAGCTTCTGGCAACCATCATTCTACTATCTCTATGATTCTTTCCACTTTAAGTCCCTTATACAAATGGAATTATACTGTATTTGTCCTTCACTGACTAACATTTCACTTGGCATAATATCCTCAAGTTTCATCCAAGTTGCAACGTATGTCAGAATATTTCTCTCATGTTTAAGGCTGAATAATATTCCATTGTATGCATATATCATATTGTGATTATCCATTCATCTGTTGTTGGACACTTCAATTGCTTCTACTTTTTAGCTATTGCCAATAATGCTGCTGCAAACATGGATGTGCAAATATTTTTCAAGACTCTGCTTTCAATTATTTTGCTATCCTGATATGTGGCACTATTGAATCATATGGCAATACCATTTTGATGTTTTGAGGAACTACCATACTCTTTTCCACAGCAAACATAGCGTTTGGCATTCCCTCCAATACTGCAAAAGGAATCGCCACATCCTGTGGATTTTATTCACAAGTCCTGTGGCTCTCTCTACATCCCGGCCACCATGTGTTATTTCCTGTTTATATAGATGACATCAAAGGTGCAGGAAGTAATGAACTAAATTGGAAGGATAAACATCTAGAAAAATAGAGGTAAATACTGACTACATAAAACCATAAGAATAAGAATTTTGGATGATCTATCTATTATATACCTATTTATCTAACATCTATCTGTTCCTCCATCTGTAATTAAAATATATTACAGTTAGAGAACAGAGAAAAAAGTAGGAATACATGAACTTAAATTTTAATTCTTCTTAGATTGTCTCACAGCATCACTATATGAAAGAAAATTTATAGGTCAATAGCTGTTAACTATAAATGTAATATTCTTAAAGTATTCACATACATTGAATGACAGTATGAAAAATATATTTTAATCCATTCAAGTTTATTTTATTCCAGGAACACAAAAATACAAATTTCATTTGCAATTCAAAAAAAACAGAAATCAATACATATGATTGATGTATATACACATTTAATGTATTTTTAAATATACATTTTTAAAAAATAGAAATTTTTCTAGGACAAATACTTAAAATATCACTGAAAATAGTGTTACTAGCTAATACCTTCCTAATAACTCTGATATCACATAAGAAACCAAAATTAAAATTTCAGATAAACTTAGAAACTAAAAATTTTAAAAATATTATTCTGTTCTCCATATGTTCATATTTAATATTATTTCTTGTTTTCATTCTTCTTCAGTATTGCTCTACTAAAATATAACATACAATA
Organism: Pongo abelii; assembly: GCF_028885655.2. Taxonomy (NCBI): domain Eukaryota; kingdom Metazoa; phylum Chordata; class Mammalia; order Primates; family Hominidae; genus Pongo; species Pongo abelii. The sequence continues at coordinate 21,859,602 of NC_072007.2, read as the reverse complement.
CTAACTTTTGATTTCGTTCTTATTACTCAAAATTGTATACATTTTCTCATGCTCTTAATTTAGTTATGCTACTTTTCTGTACTCTTGGAATTTTCACATTTGTGTTCACTCTCTTTTAAGTTCCCATAGTATCAAATGAGCTTTTTTCCCTCTTTCTGTTTTGAAGGTTCATCTTCTCATAATTATTTTGTCCACTCAGCTTCTTTTCATTCTCAGTTAAGTGCCTCTCATCCAGCTTCTTTTCATTTATAAGGTTTCCTTTCATCTTAAGCCAGTCTTTTATTGATATTTTGATTCTGTTTTGTGGAGGACATGCTTCCCTGAATTTTATGGAAGAGGCCAAAAGGTTTGTTCAAGTTTTTACCTGATACATTGGATTAAATTATCTAATGTACACACTCTTAATTTAAGTCTAGGGGCGACTGTCTACTCTTGATTTTGTATAGTATTATTTTTCTTAATATCCAAGTCCATCTTCATCTATTTGTGTGTGATCAAGAAAAATATATTTGTCCAGAACTCTGCTTGGGCGGAGTTACTTCTTTCTAAGTAGTAGAGGTAGCAGTTGAGACATGAGCTGGGTTCTGAGTCATTGTAGAGGGCTGGGCGACATTCCTCCTTTTGGTCTGTACAACTGAGTGAATGCAGTTCTTGCTGTCTCGCTCCTCTCCTTAACACATTGAGCCATTGCAGCAGATGAGAAGGAATAATCTTGATCTGCCATTCAGGTGGAACATATGTTCTCTCCAACCACACCCATAGGTTGTACTCACACTCAGCCAGAAGGTATCCTGTCAATGATATGGAGATGTATCTATCTATCTAGATAGATATCTACTTTGGTTTATGCTCTCTGGCTGCCCATAAATTATCTCCTTAAAGTGAATATCAAAAGAGAGCTCGGTGATGGCAGTGTTATAAAATCCTAAAAATGCAGCACCCACACCCACAGGGATTTGTAGATTCTGGGATTCTAATTCAGATACCAAACTATATAAAAGGGGAATAGGTCATTGAGGGTTGCTAGGCTCTTTGTTGAGCATATTTGCTCTTTTCATGACTTTGAAATTATTTTGAAAATCTAACCTTTTTCTCAGTGTGCTGCAAGATGATTTGATTTGAATGCATAAGCACTAATTCTCCCCTAAGATTTGTACAATATATTTGCTTTGACAAGCCATAGCCAGCAACTCACTTCACAGCAATTTATAGCATTTCCACAATAAGTTGAATGATTTTTAACTAGACTCTCTTTGCCTTAATAAAAAATATGAAGAAGCAATATACTTGTTCTAATTAGGTTCAAAAGTTGGCAGTCTTTCTCCTGGAAGGAATAATAAAACTTTTCAGCGGCCTAATATGCATCTATAGACACACACACACACACACACACACACACACACACAAGCACTATTCATAATATTTAAAGCACATTCTGTTCTATGACTTCATTTGTCTAGCACAAAATAAAACGATCTCACTATAAGTCAAGTACCAATTTTTTCGTATGGCCAATTATAGATCTTTTATTTTTTAAAGATTAGAGTGTTCTTGAAGCTCTTTATATTTCTTAGTCAATGAACTAAACATTGGCAAATATGTAGGGTTTCCTACATAAGAACATTATTAACATCAAAATAGAAAGCTGGTGGTAGAAACAATGATTGGGAACACAGAGTCTCTACTCAACGTTCTAGTTCTGCCATACCATAATTTTGTGATCCCAGGAAAGATCTATCCATGTTGTCATCTCTGTGTATAGTTCTGTCATTTTTCAATAAGAGCTTTTTGCTTAATTATGAAGTACTTATTACTATAACCATTATTTTGAGCTTCATGTAAATCAAGAACACATGGACTCCACTTGCAAAACACTGAAAATGTAGATAGGGATTGGGGGCATAAAGCAACATTTTAAAATGTGTGAAGACAATGAGTAAGCAACAAAGTGTCCAATTTTTTAGAGGAAAGTTGCATACGTTAGGAAAAGGCAGGATTAAGTAACAGAGAATTTGAATGATAACTGGCCAATTGGTGTCATTTACAATTGCAAGTCATACAAATGAAGTTTGCTTTTTTAAAGAGAAAAGGAGTTATTTAGAATGGGTCAACCTATTGGGGAAGCAATGTAGTTAGAGACAATGCCCAAAACCATGTGAGCAAATGCTCTGTAGAGCGCACCCCTGCAATGCTGCCATTGTGAGGCCAAGTCTCTCCTTGTCTTGGTACTGAGCCCTCCATTCTGCCTCCATCATTGCCACTGTAGCTGCCACAAAATGATCCCTCAACCACCGCTGCCCAGGAACAAAGAAAGAATTCTGTCCTTCCGCGCTCTCAGATCAATTTCCAACATCAAGTGAGCCTCTGATGGGCACTATTCAGTTCCCATATCCATGAAATTAATGCAGTAAAAACATAGAAATTGCCTATGTGTTTCCCAATAAGACACATATGGAAGCCTGTTTTCCCACAACAGGAAGGGCTTCGCACGATGGGTGTTCAAAGGAACAATATTCTCTGTAAACCATACTTTGCCCATATGAAGAAAAGCAATAAGGATTATTTAGTAAATAGACATGGAAACTCATCCAGGGTTGGCTGATGAGAAGCTGGTTAGCAAGGGGGTCTGCCTTCAGTTAGGACAAGGTCTGTGCTTCCCACGGGTTCTCTCCACAGCAGGAGGGATGCAAACTTCCCTTTCCTCCCCTGCACCTACCCTCAAATGGCCCAGAGGTCTTCAGGTGCTAGAATTTCTCAATTAATGCTGCACAAAATAACAGACAGCCTTGACTGTCACAGTCTGTTCTCATGAAGCTAGTCTCTGCTGACTACATAAAACAGGAGAGTAAGAAAAAGGGTGTTTAATGTTACCCCAGCTCAAACATGTTTCTCTCTGTGGGATGCCAAGAACCTGGGAACCAGTGCATCTGCTGCTTTCCCTTCTTGGATTCTAGCCCAGACAAAAGAGGCAAGGGTCATTTCTTTAGAGGCCTTGAGCTTCACTACATAATGACCCAGGCTCTACATGCAGCCTCTATATATTTCTACCTTGAAAAAAATTTTTTATAGAATATTAATAATATATATTTTATATAATAAACACGTTTATTTTATAGATAGCTATAGATATACATAGATAAAGATCTCTAGTCAGCCTTTTTTAAGGCTGGGCTGATGGCGGTGCCTCAAAACTATAATCGGGAGAATCGCTTGAGCACAGTATGTGAAGGCTTCAGTGAGCTCTGATCACATGACTGCACTCCATCTTGGGTGACAAAGTGAGACCCTCTCTCAAAAAAATAAAAAAATAAAAAAATAAAAAGGCTACCACCATGCTCACAGATAAGTGTGTCAGATATATTTGCAGCTATCTTTCCTATATTCTATTTGGTAAAAAAAAAAAAAAAAATTGCAAAGAACTCTTCTCATTCTAGATTTTTGTATTAATTAGACATTTGAAGTTTATTGCAGGAGAGCTATAATCATGTTTGCTATGTGTACTCTATAGACCAGATAGTGCAAACAGATATCAAAGCTTTTTAAAAGTATATAAGGTTATTAGAAATATTTTAAACTATCTATAGGTATATATGTATGTAATTGAACTATCAAATGCAAGTAAGATCATTTCCTTAGCGTGTGAAATCCAATTTATTAAAATATTTTCTAATATCTATTACAATAATATTTCTTAATTAGCTAACATAAGAGGAGTTTTAAGACATTTATTTATATGTACTTGCTAGATTCAAACTCGATTCCACTATTTTTAGAACTCATACTCTGAGACAAGTCCTTTTTTTTAATCTAACTATGTTTCTGCCTATATTAAAAGACAGATATGTCAATTTTGCTAATCATGCTGTTCCAAACCTCTCCATCCTGATTATTTTTTGGTTTGTTCTACCAGTCATTCAGAGACTTACTTATATTCAAATTTCTCTCTAGGTTTAATATTTGTGTATGTCTTCTTGTGATTTTGTCTATTTTGCTGTATATAATTGAAAATATTTTATTGACATATATCATACATGCAGAAAAGTACAATGATTAAATATGGATAGCTTGATTAATGAAACACATGCATTTGCTTATAACCATGTATGAAAATAGAGCATTACTAAAAATAGTGATACTTCTCCTGTCCCTTTCCAAACACTAACCCTCATCCTCAATAGTAACAGATTTTTTTTTTATCATAGAGTAATTTGGTCTATTTTCAAATTTTTATTAAATAAATCAGAGTATCTACTGTAAGTGTATGTTTATTTCATTGTTGTTATTTTGCTTATAGTATTTATCTGCTAATGGACATGGTAGATTAAAGACGGCTACATAAACATTTTTTAATTAATAGATTTTTCGAGCACTTTGTGGCTCATGCCTCTAATCCTATAAATTTGGGAGGCTGAGGTGCGTGGATCATGAGGTCAGGAGATCGAAACCATCCTGGCCAACGTGGTAAAACCCCTTTTCTATTAAAATACAAAAAATTAGCTGATAGATAACATCAAGATATCATCTGGGTTCTTAGCTGCACTGAGTCAAGTCTACTTACATCTTTTTTTGTCTTCCGCTGCACTTTTCCTTCCACATCACACTCCAGGAATGCCAAGCTGTGCTGGCCTTCTACCACATTTCCACTATTTTGCCCCGGGCCAACGCGGGTTTTTGCCTCCGCTGCCTTTTGCCCCCGCTGCCGCTGCTTTCTGCCCCCGCCCCCGCGGCTTTTTCCCCGGCCGCGGAGGCTTTTCGCGTCTTTTTGCCCCCAACCCCCTGCCGCCGCAGCTTTCGGCCCCCGCCTCCGTTGCTTTTTGCCCCCGCCGCCACGGCTTTTTGCGGCTTTTTGCCCCCGCCGCCGAGGCTTTTTGTCACCGCCGCCGCAGGTTTTTTCCGCAGCGGCTTCTTGCCCCCGCCGCCGCCGCGGCTTTTTGCGGCTTTTTGTCCCCGCCGCCGCGGTTTTTGCGGTTTTTTGCCCCCGCCGCCGCGGCTTTTTGCCCCCGTCACCGCGGCTTTTTCCCACGCCGCCGCGGCTTTTTGCCCCCACCGCCGCGGGTCTGAGGGCGGGATTGGCAGACTCGGCTGCCAGCTCTACCGGCGTCCTGGCTCAGGCAGCGCCGAGGGGCGCTCCTGGTCCAGCACTCCCGGCTCAGGGGTTTCCTTGCCTACACGCCCGCGCCCCTGGCATAGAGCGGCGCTGCGCCTGGCGGCGATGCGAGAGAAGGAGGAGGGCGGCAGCGAGGGTGATGCGGTGACCTCGGAGGGTGGTGCAGGGGCCGCTGCCAGCCAGGCGCTGCAGCAGTGCGGGCAGCTCCAGAAGCTCATCCGCATCTCCATTGGCAGCCTGCGTGGGCTGCGCACCAAGTGCGCTGTGTCCAACGACCTCACCCAGCAGGAGATGCCGACCGTGGAGGTAAGAGGGTCGGGGACCCGAGTTGGGCTCCAGGAGTGGACCGGACACCTCCCTCGGGGCCCCAGTTCACTCCTGGCCGAGTTGCATCCTTGAGCCCGCGTCACACCCTTGGAGGCTTCTCCTCCCTCCTGCACTCGCTGATGCGGCAGCCAGAGGACCCGGGACCAACCCTCACCTTGGGCAGGATTTGTGGGGCGGGTGCATGGTGGGAACTGGGATGGAGGCTCCAGGGACCCGTGGGCGGGGTGGGCTGCACGCGGACATCCCCTTACCCCCCGATTTTCCATCTGGTCCAGCCCTCTCATCTTGTAGGTGAGGAAACCGAAGGCCTGAGGGAGAACTGACTTGTCAGGAATTCTCTGTTAAGGAGAATTAACAAAGTGTGGTTATTAAAGGAGAACCGAGTTGGGAGTCAGACCTGGAGTCCCATACCCTTGGTTAAGACATTATACCACCTTGAGTCTGGCCTGTTGACTGAGGGTGAGCCACTCCATCCTCGTCTGATTGTGGGGTCTTGACCTCAAGGGGTTTCCTGCAGGAAGAAGCAGATGGGTTTGCTTTCCTAGCTCTGTCCAGTATACCTTAGGGACCCTGAGGACTGGAGAGCCATCTGGTGTATGTCATGGGTGGGCCTTTTTTGAAGGTCAGTCTGCCTAGTGGGCTGGCTCAGCCCCAATGAACTCTTTTGAATCTTTGGAGTTGTCTGTGTACTTTTAAGGGCTTCTCATCCTTGCACCAAAAGATCCCCTGGAAATCAGGTGGGAAAACCTTAACTTTTGTGGGGCCTTGTGTTTGTCTTAAAGGTTCATGCACATGGCCAGGTGTGGTGGCTCACACCTGTTATCCTGTCCTGGATCCCTTGAGTCAAGGAGTTTGAGACCAACCTGGACAATATAGTGAGACCCCGTCTCTACAAAAAATAAAATATTAGCCAGGGGTGGTTGTGCGTATCTGTAGTCCCAGCTACTACTGTGGCTGAGGCGGGAGGAGCACTTGAGCCTGCACTGAGCTGTGATCTCACCAGTGTACTCCAGCCTGGGCCACAGAGCAAGACCTTGACTCAAAAAAAAAAAAAAAAAAAAAACCAACAAGAAAAATTCTTGAAGATTTTGCATTCTGTCCCACTATCCATTGGTTTTCTTGTCAACATAATGTCAGAAATCCTTTACAATTGCTTCCAGAAGGAGTAGCCTTTTGATCTAGTGCACAGGTGTCCAGTCTTTTGGCTTCTCAGGGCCACATTAGAAGAAGAATGCTCCTGGGCCACACATAAAATACACTAATGCTAACGATAGCTGATGAGCTTAAAAAAAATAGGTTTGTGCATAATTTTCATGATACCCACCACCACAGATAGGCAGAAAAGTCCTTGTAGTCAAAGGGTTGGACATGGCTGATCTAGTGTCTTGTCCATTTTGGCTTTCTCCCTGATTCCAGAATGCAGGTAGAGATGTAGAGACGTGCTCTCAGGACAGCTGTTGAGATAAAAAAATTCGTTGTCGTTTATTCCCAAGCACAGCTGTTTGTCATTTGCATTGAAAAAGTCTCCATTCAAACTGCTGTCACATATAAAATCTGTTTATATAAGTCTGTATTTTTCTGTTGTCTTGGCCTTTGTGGGCAGTAGTGTGTTTTAACCGAGCAATCTGTCCTTCCAAATAATGAAGCAGAAGTCAGCCTACCTGCTTGCCATTTTCCTTCCCCTTCCATTTTTCTAACCTCAGGATAATTGTAAGAATGAATTAAGATTTGCGTTTAAGGCTGGACACAGTGTCTCAGGCCTGTAATCTCAGCACTTTGGGAGGCGGAGACGGATGTATCGCTTGAGCTCAGGAGTTCAAGACCAGCCTGGGCAACATACTGAGACTCCGTCTTGTATAATTAAATTAAAATTTAAAAAAAGAAGAGAAAAATACCTGTGTTTAAAATTTAAAAAAAAAGGGGGGAAAGTGTAATGCAAAATGTGGACTATGCCAGCAAACTGTGGACTATGCCAGCTATGATTGGGAAAAATAATTTTTCATACAGCATTATCTATAGACTTGTATTAGCAGCATACTGGTCATAAGCGTTTTGCTTTCCTCAAATATGATGAGGTAAGCTACTTTAAAGTGTGGTGGGGCTTTCTTCCGCATGGCTCCTGGAGGTGTTGAGTCCCAATTTAGCCAATTAATTTGGGTTTAGTTTTGATATGGATAAGGGAGACCAGCTTCATTCATGGTGCACACACAGTTTTGCCAATAAAGAAAAAAAAAGCCACCTGAATGTTCCTACTCATTAGATGCTATCTGGAGAGCTCCTACCCCACCTCCACCAAGGCCGGGGCCATTAAAAAGACTCAATGCGCCTTTCTGTATCTCATACTGTATTCTGCAAGATGCTCCTGTGAAAGAAAGTTGTGCTGCATCAGCCATCTCCCTCCTGAAGATCCCTGCGGATGAGGATTTGTGTTTTAAAGGTTCTGAGAACTCCTGCAACAACAGTTCTCAAACTTATTTATCCAGGGGGTCTTTTCTTCCACTGAACGTGGTTGGGGAGACACAGCCTTAAGCCTTGAGCAGAGAAAGAGACAAGAAACTGTTGGCTCACTTACAACCAAGTGTTGTGTTTATGTTTTAGGTTTTTATGAAACTGAGGTGCTGTTTGAGGTTCTAAATGAAATTGGGTGCTTGAAGAGAGGCTGGTATCCCTGTAGACTTAGCCAGCCATGAGAGGTCGCCTTTTGTTGAAGGAGGTGTTTTACAAAGGGGAATAGGGTGTCTCCTGGGCATCACATTAGCACTTAAATACATGTATCACTGAAATGAAATGAAATGAAGAAATGAAATGATGAGATGATGAAATGAAATGATGAAATGAAATGAAATGATGAAATGAGGAAACGTAATGATGAAATGATGAAATGAAGAAATGAAAAGATGAAATGATGAAATGAAATGATGAAATGATGAAATGAAATGGTGAAATGAAATGAAATGATGAAGTGAAGTGATGAAATGAAGTGATGAAATGAAATGATGAAATGACGAAATGAAAAGATGAAATGATGAAATGAAGAAATGATATGAAATGATGAAATGAAATGATGAAGGGAAATGATGAAATGATGTAATAATGAAATGAAATGATGAAATGATGAATTGTTGAAATGAAATGATGAAATGAAATGATGAGACGAAAAGATGAAATGAAATGAAATGATTAAATGAAATGACCAGATGAAAAGATGAAATGAAATGATGAGATGAAATGAAATGATGAGATGAAATGAAATCATGATATGAAATGATGAGATGAAGTGAAATGGTGAAAGGAAATGATGAAATGATGAAATGAAATGATGAGATGAAATGATGAAATGAAAGGATGAAATTATGAGATGAAATGACAAAAGGATAAAATGAAATGAAATGATGAAATGAGGAAATGACTTGAAATGATGAAATGAAATGATGAAGTCAAATGAAATGATGAAATGAAATGAAAAGATGAAATGATGAAATGAAATGATGAAATGATATGAAATGATTAAGTGAAATGATGAAATGAAGTGAAATGATGAAAAGAAATGATGAAGTGAAATGAAGTGAAATGAAAAGATGAAATGATGAAATGATATGAAATGATGAAATGATGAAATGAAGTGAAATGATGAAATGATGAAATGAAATGATGAATTGAAATGAAATGATGAAATGACGGGATGAAAAGATGAAATGAAATGATGAAATGAAATGACGAGATGGAAAGATGAAATGAAATGAGATGAAATGAAATCATGAGATGAAATGATGAAATGATGAGATGAAGTGAAATGATGAAATGAAATGAAATGGTGAGATGAAATGGTGAAATGAAATGATGAAATGAAATGAAAAAATGAAATGAAATGGAATGATGAGATGAAATGATGGGATGAAATGTTGAAATGAAATGATGAAATGATGAAAAGATGAAATGACATGAAATGAAATGATGAAATGAGGAAATGAAATGATGAAATGAGGAAATGAAATGAAATAATGAAATAGATGAACCAAAAATACTTTTTCTTTTTTTTCTTGGCATCCCTCTAAGAGTATTTTAGTGAGGTTAATTTCTAAAAATAAATTGCTATCCAATGGCTATACAGTTGGCCTTTGCACCACAGGGGTTTGAACTGTGCAGGTCCACTTAGCAAAACCAACAATTCTACATCCTTCTCCACACCCTGCCCATGAAAAGGATGAGGATGAAGACCTGTTTGATCATCTACTTCCATTTAATAACTGGTAAATATATTTTCCTTATGGTTTTCTTTTTCTTTTCTCTGGCATGTTTGTTAAGAATACAGTATATAAGACATATAACGTATTAAATATGTGTTAATTGACTGCTTGTGTTATTTGTAAGGCTTACAGTAGGCTATTAGTAGTTAAGTTTTGGGGGAGTCAAAGTTATAGTGGATTTTCTACTGTTCAGGGGGGCTAGCACCCAAACCTCCGTGTTGCTTAAGGGTCACCTGTACATGTTATTTCCTTTCCTATAAGAAAAAAATGATGAGAAGGTCTTTTCTCCAATAAGTGTATTCAAAATGTAGCAGACTTGAAATGTGTTGGCACCACCATTTTGCATCTCACTTTGAAAACTTATTATTGAAAATCGTACTAAAGCCTACCTTACTTTTCCAACCTTAGAAAAAATGTTACAAAGAAAAGGGGTGAAACCATTCTAGTTTGCCCTGAAATTTGAAATTATCTTTTAAAAATATATTTTTACATTAATTACTTCCAAAATAGAGATCAGTTGCATACAAATGGCAGGTCACCCTAATCCATCCTATGACTGCACTTAGATTCATGAGGAATTGTGCTTTCTAGAAAGGGCACAGAAGAGGAATAGAGTACTCTGCATCTTGAAATATAAACATGCACATAGCCACATGCTTCGATTCTGTTGTTACTGTGTACTTACTGCTAGGAAGAGGGCATGTGTGTGTATTTTTATACTAATTATTATCTAAGTTGTTAATGATTTAGGCTTTCAGAACCATATAAAGATTTTTTTCCTTTCAGATATAAACTATCTTGCATTGTTCTTCTGATCATTTGAGGGATAAATTTGCCTTAACCACACACCCATGAAGAATTCAAGAGAGTCGGCAAGAGACTCTCAGCATTCTCTCCCGAAAGCACGTGTGTCCCGAGCTCCTGTGGTTTTAGGTGGCCGCGCCTAGAGGAGAGATTTCCAATGTCTCCAGAGAGGTGAGAGCCACAGTCATTTGGGGCATCCGAGCACAAGTGGGGTTTCTGACAGCGACTTAAGGTCCAGGAAGTGACAGAATCTGCGAAGGCCCGTGTTCCAGGATGGGGCCAATGGAACCCAAGGTAGAAGGAGTCAGCGGTCCGCACAGAGAGAGCTCCAGCCCTAGGCCCCACTGTGCAGACCAAATCAGAAGGAAGAGAGTCCTTCGTCCTACATGCCACATCTCTCACATCCCCCCACTGAGCTTGGGAGCGGATCCGTGTTCCAAACACGAGGTGACTCTAGGTTTGCAATGGATCACAAGGGGCCAGGTTTTCCAGAGTCGGCAGGATAAAGAAGTCATTCTGGCTCGGCCTTCCCCATCCCCAGGTAACGGTCGCTGGTGACTTTAAATGAGCCGGTCCGGAGCCGCTACGGGGTGGTTGGTGGGGGGAGTGCCTGAGGCACTGCAGAAAGTGGGCCTGAGCCTCGAGGAAGATGGTGCTGCAGGAACCCATCCAGGCTGCTATATGGCAAGCACTAAACCACTATGCTTACCGAGATGCGGTTTTCCTCACAGAACGCCTTTATGCAGAAGTACACTCAGAAGAAGCCTAGTTTTACTGGCGACCTGTTCTTACCGCTCAGGAAAGGCCTATAAAGCATATAGACTCTTGAAAGGACACAGTTGTACTACACCGCAATGCAAATACCTGCTTGCAAAATGTTGTGTTGATCTCAGCAAGCTTGCAGAAGGGGAACAAATCTTATCGGGTGGAGTGTTTAATAAGCAGAAAAACCATGATGATATTGTTACTGAGTTTGGTGAATCAGCTTGCTGTACTCTTTCATTGTTGGGATGTGCATATTGCAAGACAGATCAGCTTGCCAAAGGATCAGAATGTGACCAAAAGAGCCTTAGTTTAAAGCCTTTCCTCTGGTATCCCTTTGAATCATTATGTGAAATAGGTGAAAAGCCAGATCCTGACCAAACATTTAAATTCATATCTTTACAGAACTTTAGCAACTGTCTGCCCAACTGTTGCACCACACAAGTACCTCATGATAGTTTATGTCACAGACAGCCTGAGACGGTTCTTACAGAAACACCCCAGGACACAATCGAATTAAACAGATTGAATTTATAATCTTCCAATTCAAAGTACTCCTTGAATAGAGATTCCCTTGTGTCTTCTATTGATTCAGCTGTGATTTCACCTGATACTGTCCCACTGGGAACAGGGACTTCCATATTATCTAAACAGGTTCAAAATAAACCAAAAACTGGTCGAAGTTTATTAGGAGGACCAGCAGCTGTTAGTCCACTAACCCCAAGTGTTGGGATTTTGCCATTAGAAACCCCAAGTCCTGGAGATGGATCCTATTTACAAAACTACACTAGTATTAGACACTTTCTGTAATTGACGTGCCATCCACTGGAGCCCCTTCAAAAAAGTCTGTTGCCAGAATCGGCCAAAGTGGAACACAGTCTGTCTGATCTCAGAGGGGTAATAGCCCAGAGGTAACTCCGATTCCTGCAAAAACACAAAGTTCTGGTCCACAAACAAGTGCAACACCTCAGGTATTGAGCCCCACTATGGCATCTCCCCGAAATACACTACCTTGAAGAAATTCACAAGTCTTGACTAGTGACAGCTCCACAACCAAGGAGAATAGGAAAACGTAGTGAGACCAGATGTGTTAACTCAGGCCAGGTGCTGGTGGCTCACACCTGTAACCCCAGCACTTTGGGAGGCCGAGGCCATAGGATCCCTTGGGGAATCGCCTAACCCTGGGAAGGTTGAAGCTGCAGTGAGTGAGCCATAATGGTGTCACTGCACTCCAGTCTGGGTGAAAGGCAGAGTGAGGCCCTGTCGCAGGCAGGCAGGCAGGCAGGCAGGCAGGCAGACAGACAACAGCTGTATTATGTTCTTCTCAGGGTAGGAAGCAAAAATAACAGAATAGAGCACTTAATTTTTTTTTTGGTTGTGGGGGATGAAGTTTCACTCTTGGTGTCCACGCTGGAGTGCAATGGTACCATCTCGGCTCACCGCAACCTCCACCTCCCGTGTTCAAGCGATTCTCCAGCCTCAGCCTCCTGAGTAGCTGGGATTACAGGCATGGGCCACCACACCCGGCTGATTTTGTATTGTTAGTAGAGACGGCATTTCTCCATGTGGGTCAGGCTGGTCTCGAACTGGCGACCCCAGTTGATCTGCCCGCCTCGGCCTCCCAAAGTGCTGGGATGACAGGCGTGAGCCATCGCACCCGGCCGGCTACATTTTTTTGTTTGTTTGTTTTCAATTTTAATCTATTTATTTATTTAGTATTATTTATTTATTTATTTATTTATTTATTTATTTTCGAGACAGACTCTCGCTCTGTTGCCCAGGCTGGAGTGCAGCGGCGTGATCTCAGGTCACTGCAAGCTCTGCCTCCCAGGTTCACGCCATTCTCCTGCCTCAGCCTCCCAAGTAGCTGGGACTACAGGCGCCTGCCACCTCGCCTGGCTAACTTTTTGTATTTTGAGTAGAGACGGGTTTCACTGCAGTAGCCAGGATGGTCTCAATCTCCTGACCCCGCAATCCATCCGCCTCGGCCTCCCAAAGTGCTGGGATGACAGGAGTGAGCCACCGCCCCCGGCCTATTTATCTATTTATTAACTTTGAATCCAGGTTATGAAACCAGTTAGTTTTTGTATTTTTTTTGAGACGAGGTTTCACCACGTTGCCAAGGCTTGGATCGAGGGATCCACCTGCCCTTGGCCTCCCAAAAGTGCGGGGATGACAGGCGTGAGCCTACCGCACCCGGCTTCCCCCCTTCCCCCACCCCTTGTCTTCCCAACAGTTTCACGGCAGAGAGTTTGGCCGGCGTGTTGAAATTCATTCTAAATAGAAATTTAGGACGTCAGATTCTGACCTCATGGACTCTGAGCTGAGAAGTCCCCTGGTCTGTCTATCACAGGAACGTACACGTAAGGAGGAGAAAAATTGTAACGTTTAAAATAAGTCATTTTGTGATACAGAAATACATGGATTCACCCAAAACACAGAAACCAGTCTTTTAGAAATTGCCTTAGTCCTGGTGTCTGTGCCAGTGATTCTTTTCCGTTTGGACCTTGACTGAGAGAATTCCCAGTCGGTCTCTGCTCTCTGGACGGAAGTTCCAGATGATCCAATGGGTGGATGGGTGGGAACTTAGGCTGTGCCCCCCCAGGGGCCCTGGTCGATTAGTTGTGGGGATCGCCTGGGAAGGCGCGGTGACACACTGTGATGTGGGGGCCTCCATCCTTCCCCCCACCCAGGGGATCCCAATTCATTCTGGGCTGACGCTCTTATTGGCTGACATCGGGCCTCACCTAGCGGCCGCAGTTACTCTGAAAACGGAGGTCTCACAGAGGAAGGAAGCGCCAGGCCGCCTGCGCACATCCTGGGGCAACTGTGTCTTCTCCAACGCCCCCGCCCCCCACCTCCAAGTTCCTCCCTCCCTTGTTGCCTAGGAAATCACCACTTTGACGACTGGGTCTGATTGACCTTTGATCAGGCAAAAACAAACAAATAAATAAAATAACATAAAAGTAAATACATAAATAAAATAAGTTAATACAATACAATAGGCCGGGCGCGGTGGCTCATGCCTGTCATCCCATTACTTTGGGAGGCCGAGGTGGGCGCATCACCTGAAGTCGGGAGTTGGAGACAAGCCTGACAAACGTGGAGAAATCCCATCTCAATTGAAAACACAAAATTAGCCGGGCGTGGTGGCACATGCCTATAATCCCAGCTGCTGGGAAGGCTGAGGCAGGAGAATTGCTTGAACCTGGGAGATGGAGGTTGCCGTGAGCTGAGATCGTGCCATCGCACTCCAGTCTGAGCAACAAGAGCAAAACTCCGTCTCAAAAAAATTAAATAAATAAATGCATAAATACATAAATAAAAATAAAATAAAATAAAAATAAATAGGCCCTGCGCGGTGGCTCAAGCCTGTCATCCCAGCACTTTAGGAGGCCAAGGCTGGTGGATCACGAGGCGGTCAGACCAGCAGGGCCAGTATGGTGAAATCCCGTCTCTCCTCAAAATACAGAAAATTAGCTGGGCGCGGTGCTGTACATCTGTAATCCCAGCTACACGGGAGGCCGAGCTGAGGCAGGAGAATCGCTTGAACCTGGGAGGCGGTGGTTGCAGTGAGCGGAGATCGCACCACTGCACCCCAGCCTGGGCGACAGAGCGAGACTCCATCTCAAAAAAAATGAAAGTAAATATGAAATGAAACAAAATAATTAAAAAGTGAGTTTCCGGGAAAAAAGAAAACAACCCCACCGTGACATACACACATGACTCTCACCTTTTGAGGCATCAAACACTTTAGGAATTATGCGTAATTTCTTTTTTTAACTTAATTTTATTTTATTATCATGATTTATTTTTTGAGACGGAGTCTCGGAGGCCTGCCGTCCCTCCGTCCAATTCCCTGGTTGCCCAAACAACCTCAGGAGACAGACCTTGGCTGGGACAGATTGTTCTTCTCTTTGGTCAGTTGTTTCCTTGTCTTTCTTCTTGTCTTTAACCCGCGTGGACTCTTCTGCTCGGGTTTTACAGATGGCAGCTCCACTTTAGGCATTGTTGTTGGTGGGGACTTTCCTGATTCTCTGCAGATGTAGTGAAAGCAGGTGGATTTGCCTTGCCTTGCCTTTTCTTTCTTTCTTTCTTTCTTTCTTTCTTTCTTTCTTTCTTTCTTTCTTTCTTTCTTTCTTTCTTTCTTTCTTTCTTTCTTTTTCTTTCTTTCTTTCTTTCCTTTCTTTCTGTCTGTCTTTCTTTCTTTCTTTTCTTCTTTCTTTCTTCTTTCTTTCTTTCTTTCTTTCTTTCTTTCTTTCTTTCTTTCTTTCTTTCTTTCTTTCTTTCTTTCTTTCTTTCTTTCTTTCTTTCTTTCTTTCTTTCTTTCTTTCTCTCTCTCTCTTTCGTCTTCTTGAGACAGAGCTTCACTCTTGTTTCCCAGGCTGGAGTGCAATGGTGCGATCTTGGCTCACTGCACCTACCACCTCCCAGGTTCAAGCGATTCTCCTGCCTCAGCCTCCTGAGTAGCTGGGATTACGGGGATGTACCCCTACGCCTGGCTGATTTTTGTATTTTTAGTAGAGACGGGATTTCACCATGTTGGCCAGGCTGGTCTCCAACTCCCAACCTCAAGTGATGGGCCCACCTCGGCCTCTCAAAGTGCTGGGATGACAGGCGTGAGCCACCGCACCCAGCCTAGTTACTGAGTTTATTGTATTTTTTATTTGTTTCATTTCTATGTATTTACTTTTATTTATAAATATAAATATTTTTATAATTATATATAAATAAAAATGTTTGTATTTACATACACATAAATATATTTGTATATAATAAATACATATTTATTATATAGAAATATACTTATATATAATAAATATGCATCTGTTATAGAGAAATATATTTCTATATAACATAGATATTTATTATATATAAATAAATGTACATTGCTATATAAATAAATGATTGTAGACAAATACATTTATGTTTATATATAAAAAGTGTTGTACCTATATTTATGAATAAATAAGTATATTTCTTTATCTCTGTTTTATTTCTTTCTCTCCTTTGTTTTTCTTTCTTCCTTTCTTCCTTCCTCTCCTTCTTTACGTTTTTCGTCCTCCCTTCCTTTCCTTCTTTCTCTCTTTCTGTTCTTTTTTCTTTCATAGTTTATTTCTCTTTCATTCCCTGTCTTTCCTTCTTTTTTCTTTCCTGTTCCTGTTTCCCTTCTTTCCTTCATTTCTTTCCTCATTCTTTCTCTCTTTTTCATGTTTCTTTCCTTTCCATCTGTCCTTTAAAAATTGAATGTTTAAAAAGTTTTCTTTCTGTATCTACCTTTTTAAAATTATCTCTCTTTTCTCCATTTTCTTCCTCCCTCCCTCCCTGCTCCCTGCTCCCTTCCCTCCCTCCTTACCTTTCACCATCTGTTTCTTTTCTCCATTCCCTCCCTCCCTCTCTCCCTCCCTCCCTATTTCTCTTCCTCTGTCTGTCTCTGTGTTTATTCTGGAAGAGCATATGCATTCTGCCTCTCTCTGTGTCCGCAGCGACCTGCGACCGAGTACTTGGTTTGTTCTTTCTCCCTCCCTCCCTCCGAGATGCATCTCCAAACACCCAGATGCCGTGGGTTGTCTTCTGACTCTGTCGCGGTCGATGCAGAGACACGTCTTGCGGACGTTTCTGTAGGGTTGGGGGAGAAGGTCCGCGTTTTCAGCCTCGGGAAGAGCTTCTCAACTCATGGTTTCGCTTTTGCCATCCACGGGCTGCCCTCCCATCCGGCTCTGTCTTGCTGACGTTCGCGACCGTTATCGGGCTCCATCTGGCGGCGGCTTTTACGTCGTGCTCTTGGCTTCCAGAGCTGCGGTGGCAGCTGCTGAGGGAGGGGACGGTCCCCACAGTATTCTGCAACACTATGTGAGGGACAATCCCTCAGAACCCAGCAGCAGTTTTCTGGAATCCTATGTGAGGAACAACCACTCAGAACCCAGCAGCAGGGTTTAGCAATCCAATGTGAGGGAAACACACTCAGAACCCAGCAGCAGTGTTCTGGAATCCTATTTGAGGGACAAACCTTCAGAACCCAGCAGCAGTGTTCTGCAATCCTTTGTGAGAGACAAGCTTTTATCCCTTGTAGCAGATTTCTGGAATCCTATGTGAGGGACAAACACTCAGAACCCAGCAGCAGTGTTCTGGAAACCTTTGTGAGGGACAAACATTCAGACCCTCCTAGCAATATTCTGGAATCCTATGTGAGGGTCAAACCCTCTGAACCCAGCAGCAGTGCTCTGGAATTATATGTGAAGGAAAAACACTCAGAACCTAGCAGCAGTGTTAGGGAATCCTATGTGAGGGACAAACCCCCAGAGCCAAACAGCAGTGTTCTGGAATCTTATGTGAGGGACAATCACTCAGAAACCAGCAGCAGTGTTCTGGAATCCTATGTGAGGGACAAACATTCAGACCCTCGTAGCAGTGTTGTGGAATCCTATGTGAAGGACTAACAATCAGAAAACAGTAGCAGTATTCTGGAATCCTATGTGAGGGACAAACACTCTGAACCCAGCAGCAGTGTTCTGGAATCGTTTGTGAGGGACTAACATTCAGACAATCTCAGCAGTGTTCTGGAATCCTAGGTGAGAGACAAACTCTCAGAACCCAGCTGTAGTGTTCTGGAACCCTAAGTGAGGGACACACATTAAGAACCCAGCTGTAGTGTTCTGGAACCCTAAGTGAGGGACAAACACTCAGAACCCAGCAGCAGTGTTCTGGAATCCTTTGTGAAGGACAAACATTCATACCCTTGGAGCATTGTTCTGGAATCCTGTGAGGGACAAACTCTGAGAACCCTGCAGCAGTGTTCCAGAATCCTATATGAGGGAAAAGCATTGAGACCCTCATAGCACTGTTCTGGAATGCTACGTGAGGGACAAACTTTCAGACGCTCGTAGCAGTGTTCTGGAATCCTGTGAGATACAAACCCTCAGAACCAGCAGCAAAGTTCTGGAATTCTACGTGAGGGACAAACCCTAGGAATCTAGCAGCAGTGTTCTGGAATCCTATGTGAGGGACGAACACTCAGAACCCACTCAGAAACCTGCAGCAGTGTTCTGGAATCCTATGTGAGGGACAAACACTAAATACCCAGCAGCAGTGTTCTTATATCCTACATGATGGACAAACACACAGAACCCAGCAGAAGTGTTCTGGAATCCTATGTGAGTGACAAACACTCACAACCCAGCAGAAGTGTTCTGGAATCCTATGTGAGGGACAAACAATCAGAACCCAGCAGCAGTGTTCTGGAATTCTATGTCGGGGACAAATACCCATAACCCAGCAGCAGTGTTCTGGAATTCTATGGGAGGGAAAAACCCTCAGAACCCAGCAACAGTGTTCTAAAATCCTTTGTGAGGGACAAACATTCAGGCACTCATAGCACTGTTCTGTAATGCTATGTGAGGAAGAAAGATTCAGACCCTCGTAGCAGTGTTCTGAAATCCTCTTTGAGGAAAAAACACTCAGAAAACAGAAGCAGTGTTCTGTAGTCCTATGTGAGGGACAAACACTCAGTGACCAGCAGCAGTGCTCGGGAATTTTATGTGAGGGACAAACCCTCAGAAGCCAGCTGCAGTGTTCTGGAATCCTTTGTGAGGGACAAACAGTTAGACACTGAGAGCATTCTTTTGGAATCCTATGTGAGGGACAAACACTCAGAACCCTGCAGCAGTGTTCTGGAATCCTATGTAAGGGACAATCATTCAGACCCTCATAACACTGTTCTGGAATGCTCTGTAAGGGACAAACATTCAGACCCTCGTATCAGTGTTCTGGAATATTATGTGAGGTACAAATCCTCAGAACTCCGAAGCAGTGTTCTGGAATTCTATGTGAGGAACAAACCCTCAGAATCAAGCAGCAGTGTTCTGGAATCGTACATTAGGGGCTAACACTAAGAACCCAGCAGCAGTGTTCTGGAATGATATGTGAGGGACAAACACACAAAACACAGCAGCAGTGTTCTGATGTACTATATGAGGGACAGAAACTCACAACCCAGCAGAAGTGTTCTGGAATCCTATGTGAGGGACAAACACTCACAAACCAGCAGCAGTGTTCTGGAATGCTAAGTGAGGGACAAACATTCAGACCCTTGGAGCTGTGCTCTGGAATCCTGTGTGAAGGACAAACACTCGGAACCCAGCAGCAGCGTTGTGGAATCCTATGTGAGGGACAAACACAAAGAACCCTGCAGAAGTGTTCTAGAATCTTTCATGAGAGACAAACACTCACTACCCCGCAGCAATGTTCAAGAATCCTTTGTGAAGGACAAACATTCAGAACTTCGTAGCAGTGTTCTGGAATCCTATGTGAGTGACAAAGATTCAGAACCCAACAGCAGTGTTCCAGAATCCTTTGTGAGGGACAAACCTTCAGAAACTCGAAGAAGTGTTCTGGAACCGTATGTGAGGGACAAACAGTCAGATCGCAGCAGCCGTGTTCTGGAATCCTATGTGAGTGACAAACACTCAGAACCCAGGAGCAGTGTTCTACAATCCTTTGTGAGGGACAAACATTCAATCCGTTGAGGCATTCTTCTGAAATCCTATGTGTGGGACAAACACTCAGATCCCAGCAGCAGTGTTCTGGAATCCTAGGTGAGGGACAAACACTGAGAACACAGGAGAAGGTTTCTGGAATCCTTGGTGATGGAAAAACATTCAGAACCTCGTTGCCGTGTTATGGAATCGTATGTGAGGGACAAACACTCTGAACCCAGGAGTAGTGTACTGGAATCCTATGTGAGGGACAAACACTCACAACCCAGCCACTGTGTTCTGGAATCCTATCTGAGGGACAAACATTCAGACACTTGTAGAAGTGTTCTGGAATCCTATGTTAGGGACAAACACTCAGAAACCAGCAGCAGTGCTCTGGAATCCTTCGAGAGGGACAAACACTCAGAACCCAGCGGCAGTGTTCTGGTATCCTTCGTGATGGGCAAACATTCAGACCCTCGTACCAGTGTTCTGGAATCCTATGTGAGGGACAAACCCTCAGAACCCAGCAGCAGTGTTTTGGAATCCTGTGTGATCGACAAAGTTTTAGAACTTTGTAGAAGTGTTCTGGAATCCCATCTGAGGGACAAACACTCAGAACCCAGCAGCAGTGTTCTGGAATCCTATGAGAGGGACAAACATTCAGAACCCAGCAGCAGTGTTCTGGAAATCCACATGAGGGACAAACACTCAGAAGCCAGCAGCAGTGTTCTTGAATACTTTGTGAAGGACAAACATTCAGAACCTCTTAGCAGTGTTCTGGAATCGTATGTGAGGGACAATCACTCTGAACCCAGCAGCAGTGTTCTGGAATCCCATGTAAGGGACAAACACTCAGAACCCAGCAGCAGTATTCTGGCATCCTATGTGAGTGACCAACCCTCCGAAATAAGCAGTAGTGTTATAGAATCCACTGTGAGGGAGAAATACTCAGAACCTCGAAGCACGGATCTGGAATTCTATGTGAAGCACAAACACTCAGATCCCAGCAACAGTTTTCTGGAATCCTTGTGATGGACAAACATTCAGAAACTCGTAGTAGTTTTCTGGAATCCTATGTGAGTGACAAACCTTCATAACCCAGCAGCAGTGTTTTGAAATCCTATGTCAGCGACAAACCTTCAGATATTCCTAGCAGAATTCTGGAATCATATGTGGGGGACAAATACTCAGAACACAGCCACTGTGCTCTGGAATCCTTTCCGAGGGACAAACATTCAGGCACTCATAGAAATGTTCTGGAATCCTATGTGAGGGACAAACACTCAAAAACCAGCAGCAGTGCTCAGGAATCCTTCGTGAGGGACAAACACACAGAACCCAGCAGCAGTGTTTTGGAATCCTATGTGAGTGACAAACACTCATAACCCAACAGCAGTGTTCTGAAATCCTACGTGAGGGACAAACCGTCACACCCAGCATCAGTGTTCTGGAATCCTATGTGAGAGACAAACTCTCAGAACACAGGAGCAGTGTTCTGGATCCTATGTGAGTGACAAACACTCAGAACCCAGCAGGAGAGTTCCGGAATCCTATGTGAGGGACAAACACTCAGAACCCAGCAGTAGTGTGATAGAATCCTTTCTCAGGGACAAACAGTACCCACCCACTGTGTTCTGGAATCCTATATGAGGGAAAAATATTCAGACACTCGTAGAAGTGTTCTGGAATCCTATGTGTGGGACAAACAATCAAAAGCCAGCAGCAGTGCTCAGGAATCCTTTGTGAGGGACAAACATACAGAACCCAGCAGCAGTGTTTTCGAATCCTATGTAAGTAACAAGCACTCATAATCCAGCAGCAATCTTCTGGAATCCTATATGAGGGACAAACCCTCAGACCCAGCAGCAGAGTTCTGGAATCCTACGTGAGGGTCAAACCCTCAGAACACAGCAGCAGAGTTCCGGAATCCTATGTGAGGGAAAAACACTCAGAACCCAGCCACTGTGTTCTGGAATCCTAACTGAGGGAAAAACATTCAGACAATCGTAGAAGTGTTCTGGAATCCCTTGTGAGGGACAAACACTCAGAACCCAGCAGCAGTGTCCTGGAATCCTTTGTGAGGGAAAAACACTTAGAATCCAGCCACTGTGTTATGAAATCCTATCTGAGGGACAAATATTCAAACACTCGTGGAAGTGTTCCGCAATCCTATGTGAGGGACAAACCCTCAGAAACCAGCAGCGTTGCTCTGGAAACCTTTGTGTGGGACAAAGAAGCAGAACCCAGCAGCAGTGTTCTGGAATCCTATGTGAGGGACAAAAATTCAGAACACAGCAGCAGTGTTCTTGAATCCAATGTGAGGGAGAAACACTCAGATCCGAGCCACTGTGTACTGGAATCTTATCTGAGAGACAAACATTCAGACCCTCGTAGAAATGTTCTCGATTTCTATGAGAGGGACAAACTCTAAGAAGCCAGCAGCAGTGCTCTGGAATCCTTTGTGAGGTAAAAGCATTCAGAACCTCCTAGCAGTATTCTGTGATCCTTTGTGAGGGAAAAGTATTCAGACTCTCGTATCAGTGTTCTGGAATCCCATGTGAGGGACAAACACTCAGAACCCAGCAGCAGTGTTCTGGAATCCTATGTGAGTGAGAAACACTCAGAAACCAGCAGCAGTATTCTAGAAACCTTTGTGCAGGACAAGCATTCGGAAACTGAAAGCAGTGATCTGGAATCCTATGTGAGGGAAAAACACTCTGATACCTGCAGCAGTGTTCCGGAATCCTATCTGAGGGACAATCACTCAGAACCTGGCAGCAGTGTTCTGGAATCCCATGTGAGCGAGAAACTTTCAAACTTCGCAGAAGTGTTCTGGAATTCAATGTTAGGGACAAACACTCAGAACCGAGCAGCGTTGTTCTGCAATCCTATGTGAGGGACAATCTCTGAGAAACCAGCCACTGTGTACTAGAATCCCATCTGAGGGACAAACATTCAGAACTTCGTAGAAGTGTTCTGGAATCATATGTGAGGGACAAACGCTAAGAAATCTGCATCCGTACTCTGGAATCCTTTGTGAGGGACAAACAAACAGAGCCCTGTAGCAGTGTTCTGCAATCCTTTTTAGGGAAAAACATTCAGCCCCTCGTAGCAGTGTTCTGGAATCCCATATGAGCGACAAACACTCAGAACCCATCAGCAGTGTTCTGGAATCCTTTGGGAGGGAAAAACATTCACACTCTAGTACTGGTGTTCTGGAATCCTACGTGAGGGAAAATCTTTGAGAACCTCGTAGCATTGTTCTGGAATCCAATATGAGGGACAAACACTCAGAACCCAGTAGCAGTGTTCTGGAAACGTTTGTGAGGGATAAACATTCAGACCCTCGTAGCAGTGTTCCGGAATTGTAAGTGAGGGACAAACATTCAGAACCCAGCAGCAGTGTTCAGGAATGTTAAGTGAGGGAAAAACACTCAGAACCCAGCAGCAGTGTTCTGGAATCCTATGTGAGTGACAAACACTCAGAACCCCAGCAGCAGTGTTCTGGAATCCCATGTGATGGACAAACACTCAGAACTCAGCAGCAGTTTTCTAGAATCCTATGTGAGTGACAAACACTCAGAAGTCAGTAACAGTGCTCTAGAATCATTTTGAGGGACAAACATTGAGACCCTCGAAGCAGTGTTCAGGAATCCTATGTGAGGGACAAACACTCAGTACCCAGCAGCAATGTTCTGGAATCCTTTGTGATGGACAAACATTCAGACCCTCGTAGCAGTGTTCTGTAATCCTATGTGAGCGACAAACACTGAGAACTCAGCAGCAGTGTTCTGGAATCCTATGTGAGGGACAAACACTGAGAACCCAAGAGCGGTGTTCGGAATCCCATGTGAGTGACAAACTTTCAGATCCCAGCAGCTGTGTTCTGGAATCCTATGGGTGGGACAAACACTCAGAACCCAGCAGAAGTGTTCTAGAATCCTTCGTGAGGGGCAAATATTCAGAAACTCGTAGCAGTGTTCTGGAATCGTATGTGAGGGACAACCACTCAAAACCCAGCAGCAGTGTTCTGGAATCCTATACGAGTGAGAAAGACTCAGAACCCAGCAGCAGTGTTCTGGAATCCTATGGGAATGACAAAGACTCAGAACCCAGCAGAAGTGTTCTGGAATCCCATGTGAGGGACAAACTCTCAGAACCCAGCAGCAGTGTTCTGGAATCCTATGTGAGTAACAAACACTCAGAACCCAATAGCAGTGTTCTAGAATCCCTTGTGAGGGACAAACATTCAGACCCTCATAGCAGTGTTCTGGAATCCTATGTGAGGAAAAACATTCAGACACTGGTAGCAGGGTTCTGGAATCCTATATGAGGGAAAAACATTCAGAACCGCGCAGCATTTTTCTGCAATCCAATATGAGGGACAAACACTCAGAAGCCAGCATCTGTATTCTGGAATCCCATGTGAGGGAAAAAGGCTCAGAACCCAGCAGCAGTGTTCTGGAACCTTTCCGAGGGACAACTCCTCGGAACCCAGCCACTGTGTACTGGAATCGTATCTGAGTACAAACATTCAGACACTCGTAGAAGTGTTCTGGAATCCTATGTGAGGGACAAACACTAGGAAACCAGCAGCAGTGCTCTGGAATAACTGTGAGGGAAAAACTTTCAGACTGTCATTGCAGTGTTCTGGAATCCTATGTGAGGAAAAACATTCAGACCCTGGTAGCAGTGTTCTGCAATCCTATGTGAGGGAAAAACTTTCAGACCCTCGTAGCAGTGTTCTGGAATCCTATGTGTGGGACAAACACTCAGAACCCAGCAGCAGTGGTATGGAATCCTATGTGAGTAAGAAACATTCAGAACTTCGTAGCAGTGCTCTGATATTCTATGTGAGGGCAAACACTCAGTACCCAGCAGCAGTGTTCTGGAATCCTTTGTGTTGGGCAAACACTCAGACTGTTGTAGCAGGGTTCTGGTATCCTATGTGGGGAACAAACACTCAGAACCCAGCAGCAGTGTTCTAGAGTATTATATGAGGATCAATCAAAGAGAACCCAGCAGCATGTTTCTGGAATCCTACGTGAGGGACAAACACTCAGAACCCAGCCACTGTGTTTTGGAATTTTTTCTGAAGGACAAACATTCAGAAACTCGTAGCAGTGTTCTGGAATAGTACGTGAGGGAAAAACACTCAGAACCCAGCAGCAGTGTTCTGGAATCCCAAGTGAGGAGGAAACACTCAGAACACAGCAGCAGTGTTCTGGAATCCCATGTTAGTGACAAACAATCAGAATCCAGCAGCAGTGTTCTAGAATCCTTTGTGAGGGACAAACATTCAGAACCTCAAAGCAGTTTTCTGGAATCCTAAGTGAGGTACAAACACTCTGATCCCAGCAGCAGTGTTCTGGATTCCTTTGTGATGGACAAACATTCAGACACTCATAGCAGTTTTCTGGAATCCTCTCTGAGAGAGAAACACTCAGAAACCATCAGCACTGCTCTGGAAACCTATGTGAGGGAGAAACTCTCAGAACCCAACAATAGTGTTCTGGAATCCTAGGTGAGGGAGAAACACTCAGAATCCAGCCACTGTGTACTGGAATCCCATCTGAGGGCAAACATTCAGAACCTCGTAGAAGTGTTCTGGAATCCTATGTGAGGGACAAACACTAAGAAATGTGCAGCAGTGCTCTGGAATCCTTTGTGAGGGACAAACAAACAGAACCCAGTAGCAGTGTTCTACAATCCTTTGTGAGGGAAAAACATTCAGACCCTCGTAGCAGTGTTCTGGAGTCCTATATGAGGGACAAACACTCAGAAGCCAGTAGCAGTGTTATGGAAACCTTTGGGAGGGAAAAACATTCACTACCCTGTAAGAGAGTTCTGGAATCCTAAGTGAGGGTAAAATATTCAGACCCTTGAAGCATTGTTCTGGAATCCAATATGAGGTACAAACGCTCAGAACACATTAGCAGTGTTCTGGAACCCTTTGGTGAAAGATAAACATTCAGACCCTCGTAGCAGTGTTCTGGAATCCTATGTGAGGGACAAACAGTCAGAACCCAGCAGCTGTGTTCTGGAATCTTATGTGAGGGACAAACATGCAGAAACTCATAGCAGGGTTCTGGAATCCTATGTGAGAGACAAACACTGAGAACCCAGCAGCAGTGTTCTGGAATCCTATGTGAGGAACAAACACTCAGAACCCAGCTGCAGTGTTCTGGAATTCCATGTAAGTGATAAACTTTCAGAAATTCGTAGCAGTGCTCTGGAATTCTATGTGAGGGGCAAACACTCAGAACCCAGCAGCAGTGTTGTTTAATCCTAAGTGAGGGACAAACACTCAAAACACAGCAGCAGTGTTCTGGAATACTATGTGTGGGAGAAACACTCACAACCAAGCAGCAGTGTTCTAGAATCCATTGTGAGGGAGAAACATTAAGAAACCAGCAGCAGTGTTCAAGAATCCTTTGTGAGGGACAAACATTCAGAACCTCGTAGCAGGGATCTGGAATCCTATGTGAGGGACAAACACTCAGATGCCAACCACTGTGTACCGGAATCCTATATGAGGGCGAGGATTCAGAACCTCGCAGAAGTGTTTGGAATCCTATGAGAGGGACAAAGACTATGAAATTTCCAGCAGTGCTCTGGAATCCCTTGTAAGGGACAAAGAAACACAACCCAGTAGCAGTGCTCTGCAATCCTTCCTCAGGGCAAAATATTCAGACTCTAGTAGCAGTGTTCTGGAATCCTATCTGAGGGACAAAGTCTCAGAACACAGCAGAAGAGTTCTGGAATCCTATGTGAGTGACAATCTTTCAGAGCTTCGTAGCAGTGTTCTGGAATTCTATGTGAGGGACAAACACTCAGAACCCAGCAGCAGTGTTCTATAATCCTTTGTGAGGGATAAACATTCAAAACCTCTTATAAGTGTTCTGGAATCCTATGTGAGGGACAAACACTCCGAAGCCAGCAGCAGTGTTCTAGTATCCTTTGTGAGGGACAAATAGAACCCAGCAGCAGTTTTCTAAAATCCTTTTTGAAGTACAAACATTCAGAACCTCGTAGCAGTGTTCTGGAATCCTAAGTGAGGGAGAAACAGTCAGAATCCAGCCACTGTGTACGGGAATCCTATCTGAAGGCAAACATTCAGAACCTCGTAGAAGTGTTCTGGAATCCTATCTGAGGGGCAAACACTAAGAAATGTGCAGCAGTGCTCTGGAATCCTTTGTAAGGGCCAAACAAACAAAACCCAGTAGCAGTGTTCTACAATTCTTTGTGAAGGAAAATCATTCAGACCCTCATAATAGAGTTCTGGAAACCTATGTGATGGAAAAACATTTAGACCCACGTAGCAGTGTTGTGGAATCCTATATGAGGGACAAACAATCAGAACCCAGCAGCAGTGTTCTGGAATCCATGGGAGGGAAAAACATTCACACCCTCGTAACACTTTTCTGGAATCCTAAGTGAGGGAAAAACATTCCGACCTTCGTAGCATTGTCCTGGAATCCAATATGAAGGAAAAACACTCAGAACCCAACAGCAGTGTTCTGGAGCTCTTAGTGAGGGATAAACATTCAGACCCTCGTAGCAGTGTTCTGGAATCCTAAGTGAGAGACAAACACTCAGAAGCCAGCAGCAGTGTTCTGGAATCCTAAGTGAGGTACAAACACTGAGAACCCATCAGCAGTGTTCTGTTATCCTACGTGAGTGACAAACTTTCAGAACTTCGTAGCAGTGTTCTGGAACTCTATGTGAGCGACAAACACTCAGAACCCTGCTGCAGTGTTCTGGAATCCTATGTGAGGACCAATCAGTCAGAACCCAGGAGCAGTGTTCTGGAATCCTATGTGAGGGACAAACACTCAGAAGCCAGCAGCAGTGTTCTAGAATCTTTTGTGAGGG
Organism: Pongo abelii; assembly: GCF_028885655.2. Taxonomy (NCBI): domain Eukaryota; kingdom Metazoa; phylum Chordata; class Mammalia; order Primates; family Hominidae; genus Pongo; species Pongo abelii. The sequence continues at coordinate 21,832,003 of NC_072007.2, read as the reverse complement.
ACAAGCATTCAGAACCTCGTAGCAGTGTTCTGGAATCATATGTGAGGGACAAACATTCAAAATCCAGCCACTGTGTACTGGAATCATGTCGGAGGGCAAACATTCAGAACCTCGTAGAAATGTTCTGGAATCCTATGTGAGGGACAAACACTAAGAAATCTGCAGCACTGCTCCGGAATCCTTTGTGAGGGATAAAAATAACAGAGCCCAGTAGCAGTGTTCTACAATCCTTTGTGAGAGAAAAACTTTCAGACCGTCGTAGCAATGTTCTGGAATCCTATGTGAGGGATAAACATTGAGAACCTCGTAGCAGTGTTCTAGAATCCTATATGAGGGACAAACACTCAGAACCCAGCAGCAGTGTCTGGAACCCTTTGGGAGGTATAAGCATGCAGACCCTCATAGCAGTGTTCTGGAAACCTATGTGAGGGACAAACAAACACTCAGGTCTCAGCAGCAGAGTTCTAGAATCCTTTCTGAGGGACAAACACTCAGAACCCAACAACAGTGTTCTAGAATCCTTTTGTGTGGGTCAAATGTTCAGAACCTCCTAGCAGTGTCCTGGAGTCTTATGTGAGGGACAAACACTCAGAATCCAGCCACTGCGTACTGGAATCCTATCTCAGGGCAAATATTCAGAACCTACTAGCAGTGTTCTGGGATCCTTTGTGACGGACAAACATTCAGAATCCAGCCACTATGTACCTGGGTCCTATCTGAGGGCAAATATTCAGAATCTCATAGAAGTGTTCTGGAATCCTATGTGAGGAACAAACAATAAAAAATCTGCAGTACTGTTCTGGAATCATTGTGAGGGACAAACTAACGGAACCCAGTAACAATGTTCTACAATCCTTTGTGAGGGAAAAACATTGAGACCCTCGTAGCAGTGTTCTGGAAGCTATGTGAGGGAAAAATATTCAGACCCTCGTAGCAGTATTCTGGAATCCTGTATGTGAGACAAACACTCAGAACCCAGCAGCAGTGTTCTGTAATCCTTTGGGAGCCAAAAACATTCACACCCTCTTAACAGTATTCTGGAATCCTATGTGAGGGAAACACATTCAGACCCTCATAGCATTGTTCTAGAATCCAATATGAGGCAAAAACATTCAGAACCCAGCAACAGTGTTTTGGAATCCTTTGGGTGGGAAAAACACTCACACCTTCATAACAGAGTTCTGGAATCCTATATGAGGGAAAAGGATTCAGAGCCTCGTAGCATTGTTCTGGAATCCACTATGAGGGACAAACACTCAGAAACCAGTAACAGTGGTCTGGTACCCTTTGTGAGGGATAAATATTCGGACCCTCATAGCAGTGTGCTGGAATCCTACGTGAGGGACAATCATTAAGAACACATCAGCAGTATTCTGGAATCCTTTTTGAGGGAAAAACATTCACACACTCGTAACAGTGTTCTGGAATCCTATGTGAGGAACAAACACTTAGAAGCCAGCAGCAGTGTTCTGGAAACCTATGTGAAGGACAAACACTTAGAATCCAGCCACTGTGTTCTGGCATAATATCTGAGGGACAAATATTCAGACACTCGTAGAAGTGTTCTGGAATCCTATGGGAGAAACACTGAGAACCCAGCAGCAGTGTTCCGGACCCCTATGTGTGGGACAAACCCTCAGAACCCAGCAGCAGTGTTCTGATATCCTATGTGAGTGACAAACATTCAGAACTTCTTACCATTGTTCTGGAATCCTAGGTTGGGGACAAACTATCTGAACCCAGCAGCAGTGTTCCGGAATCCTAAGTGAGGTACAAACACTCAGTCCCCAGCAGCAGTGTTCTGGAATCCTATGTTAGGGACAACACTCAGAACCATCAGCAGTGTTCTAGAATCCTTTGTGTGGGACAAACATTCAGACTATCGTAGCAGTGTTCTGTAATCCTACTTGAGGGACAAACTCTCAGATCCCAGGAGAAGTGTTCTGGAATCCTTTGTGATGGACAAACATTCAGAACCTCGTAGCAGTGTTCTGGAATCCTATGTGAGGGACAAACACTCAGAACCCAGCAGAATTTTTCTAGAAACCTATGTAATGGACAAACACACAGAACCCAGCAGCAGTGTTCTGGAATCCTATTTTTGGGAAAAACTATCAGAACCGAGCATCAGTTTTCTGGAATCCTTTGTGAGGGACAAACATTCAGAACCTCGTAGCAGTGATCTGGAATCATATTTGAGGGATAAACACTCTGAAGTCAGCAGCAGTGTTCTGGAATCCCATGTGAGGGACAAACATTCAGAACCCAGCAGCAGTGTTCTGGAATTCTATGTGAGTGACAAAACCTCAGAAACCAGCAGCAGTTTTTTTGAATCCTCTTTGAGGGACAAATATTGAGAATCTTGAAGCAGTGTTCTGGAATCCTATGTGAGGGAGATACACTCAGATCCCATCAGCAGGGTTCTGGAATCCTTTGTGAGGGACAAACATTCAGACCATCGTAGCAGTGTTCTGGAATCCTATGTGAGGGACAAACACTCAGTACCCAGTAGCAGTGCTATGTAATCCTTTGTGAGTGAAAAACCTTCAGACCCTCTTAGTAGTGTTCTGGATTCCTTTGTGAGGGACAAACAAACAACCCAGTAGCAGTGTTCTGGAATCCTTTGAGAGGGAAAAACATTCAAACCCTTGTAGCAGTGTTCTGGAAACCTATATTAGGGACAAACACTCAGATCACAGCAGCAGTGTTCTGGAATCCTTTGGGAGCGAAAAACATTCACACCGTCATAACAGTGTACTGGAATCCTATGTGAGGGAAAAACATTCAGACCCCCTTAGCATTGTTCTGGAATTCAATATGAGGGACAAACACTCATTACCCAGCAGCAATGTTCTAGACCCCTTTGTGTGGGATAAACATTCAGACTCTCATAGAAGTGTTCTGGAATACTCTGTAAGGGATAAACACCCAGAACCCAGCAGCAGTGTTGTGGATTCCTATGTGAGGGACAAACACTCAGAACCCAGCATCGGTGTTTTGGACTCCTTTGTGAGGGACAAACGTTCAGAACCTCGTAGCAGTGTTCTGGAAGCCTATGTAAGGGACAAACATTCTGAACACAGGAGCAGTGTTCTGGAATCCGATTAGTGGGAAAACATTCAGAACCCTGTAACAATACTCTGGAATCCTATGTCAGTGACAAACACTCAGATCCCAGCAGCAGTGTTTTAGAATCCTTTGTGAGGGACAAACATTCAGAAGCTCGAAGCAGTGCTGTGGAATCCCATGTGAGGAACAAACACTCAGAACCCAGCAGCAGTTGCCTGGAATACTTTGTGATAGACAAACATTCAGACACTCATAGCAGTGTTCTGGAATACCATGTGAGGTACAAACACTAAGAACCCAGCAGGAGGGTTATGGAATCCAATGTGGGTGACAAACACTCAGAACCAAGCAGCAGTGTTCTGGGATCGTATGTGACGGACAAATACTCGGAACCGTGCTGCTGTGTTCTGGAATCATGTCTGAGGGAAAAGCATTCAGACCCTCTTAGAAGTGTTCTTCAATCCTATGTGAGGGAAAAACACTGAGAACCCAGCAGCAGTGTTCTGGAATCCTTTGTGAGGCACAAACATTCAGACCCTCGTAGCATTGTTCTGGAATCCTATGTGAGGGAGAAACACTCAGAACCCAGCAGCAGTGTTCTGGAATCCTATGTGAGGGACAAACATTCAGACCCTTGAAGCAGTGTTCTGGAATCCTAAGTTAGGGACCGACACTCAGAACCCAGAAGCAGTGTTCTGGAATCCTATGTGAGGGACAAACACTCAGTACCCAGCAGCACTATTCTGGAATCCTATGTGAGAGGCAAACACTCAGATCCCAGCCACTGTGCTCTGGAATCGTATCTGAGGGACAAACATTCAGACAGTCGTAGAAGTGTTCTGGAATCCTATGTGAGGAACAGACCCTCGGAACCTAGCAGTAGTGTTCTGGAATCCCATGTGAGGGACAAGCCTCAAAAACTAGCAGCAGTGTTCTGGAATTCAAAGTGAGGAACAAGCCCTCACAACCTAGAAGCAGTGTTCTGGAATCCAATTTGAGGGACAAACACTCAGAACCCAGCAGCAGTGTTCTGGAATCTTTGTGAGGTACAAACTTTCAGACCCTAGTAGCAATGTTCTGGAATAATATATGAAGGACAAATCCTCAGAAGCTAGCAGCAGTGTTCTGGAATCCAATGTAAGGGACAAGCATTCAGAAACCCATAGCAGTGTTCTGGAATCCTATGTGAGGGACAAACATTCAGAACCCAGCAGCAGTTTTTTGGAATCCTATGTGACGGACAAACCCTCAGAACCCTGCAGCAGTGTTCTGCAGTTCAAGGTGAGGGACTAACCCTCAGAAACTAGCAGCAGTGCTCTGGAATCCCATGTGAGGGACAAACACTGAGAACACAGCAGCAGTGTTTGGAGATACTTTGTGAGGGACAAACTTTCAGACCCACGTAAGAGTGTTCTGGAATCCTAAGTGAGTGACAAACACTCAGTAACCAGCAGTAGTGTTCTGGAATCCTATGTAAGGGATAAGCATTCAGACCTTCGTAGTACTGTTCTGGAATCCTAAATGAGGGACAAACCCTGCGAACCCAGCAGCAATGTCCTCAAATTCTATGAGAGGGACAAACCCTCAGAACCCAGAAGCATTGTTCTGGAATCGTTTGTGAGGAGCAAACCTTCAGACGTTCATAGCAGTGTTCTGGAATCCTATGTGAGGGACAAACACTCACACAGCAGCAGTGTTCTGGGATCCTACGTGAGGGGCAAACACTCCGAACCCAGCAGTAGTTTTCTTGAATCCTACATGAGGGACAAACACTCAGAAACCAGTAGCAGTGTTCTTGAATCCTTTGGGAGTGGCAAACATTCAGATCCTCATAGCAGTGCTCTGTAATCCTGTGTGAGGGGCAAACCCTCAGAACCCAGCAGCATTGTTCTGGAAACCTATTTGAGTGAAAGACACTCAGAACCCAGCAGCAGTGTTCTGGAATCCCAAGTGAGGAACAAACACTCAGAACCCAGCAGCAGGGTTCTGGAATCATATGTGAGGGACAAACATTCAGACCCTCGTCGCAGTGTTATGGAATCCTATGTGAGGGACACACAATCAGAACCCAACAGCAGTGTTCTGGAATCCTTTGTGACGGACAAACTTTCAGACCCTCGACGCAGTGTTCTGGAATACTATGTGAGGGACAGACACTGAGAACACAGCAGCAGTATTCTGGAATCCTTTGTGAGGGACACACATTCAGATACTCGGAGTAGTGTTCTGGAATCCTTTGTGACGGGTAAACACTCAGAACCCAGCAGCATTGTTCTGGAATCCTGTGTGAGGGATAAACACTCAGAACCCAGCAGCAGTATTCGGGAATTCTATGTGAGGTAGACACACTCAAAAACCAGCAACAGTGTTCTGGAATCATTTTTGATGGACAAACATTCAGACCCTCCTAGAAGTGTTCTGGTATAACATGTGAGGGAGAAGCACTCTGATCCCATCAGCAGTGTTCTGGAATACCATGTCAGGGACAAATATTCAGAACCTAACAGCAGTGTTCTGGACTCCTTTGTGAGGGACAACCATTCAGACCTTCGTAGCAGTGTGCTGGAATCGTATGTGAGAGACAAACAATCAAACATTCATAGCAGTGTTCTGGATTTCTAGGAGAGGGAGAAGCACTCAAAACCAAGCAGCAGTGTTCTGGAATCCTATCTGAGGGAGTAACATTCAGACTCTCGTAGCAGAGTTCTGGAATCCTATGTGAGGGACACACACTCACAACCTAGAAGCAGTGTTCTGGAATCCTATGGGAGGGACAAACATTCAGAAAACAGCAGCAGTGTTCTGGAATTCCATGTGGGGGAAAAGCATTCAGACCATCATATGAATGTTCTGGAATGCTATGTTATGGAGAATCCTTAAGACCATCGTATCAGTGTTCTGGAATCCTATGTGAGGGACAAATCCTCAGAACGCAGCTGCAATATTCTGGATTCCTTTGTGAGGGACAAACACCCAGAACCCAGCAGCAGTGCTCTGGAATCCTAAGTGAGGGACAAACACTCAGAATCCAGCAGCAGTGTTCTGGAATCCGATGTGAGGGACAAAGACTCCGAACCCAACAGCAGTGTTCTGGAATCCGAGGTGAGGGACAAACTTTCAGACCCTTGTTTCAGTGTTATGGAATCCTATGTGAGAGACACACAATCAGATACCAGCAGCAGTGTTCTGGAATCCTTGGTGAGGGACAAACTTTCAGACCCTCGTCGCAGTGTTCTGGATTCCCATGTGAGGGACAGACACTGAGAACCGAGCAGCAGTGTTCTGGAATCCTTTGTGAGAGACAAACATTCAGACCCTCGGAACAGTGCTCTGGAATCCTTTGTGACGGAGAAACACTCAGAACCCAGCAGCATTGTTCTGGAATCCTGTGTGAGGGACAAACACTCGGAAACCAGCAACAGTGTTCTGGAATCCTATGTGAGGGACAAACACTCAAAATCCAGCAACAGTGTTCTGGAGTCATTTGTGATTGACAAATATTGAGACCCTTGTAGCAGTGTTCTGGTATATTATGTGAGAGAAAAACACTCTGATCCCAGCAGCAGTGTTCTGGAATCCTATCTGAGGGAGTAACATTCAGACTCTCACAGCAGATTTCTGGAATCCTATGTGAGGGACAAACATTCACAACCTAGCAGCAGTGTTCTGGATCCTATGAGAGGGACAAACACTCAGAACCCAGCAGCAGTGTTCTGGAATCCTATGTGAGGGGCAAACACTCAGAACTCAGCAGTAGTGTCCTGTAATCCTTTGTGATGTACAAACATTCTCACCTTCGTAGCAGTGATCCGGAATCCTGTGTGAGAGAAAATCTCTCAGCCCCCAGCAGCAGTGTTCTGGTATTCAATTTGAGGGACAACCCTCAGAACCTGGCAGCAGTGTGCAGGAATCCTATGTGAGAGAAAAACAGTCAGAACCCAGCAGCAGTGTTCTGGAATCCTATGTGATTGACAAACACTCAGAATCCATCAGCATTTTTCTGGAATCCTATATGAGGGACAAACATTCTGAAACCAGCAGCAGTGTTCTGGAATCCTTTTTGAGGGACAGACAATCAGACCCTCGTGGCAGTGAATTTGAATCCTGTGTTAGGTACAAACCCTCAGAACCTAACAGCAGTGTTCTGGAATTCCATGTGTGGTAGAAACCCTCAGAACCTAGCAGCAGTGTTCTGGAATCCTATGTGTGGGACACACATTCAGATTCCAGCAGCAGTGTTCTGCAATCTTATGTGAGGGACAAACCCTCATATCCCAGCAGCAGTGTTCTGGAATCCTCTGTGAGGGACAAACACGCAGATACCAGCAACAGTGTTCTGGAATCCTCTGTGAGGGACAAACATTCACAACCTCTCAGCAGTGTTGTGAAATCCTGTATGAGGGGTAAACCCTCAGAATCCAGCTTCAGTGTTCTACAATTCTATGTGTGGATGAATCCCTCAGAACCTAGCGGCCTTTTTCTGGAATTCCATGTTAGGGTGAAACACTCAGTACACAGCAGGAGTGTTCTGGAATTCAATGTGAGAGATAAATCCTCAGAACTGAGCAGTAGTGTTCTCAAATCCTATGTGAAGGACAAACATTCAGACACCAGCAGCAGTGTTCTGGTATACTGTGTGAGGGACAAACACTCAGAACCAAGCAGCAGTGTCCTGGAATCCTTTGTGAGGGACAAACATTCAGACCCTAGGAGCAGTTTTCCAGAATCCAATGTAAGGGACAAACCCTCATAACCCAGCTGCAGTGTTCTAGAATTCTATGTGAGGGACAAACACTCAGAACCTAGTGGCAGTGTTCTGGAATCCTATGTGAGGGACAAACACTCAAAAACCAGCAACAGTGTTCTGGAATCATTTGCGATTGACAAATATTCAGAACCTAGTAACAGGGTTCTGGTATATTATGTGAGGGACAAACACTCTGATCCCAGCAGCAGGGTTCTGGAATCCTACGTGAGATAGAAACTCTCAGATCCCAGAAGCAGTGTTCTGGATTGCTATTGAGGGACAAACACTCAGAACCCAGCAGCAGTGTTCTGGAATCCTTTGTGAGGGACAGACATTCAGACCCTTACCGGGGATCTGGAATCCTATGTGAGGGACAAATACTCCGAACACAGCAACAGTGTTCTGAAATCCTTTTTGAGGGAAAAAAATTCAGACCCTCTTGGCGGTTTTCTGAAATCAGATGTGAGGCTCACTCAGACGCCAGCAGAAGTGTTGTGGAATTCTTTTTTGAGGGACATACATTCAGATCCTGTTACCAGTGTTCTGGAGTCCTTTGTGAGAGAGAAATACTCCGAACACACCAGCAGTATTCTGGAATCCTTTTTGAGGAAAAGACATTCAGACCCACTTAGCAGTGGTTTGGAATCCTATGTGAGGGACAAACATTCAGACTCCCAGCAATGCTATGGAATCCTATCTGAGGACAAAACCTAAGAATCCAGCAGCAGTATTCTCGAATCCTATTTGAGGGACAAACCCTCAGAACCCAGTAGCAGTGTTCTGGCATCGTTTGTGAGGGACAAACATTTGGAATCTCGTAGCAGTGTTCTGGAATCCTATGTTAGGGACAACACTCAGAACCGTGCAGCAGTGTTCTGGGATGCTACGGGAGGGACAAACACTCAGATTCCAGCAGCAATGTTCTGGAATCTTATGGGAGGGAGAAACACTCAGACTCCAAAAGGAGTGATCTGGAATTCTTTGTGAGGGACAAACAGTCAGACCCTCGTAGCAGTGTTCTGGAATCCTATGTTAGGGACAATCACTCAGAATCCTGCAGCAGTGTTCTGGAATCGTATGTGAGGGACAAACCCTCAGAACCCAGCAGCAATGTTCTGGAATCCTATGGGAGGGACAAACACTCAGAACCCAGCAGCAGTGTTCTGGAATCCTCTGGGAGGGAGAAACATTCAGACCCTCATAGCAGTGTTATGGACTCCTATGTGCGTGACAAACATTCAGACCCTCATAGCAGTGTTCTGGAATGCTATGTGAGGGTCAAACACTCAGAACCCAGCATCAGTGTTCTGGAATCTTTTGTGAGGGACTTACATTCAGGCCTTATTATCAGTTTTATGGAATCCTATATGAGGGGCAATTCCTCAGAACCCAGAAGCAATCTTTTGGATTCCTTTGTGTGGGAGAAACATTCAGACCCTCTTAGAAGTCTTCTGGAATTCTATGTGATAGACGAACACTCAGAACCCAGCATCAGCGTTCTGGAATCCTTTGTGAAAGACAAACATTCAGACCCTCGTAGCAGTGTTTTTCAATCCTATGTGAGGGGCAAACCCTCAGAACCCAGCAGCAGTGTTCTGCAATGGTTTGTGAGGGTCAAATATTCAGACACTTGTAGCAGTGTTCTGGAATCCTATGTGAGGGACAAACAAATAGAACCCAGCAGCAGTGTTCTGGAGTGCTATCTGAGAGACAAACTCTCAGAAGCCAGCAGCAGTGTTCTGGAATCCTATCTGAAGGACAAACATTCAGACCCTCGTGGCAGTGTTCTGGAATCCTATGTGAGGGACAAACACTCAGAACCCAGCAGCAGTGTTGTAGAATCCTATGTGAGGGACAAACCCTCAGAACACAGCAGCAGTGTTCTGGAATCCTTTGTGAGGGACAAACATTCAGACCATCATAGCAGTGGTCTGGAATCCTATGTGAGGGAAAAACCTTAATAACCCAGCCGCAGTGTTCTTGAATTCTATGTTAGGGACAAAACCTCAGAACCTAGCAGTAGTGTTTTGGAATCCTATATGAGAGATAAACACTCTGAACCCAGCAGCATTGTTCTGGAATCCTTTGTGAGGGACAAACATTCAGACCCTCTTAGCAGTGTTCTGGAAGTCTACGTGAGGGACAAACACTCAGAACACAGCCACATTGTTCTGGAATCCCATGTGAGGGACAAACACTCAGAACACAACAGCAGTGTTCTAGATTCCTATGTGAGGGACAAGCCCTCAGAACCGAGCAGCAGTGTCCTGGAATGCTTTGTGAGGGCAAACATTCATACCATCATAGCAGTGGTCTGGAATCCTATGTGAGGGACAAATCCTCAGAACCCAGCAACAGTGTTCTGGAATTCTATGTTTCTCTCACATTCTGAGGGTGTTTCCCATACATAGGATTCCGGAACATTGCTCCTGGGTTCTGAGTGTTTGTCCCTCACATAGGATTCCAGAACTCTGCTGCTTGGTTCAGAATGTTTGTTCCTCACTTAGGATTCCATAACACTGCTGCTGGGTTGTGAGTGTTTGTCCAACTCATAGGATTCCAGAACACTGCTGGTGGGTTCTGAGGGTTTTGCCCTCACATAGGATTACAGAACACTGCTACGAGGGTCTGCCTGTTTGACCCTCACAAAGTATTGAGAACACTGCTGCGATTGTCTGAATTCGTGTCCCTCACAGAGTTTTCCAGAACACTGCTGCTGGGTTCTGAGTGGTTGTCCCTCTCACTGAGTTAGAGACCAATGCTGCTAGGTTCTGAGTGTTTACCCCTCACATTGAATTCCAGACCACTTCTGTTGTGTTCTGAGGATTTGTCTTTCACATAGTATTCTGGATCACTGCTATGAGGGTCTGAGTGTTTCTCCCTCAAAAAGGATTCTAGAACACTGTTAAGAGGGTCTGAATGTTTTTCCCTGACAAAGGATTCCAGAATACTGCTGCTGCATTCTGATTGTTTCTCCCTCTCACAGGATTCCAGAACATTGTTGCGAAGGTGTCTTTTTTCTCCATCACATAGGATTCCAGAACATTGCTACGAGGGTCTGATTGCTTGTCCCTCACATGGGATTCCAGAACACTGCTACTGGCTTCTGAGTGTTTGTCCCTCTCAAAGGATCCAGAACACTGCTGCTAGGTTCTGAGTGTTTGTCCCTCACAAAGGATTTCAGAACTCTGCTGCGAGGGTCTGAATGTTACTCTCTCAGATAGAATTCCAGAACACTGCTGCTGGGTTCTGATTATTTGTCCCTCACACAGAAATCCAGAACACTGCTATGAAGTTTTGAATGTTTGTCTCTCACATAGCATTCCAGAACATTGCTACGAGGGTCTGAACGCTTGTCCCTCACCAAGGACTCCAGAACACTGCTGCTGGTTTCTGAACGTTTGTCCCTCAAATACGATTGCAGAACACAGCAATGAGGTTCTGAATGTTTGTCTCTCACATAGGATTCCAGTACAATGCTACGAGGGTCTGAATGCTTGTCCCTCAAATAGGATTCCAGAACACGACTGCTGGGTTTTGCGTGTTTGTCTCTCACATAGGATTCCAGAAAAGTGATCCGAGGGTCTGAAAGTTTTTCCCTCACAAAGGATTCCAGAACACTGCTGTTGGGTTCGGAGTGTTTGTTCCTCATATAAGATTCGTGAATATTTCTACGAGGCTCTGAATGTTTGTCCCTTAGAAAGGAATCCACAACACTGCTGCTGGGTTCTGAGGGTTTGACTGTCACATAGGATTCCAGAACACTGCTAAGAGGGTCCAAATGATTGTCTGTCTCAAGGGATTCCAGAACACTTCTGCTGGGTTCCGTGGGTTCTTCCCTCAAATAGGATTCGAGAACACTGCTACTGGGTTCTTAGAGTTTGTCTGTCAGATAATATTCCTGAACACTGCTGCTGGGTTTGAATGTTTGTCCCTCACATAAGATTCCACTACATTGCTGCTGGGTTCTGAGTGTTTGTCCCTCACATTGGATTCCCGAACACTGCTGCTAGGTTCTGAGGTTTTCTCCTCACATAGAATTCCAGAACACTGCTGCTGTGTTCTGAGGGTGTGTTCCTCACATAGGATTCCAGAACACTTCTAGGAGGGTCTGAATGTATTTCCCTCACAAAGGATTCCAGAACAATGCTGCTGGGTTCTTAGTGTTGTCCCTAACATAGACATCCAGAACACTGCTACTGGATTCTGAGGGTTTGTCCCTCACATAGGATTCCAGAACACTGCTACGAGGGTCTGAATGGTTGCCCCTCACACAGGATTCCAGAACACTGCTGCTGGGTTCTGAGTGTTTGTCCCTTACATAGGATTCCAGAACACTTCTGTTTGGTTGTGAGATTTGTACCTCACATAAGATTACAGAACACTGCTACTGGGGTCTGAATGTTTGTCCCTCACACAGGATTCCACAACACTGCTATGAGGTTCTGAATGCTTGTCCCTTACATAGGATTCCAGAACACTGCAATGAGGGTCTGAAAGTGTGTCCCTCACAAAGGATTCCTGAACACCGCTTCTGGGTTCTGAGTGTTTGTCCCTCACATAGGATTCCAGAACACTTCAACAGGGTACTGAATGTTTGTCCCTGACACAAGATTCCACAATACTGCTACGAGGTACTGAATGTTTCTCCCTCTCATAGCAATCCCGAACACTGCTGCTATGTTCTGGGTTTTTTTTCCTCACATTGAATTCCAGACCACTGCTTCTGTGTTCTGAGGGTTTGTCCCTCACAATGGATTCCAGAAAACTGTTCGGAGGGTCTCATTGTTTGACCTTCACAAAAGATTCCAGAACACTGCTGCTGGATTCTGATTGTTTGTCCCTCACATAGGATTCCAGAACACTGCGGCTCTTTTCTGAGTGTTTGTGTCTCACACTGAATTCCAGAACACTGCCACTGGGTTCTGAGGGTTTGTCCCTCACATTGAATTCCAGAACATTCCTGCTGTGTTCTGAATGTTTGTCCCTCACATAGGATTCCAGAACAGTGCTGCTAGTTTCTGAAGGTTTGTCCCTCAGATAGAGTTCCAGAACACTCCTGCTGGCTTCTGAGGGATTATACCTCACATTGTATTCTGAAACACTGCTACGAGGGTCTGAGTGTCTGTCTCTCCGAAAAGATTCCAGAACACTGTTAAGAGAGTTTGAATGTTTGTCCCTGACAGAGGATTCCAGAATTCTGCTGCTGGATTATGAGTGTTTTTCTCTCTCATAGATTCCAGAACACTGCTACAAGGGTCTGTATTCTTGTCCCTCACATAGGATTTCACAACACTGTGGCTGTGTTCTCAGTATTGTCCCTCACATAGGATTTCAGAATACTGCTGCTGGGTTCTGAGTGTTTGTCCCTCACATAGGATTTCAGAACACTGCTACGAGGGTCTGAATGTTTGTCCTTCAGATAGGATTGCAGAATATTGCTGCTGGTTTCTGAGTGTTTCTCTCTGACAGCATTCCAGAACACTGCTGCTGGGTTCTGTTTGTTTGTCCCTCACACAGTTTTCCAGAAAACTGCTACAAGTGTCTGAATGTTTGACCCTCACAAACGATTGCAGAACACTGCTGCTTGGTTCTGAGGGTTTGCCCCCCACGTAGGATTCCAGAACACTGCTATGAGAGC